>NC_141693.1:930383144-930774203 GCF_964263255.1 Lissotriton vulgaris | reverse complement strand
CACATCGCATCGAGGGGCCACGAGAGGAGAAGATTGACGATGCCCTGCGCATCGCCGCCCCACCTGAGATCTTCGCCGTCCCGAAGATCATCGCATCGTACCTTTTGCGAGACGCTTCCTACGAAGCCTGTGCACCAGAATCCATACAAGGTATAGCATCCCCCTATCTAAAGAGTGTATCCCCCTTGCTCTGACTAGAAGCAAGGGTCCCTATTTGGACATTGGTACCTACCTCTGCCAACTAGAGGCCCCCCGAACTACATATATATTTTTTTTGTTTATTGTTGTTTATTTTACTGTTTTATTTTACCATTTTATGCCATGCAACCCGTAGATAATAATAATGTGTATGTGAATATATTGTAAATGATTATAAATCTCTATTGAATTAACATTTTTTTCAGATTTGGTTACCTGAACTAACAAGGATAAAAGAGGACCAGTTACTTGTCGATTAGTTTTTTCAGATCCTCCTCTGAAGCAGAGGAAAACCTGTTAGCAATAACTACAGCCCACATTGTTGATGTGGTCAGCTTTATGTGCTTATGTGTCTAAATTTCAGTTCAGTTTGGCTTCACTCAAGGTTGCAGCACTGAAACAGCACTGCTACAAGTTATCGACAATTACCTGAGAGGACTTGACTTAGGCATGCCCTGTCGACTGATCCTCCTGGATCAAAGTTCAAAGTTCAAAAGATACTTTATTCGGTTTAAATCACAAAAACCATAAAAGTGTACAAGCAATTAAAACAGTCCACAGGCCACCCATAATAAAATGTGTTATAAAAACTCTTTCAGTAAACATCAATACGAATCTTGGGATAACATTGCAGGTGTGTCTCCTCTTCAGCTCACTGTTAAGAAGTCCCAGGAACAAAAATACTTCACCCCCAGCTTCCCCCCTGAACTCTACTGAGAGAGTTTGTTCCTTCCTAGAGTGCTTGGGCCAGTTGTGGTTCCTCTGGAAGTCGTACCTGTTGTTGGGAAGCTGGACAAGAAGAAACTAAAGACAATCTGCAAAGTTTTAATCATCGCTCGCTTGCAGAGCGCATCCCCGTCAGTGCCAGGAAATTCTCGCAGTCGCAAAGATCGAGATCGTTACAGCGCCTGTTGCTGCTGCAAGAACCAACGCATCCTTCACTTGCAGAACGCATTGCTCCAGTGCGGGAAGAGTACCATTGCTGTGAGTATCGTCGCAAAACCTGTCGTCGTGGGTGAGATCGTTGCACCGCTTGCTTGCGACTGCATCACGTTGCTGCAAAGGTTGTCGCAGAGCCATCGCATCAAGGGACCGCAAGAGGAGAAGATCGACGCTGTGCTGCACATCGCCGCCGCACCTAAGATGGTTGCCATCCCAAAGATTGTCGCATCGAACCTTTGCAAGATGCTTCCTACGAAACCTGCGCACCGGAATCCATACAAGGTATCGCATTCCTCCCCATACAGACCGGATTCATCGCAACGCGCCCGCTGCATCCAGCGGGGCTGTCGCATCACCTCCCCAGGGTTTCAGGAGTGAAGCATCGCTTGTTTTTCAACGCTGCAGCTTCCATTTGGAACTTTTGTTGTATCTAAAGGTACTTTTGGCTAAACGTGACGCAACTGTGGATTATTTTGACGCAAACCCTAGAACTCTTTTAAAATCATATTCTTGAAATGTGTATGTTGGATTTTTGTCATTTTGTTCTTGAGTAGTTTAGATAAAGATACCTTATTTTCCTAAACTGATGGGAAGTGCATTTGTGGTATTTTCACTGTGTTACTGTGAGTGTTGGTACACATACTTTGCCTTTGATAAGCCTGTCTGCTTGTGCCAAGCTACGAAGTGGGTGAGCAGGGGTTATCTAAAGAGTGTATCCCCCTTGCCCTGACTAGAAGCAAGCATCCCTATTTGGACATTGGTACCTACCTCTGCCAACTAGAGACCCCCAAATCTAACATTGGTGGTCAGCGGTGAGGATTTGAACTTGTATTTGTACTGGACCCACAGTAATTGGGGTACATCACTAGTTTAGTGCAGACCACTACGCAACCACATACTGTGTTGTTTTGGTTCTATTTTTGATCTGATCCTTGAGTCATGCACGCATCATGTCTCAGAAGAGTAAACCAGCAAGGGAGGTTGCAGAGCTAGAGTTTGATATTCAAATGTTAAGTGGTTACAAAGTAGGTCAACTCAAGCGGTTCTGCAGGAGCTTTGGATGTCCAATGGAGAGCAGCTCCAGGAAAGGGGAGCTACGGAAGGCCTTAAGTGCCTGATGGGAGGCCAAAGAAGCTGGGGAGACAGATGGTGCAGAAGTGGGTGAGGATGCACAAGAGGATGGTCTCAGGTCACAGGATCTGCCTGTCTCCAGAGCAGACTCCAGGGCTAGCAGCAACCATTCCGCTAGAAGCTTTTCCCCTGAGGAGTTGGAGGAAAACCAAAGGGTTAGAGGTCATGAGTTGGAAGTCATGAGGCGTGAGACAAAGTTGATGCAAATAGAAGGCCAGAACGAGGCAGAAAAGAGCAAGGAGAAGGATGCCCTGGAAGAATTTAAATTGACCTTTGCCCATGAATTGAGAATGAGGGAGCTTGATTTGGAGCTCGAGAGGCTTGAGGCTATGAGTGTCTCAGATGCAGAATTAAAATGTGTAACTCAAGAAGTGAGCTTTGCTGAGTTGGAGGTGGAGTCCAGCTCAGATGGTGGCAGCAAGATTATAGTTTCTAGTGCTGAGAGGAAGATACAAACAGCCAGGGATGTGGTGCCTGACTTGAGGAAGGGGGTTGACATACACCAGGGGGGGTCAGGTTTATGAGGTAGCTCTAGTGGTGTGCAGTGTCCCTGAAGTAGATTGTGGACTGACACAGGGGATCATATTCCCAGTGATGGGAGGAACACTCCACTGACTCTAGACGAGAGGTGCAGGGAGAGGGGTTCCCCCATGGTAGAAACCTTGGTGTGTGAGTGTGGCGACTGCCCTGAAGAGTGTGGGTTGTGTGACAGAGACAGTAGGACACTGTCTTGCCAATCTCAGGAGAGTGGTGTGGGGTACTTGTGTGAGGCACTGGAGGGTGAGGCAAAGGGTAGCTTGGTTAACGACTGTGGGGACTGTGTGATTCATTTGTTGGAGATCATATTTTAAGTCCCGGTTTTCCAGAGCTATGCCAACACCTGGTGGAGTGTGAGTTCTCTGACTCCAGGGAGATTGCATTGGAGGCAGACCCCTTGGTGGATTCCAGAGGGTCTGAAGAGGCATTGGGGAGTGATCCCAAAAGGAGTGGTGCAGATATTATCCAGACCTTTGTGGTGGAAGAGGTTCAGTGTAGCCCGGCTGGGTCCCAGTGGAATGGAAGGGGTGTAGGGGCTCACGTCTGGTCTCATTGGAGAAGGAGTGAGTGTGGGACGGTGTGTCTCATGGTGCCCGAAACCCAGACTCAGGGCCTGAAGGGTTCCCTAAGGGAACACCAGGTTGGGGGTCTAGGCTGTACTAGTAGGCCATTTGAAGGATGATCTCCAAGTGTCAGGAGAACCTGGAGCCTCTGTAAACAGAGCTCCAGTGATTCTGGTGTCAGGCAGTGCCACTCCAATTGGGAGGGGGGAGAAGTCCAGACTGAGGGGTGAGAGGGGGATGTGTTCTGCAGTGGGAGAACCAGTGGTTCTGGGACCAGCCAGAAGGGCTGAGTCTCCCAGGAGTGACCATGACACCACTTCTGTCCTGGGGGATCTTCGCGCACTGTCAGGTAGACAGGGGTCGGGGGATCTCGGCCAGGCAGACTGTCACAAGACACATGAGTCATGTGTCACCCTCAGGGGGGTACTGTGTGAGTCCCCAGAAGTCCTGGCGTGCCAGGCAAGTGTTCAACCACAGGGTTTAATCCCTGGGTTGTGAGGCCAGGTTCAGGATCTGCCTGACCTGGAGGGAAGGACATCTGTAACCAGTCTCCTGACTGGTTTTGCTTTCAAGGGTACCCACACAGATTTTGGGGGTGCAGCCCTCGAAGGGGGTGCAGAGGGAGGGAGTCCTCCCCTCTGACCCTGGTGCAACCCGAGGGTTTAGACACTAGGTTGGGAGATCAGTTGCTGGAGTGCACTCCTGAACTGGTGGGAGAGTTGTGTTCTGAGGACGCCCCTCCGGGTAGGAGAGTGTGGGAACCCAGAAGGCAGGGAAGGGAGAGGAAAGCCTCGCCCGTGACCTCTGGTCAGCCTGAGGGTGCAGACCCTGGGCTGGCGAGCCAGTGTCAGGATGCCCTACCTGACTTGACAGCCCTCTGTCGGACTGTGAAAACGTATATTTCACTATCCAAATCTCCCCTTGCATGTCCCTTTCTGGATTCCTTATCTACCGCCCTCCTGGAACCATGGGGCAATTCCATGAATCTCTCCTGGAATGCTCCTTGGCCACGACCAGCATACGGCCTAACTTCTTAATTTTAGGGGACCTCAATGTCCATATGGAAGATAGCAATGACAAACTAGCTACAGAACTGATCCACGATCTGGCAGTTCATCAACTGCACCTACAGAATTCCCTCCCCACACACAATCGTGGTCACCTGCTCGATTCCATCTTTTGCAACTTTCCTGACCTTGTGGTCGGATCGGATATCCCTGTGCCATGGTCTGACCACCTGCTCATCCCCTTTAGCTGGCGGATTCAGTCCACTCCGCCTCATACCCAAGCACCTGGTAGACCATCCCGCCCCTGGGCGAAACTCGATTATGATAAGTGGAATCAAGCTCTTGAGGACACCAGCCCACATCTCAGCTCGAATTCTTATTTAGCAGACATTGAGTTCTCATCCTGGGTTACTAAGTCTCTAGATACAGTTCTCCCCAAAAAAAAACATCGGAAACCGAGGAAAAAAGCCACATCTCCATGGTTTACCCAGGAGATATGCCTCCTAAAGAAAATCTGTAAGAGAGCGGAAAGAGTATGGAGGAAAGACTTTGATCCTAACAATAAAATTAAATATAGGCTGACGATCCTCAATTACAAAAAGGCTCTAAAAAACGCGCAAATTTCCTTTTTCAAGGAAAAAATCAGCGAGGCAGCCTGTTCGTCCAGAGAAACGTTTCTAATCGCGAAAAAACTTCTAAATACGCCAGTACCCCCAGCTACACACAACCCCTCGAACGAACACTGTAACGAGTTAGCCACATTTTTTGATTTAAAAATACAAAACATTCTTCAACACCTTCCCCCTCTTCTACCTGTGGATCCCTCTCTCTCTCTTTCTTTACAGCGCCAGAACAGGGATATAGATTTAAGCAAGTTTCCCCCAATCAGCGAGGAAACCCGTGGACCCATTCTCCAATCCCTCAAAAGCGTATCTCCGCACGACCCAGCACCAGTTAGACACCTGAAACAGGTTGCTCCCATTATCTTAGCACCAATGGTCAACCTAATAAACGCTTCAATTGAAACCGGAACGGTCCCCACAAGCTGGAAGAAGGCGGTGGTGAAAGCCCTTATTAAAAACCCAACCTTGACCCGGGCAACCTAGCTAATTTCAGGCCGATCTCTCTCCTCCCTGGCATTAGCAAGTTGGCTGAAAAACACATCAACTCCCAGCTTTCTAATTATTTGGAGTCCAACGATCTGCTTAAAACATCACAGACCGGTTTCCGTCCGGGCCAGGGCACAGAAACAGCGATGGTGCCGGTTGTCGAAGAAGCTAGGAAGATCATTGATGCAGGAGGATCGGTGGCAGTGATCCTCCTGGACCTCAGCGCAGCATTCGACACCGTCAACCATAGCATCCTGGCTCAGCGACTGGAAAACCTTGGCATTAATGGGCCCGCCCTTGCCTGGCTCAAATCCTTCCTCCACAACCGCTCCTTCCAGGTGGCGGAGGGTGACTGCATCTCCAGGGAAACCCCGATACGTTGCGGAGTGCCGCAGGGCTCTTCATTGAGCCCTACGCTCTTCAACGTGTACATGGCACCACTGGAAAAAATTGTCGTCCCGCATGGCATCAAACTTCTGACCTACGCGGACGACACTCAGCTGGTCGTCTCCCTCAGCCAGTAAGATAATCCCACCATTGATCTGCATTCCTGTCTGGGGGATATAGTTAGTTGGATGAACGCCTCCCACTTAAAGCTCAATGGGGACAAAACTGAGCTAATGGTACTGGGCAATCAGTCCCATTTTCATCCGGAGTCTCTATGGCCCCCTAGCATGGGCCACCCCCAATCCCCAAAACTGATATTAAAAGTTTGGGGATCTGGCTGGATCATAATCTAACCCTCAACACCCAGGCCAGAAAAACAGCGGGTACATGCTTTGGTCTATTACGCTCCACCCGCAAGATCCTCCCCATGCTTCCTTTCCAGTCAAAAAAACTACTTCTACAGGGTCTTATACTGTCGAGACTTGATTACGGCAATGCCTTATACCTCGGTTCACCAAAAAAAGTCATTGCCAGGTTACAGGTGGTGCAAAACGCGGCTGCCCGGATTCTCACGGGCACAAAAAATCGTTGCTCCGCCAAACCTGCAATCAGAGCACTCCATTGGCTTCCGGTGGAGCAAAGGGTGCAGTTTAAGGCCATGTGCCTAACTCACAGAATCCTCCACGGAAATGCCCCTCCCGTTCTTAAAGATCTCGTGATGCCTTATATCACAAACAGAACCCTCCGATCCTCTAATGTTCACCTCACTCAAATACCTAGGATTAAGAGAACACGGTCAGGGGGCCGGCGGTTCTCCTATCAGGCGTCCAGGATGTGGAATACTCTCCCACCGGACCTTCGTGCCCAACCTAACCTCCTGTCCTTTCGCAAATCCTTGAAGACGTGGCTGTTCCCTTGACCATCTCCTGTTTCCGCCTGACTTGACTATATGGATTTTCAGTCAGCGCTGGGACGCTCTTGGGCAGCCATGCGCTCTATAAATCCCATTCCATTCCATTCCAGGAGGAAGAGTGCAGGAAAGGTGCCAGGCACCTGGAGCTACTGCCCCCACTTTCTGACACTACAGAGGTTAGAGAGGCCTGACAGGCATGAGGCCTGGCTCTCATCACTGACAGCTGTCAGTGGCCATTGTGGCTGGTTGTTCTGGTGGACTGGGTTGCCCCTGGAAGGGGGGCAGGAGTCACACCATGGGGGTGGACTGGGCCACCCCGTTGTGTTGGCCAGGTGGGTACTGTCTACCAGTGTGGGCACATCTGTGAGTGAAGTCCTGGTGCGCCGGGCAAGTGTTCAGCCACAGGGGTTGGCCTCTGGGTTGGGGAGCCAGGTTCAGGTGTTGCCTGGCCTGGAGGGAAGAACATCTGTAAACAGTATCCCTACCAGTTTATCTTCTGGTGGTACCACTCCAAGTGGGAGTGTGCAAAACTCTGGAGGGAGTCCTCGCCTCTGACCCCGGTTCACCTGGAGGGTTTAGACTCTAGGTTGGAGGGTCAGGTCCGGGGTGTCCCCCCTGACCTGGAATTCCAGTTGCAGGATAGAACCCCTGAACTGGTGGCCGAATGGCGCAGGACACCTGCCACAGGTGCCCTGACTATTCTAGAAGGAGGTACTGCTCCAGGTGGAAGGGTACAGAGCCCCAAGGAAGAAGAGGACCGGGTAGGGGAAAGCCAACCCCAGCTTCCTGTCCAGCCGCCAGATACATGCCCGGGACTGGTTGGTTGAGTCAGTGCCAGTATGTCAGACCTGACCTGACAGAAAGGGGAGTGGACAAAGGATGCCAAGCACCTGGGGCTACTGCCCCCACCCTCTGACGCCACAGGGGTTTGAGAGTCCTGAGAGGCATAAGGCCTGGGTCTCATCACTGACCACTGTCAGTTGCCACTGTGGCTTGCTGTCTGTCTGTTGGGATACACCTGTGAGCAAGTCAAGTTTATGTGCTGCACAGGTGGTGTCCACAGGTGAGGCGAAGGGTTCCACATGAACTGGCTTGGTGGACCCTAAGAGTATGGATGGAGCGATCCAACTGGGTTCAGGAAGGCGTAGAACAGGAATAGTGCCCTGCTGTTTGGACCAGTTTCGGTGTTCTATTACCCTAAGCAGGGAATCCTATTGAGGTATCGTTTGGTCTACCCTGGCTTTAGGCTGGAAGGGGGTTGTGTTGGATATGGCCCTTTTTGCATGGTTATCCCCAAACTTTTTACTTCTTCCTTCTTTATTTTCCCTGACCTGTGGTTGTTGGCAATATGACTCTGGGCACTTTACAACTGCTGTTAAGTGCCAAAGTGCATATGCTCTCTGTATAAATTGTTTTGTGATTGGTTATCCATGATTGGCATATTTGTTTTACCAGTAGGTCCCTAGTAAAGTGCACTGAGTGTGCCAGGGCTGGTGATTCAAAGGCTACTGGTGGGCCTGCAGCACTGATTATGCCACCCACATGAGCAGCCCTAAAATGGTGTCTCAGGCCTGCCACCACAGTGCCTGTGTGCAGTTGCTAACTGCCATTCTGACCTGACCAGTGTCCACACTGGCCAGGCCTAACCCTTCCCTTTCTGTACACATTGAACACCCCTATGGAAGGCCCAAGGTACCCCCCTGGGCAGGGTGCAGTGTATGTGAAAGGTAGAACATGTACTAGTGTGGATGACATGCTCTGGTAGTGAATTACAGCCATTTTCGTTTTTCACTATTGAAAGGCTATCTTGCCCATAGGCTATGATGGGGAATGCTGTGTATAATGTTTACCTGCATATCTTCCCATAGGAGCAAGATAGAAAATTGAAGCCTGGTTTCCCTGAACTCAGAATTTAACAACACATCTTTTAGGAAGGATGTTTTTTAAATCCTGTATTTGAAAGTGGCACTTTTAAAAAGTGGCTGCTTTCTTGTCTGAGAGTCAAACAACAAATGGGTCATTCACCATGGACAACAAACCTAATACCATACAAATAACACTAGTGGGAACACCCCATGCAGATCTTAGTGTGATCATAGCCGAGTAAAGACTCAAGGGCATATGCGTGTTAGGGGCACAAACCTTTCGACGGGGCTTCTCTATATGGATTAACTCAGTCGTCCGAACTGTCTGGGGGGGCACCGACTGTAGAGCTCACGCCGTGTTTTGTTTTATCACAACCGCATAAACACGGCATGAGCTCTACAGTCGGTGCCCCCCCAGACAGTTCAGACGACTGCCGGGAGACACCGACGGAGAGGGGAGTCAATCCATATAGAGAAGCCCCGTCGAAAGGTTTGTGCCCCTAACACGCTGAGATGTGGCCATTCCGCACTAACGGATTACATCGATTGCGGGGAGGTCGCTGTTCAGAATGGCACACACGGGTGAGCGTGAGCACTACAGATCGCGTGCTTTGCCCATCTTAGATACACCACGGGCGGAGATATTCAGGTTTTGCTAAATTCTTAAGTCTATTCATACGCGCTATTTTATATGTAGAGCCTTGAATGGTTATTGACTAAACACATGTATAGCAGAGATGTAGGAGGAGATATTCAGGTTTTGCTAAATGCTTAAGTCTATTCATACGCGCTATTTTATATGTAGAGCCTTGAATGGTAATGGACACGTGTATAGCAGAAATGTAGGAGGAAGCACAATCGTGTCCTCTGCTCTGGGTGCCGTTTGGCTGCGCTCTGTAACATGAAGGCGAGCGCTGCAAACACCATAATTTTCGATGTGGTTAAGACCCCTTTTGGCACATAACTTATGACTACATAGGTTAATTTAGTTTTTTATATCAGTAAAAGCAGTGAACATTACAAATAAGCCTTGAGATACAATCCAATCAGCACCAGAATACAGCTGTATGGAGATTAACAACTAATCCATGATTGCCATCCTCACTTTTCTAACTTTTCTGCTTTAGAGCGGTGCTCCTTATACCTGAGCCGTAGCCAGGTGGGGTGAAGCGCCTCAACCACCACAAATGGTTGAGTGACTTGGATTGAATTTAATCCTTAGTGTGTGCGACTGGGACGCTATGAATGAAAGGTTATATCTAAAACAAAAGATTAAACCTTAGGAATATGACATATGTATGTTTTTCTGTCGTTTGTTTATGTTGTTCCTGTGGACATCTTTTCCTTGGTACGGTGCAGTAACAGTACGTGGTTGAGCACATGACCTGGATACTTCAGGCGATATCTTTTATTATTTTTGCACGAAAAGCAGTAGTTCATAAACAACGGGTCCTGAAGAATGCATGAAACCTTTTTTCTATATATGCAGAAACATGTTGACCACTACTGACCGCGGATATTATTTCAAATCCGTGTTTGCACCTGTCTTTTAGCTTTGGGGGACTGGGAGATACTAATAAATTACTTGCTTCTACCCAGTTCATCTAATTTTAATACCCCTCACTATTCACTTTCCTCACCTTACACTGCTTTTTTTCAGTTGCCATATAAACACTGGTAAATTCATATAACACTTCCCTCCTACACTCTTTTCATTTACAATCGGTCACGGTAACAACTGACCAGCTGTTTTGTTTTGTCTCCTGGGCAAGGAGAATCCAAATGATGCAAAAGAGGGCAGTACAGTGTGGCTTCTGATGGGAATTTTTCCATATGCCCTTGAGTCTTTACTCGGCTATTATCACACTAAGATCTGCATGGGGTGTTCCCACTGGTGTTATTTGTATGGTATTAGGTTTGTTGTCCATGGTGAATGACCCATTTGTTGTTTGACTCCTAGGTACTATTTAGTGCATTGATATATGGCTTGGGGCATGTACCTAGCTAGTCGTTAAATTTGCCCTTGGACCCTCTTTTCTAATTGTTTTGTCTATGCTTTCTTGTCTGACCTTTCTGTGTGCCTTTGGCTGTTTGTGGATTGACTGTCTGGTTTGTGAGTGACAGGGCTGGGGGATTCCAGGAGACAGAATGAGTCCGCCCAGTGGTGAATAGAGAGATCTGCATCTAGATGGGAGGGAGGAGTTGCATCTGGGACCTGAATAGCACTGTGCCTGCCCCCCAAAGTGCTGGCTCCACCCCCTGTGGTGCGTCTGACGACTCTGCCCTGCTCTGTGAAAGGAGAGAAGGAATCATGTCAACAAAGTGCTCCAGGGTTGTGCTTTCCTTTCACAATGCTGGCTCCACCTCCTGTGGGGCATCTGATGTTTCTGCTCTGCACTGTGAAAGGAAAGAAGGAGTCATGTAAACAGAGTGCTCCAGAACTGGTTTGGACCGGGCTCAGAGCCCCCCTGCAGAAAGGGAACACAGACTTTTTGGGGTATAAGTACAGGACCCCAGACCACTGAACTTTAGATCATCCTGGAATCAAGAAGGAACCTCTGCCAATGAGAAAACTGGAAGACCGAAGAGGAAGGACTGTCCTGCTGTGGGTTTGTGAGCTGACCTGCAGTTTCTTTGCTGACAAGGAGAGGGGGAGGACTGTGCTTTGTGCTGTGCCCCCTTGCTTGAATACATCTGCAAGGGCCTGAGTAGAGCTGGCTCCCTGATAAGAACTCCCAGGAACAAAAGGACTTCACCCCCAGCTTCCCCCTGAACTCTACTGAGAGAGTTCTGTCCTTCCTAGAGTGCTTGGGCCAGTTGTGGTGCCTCTGGAAGTTGTACCTATTGTTGGGAAGCTGGACAAGAAGAAACTAAAGACAATCTGCAAAGTTTCACGCATCGCTTGCTTGCGGAGCACATCCTTGTCAGTGCGAGGAAATTCCTGCCGCCGCGAAGATAGAGATCTTCGTAGCGCCTGTTGCCACTGCAAGAACCGACGCATCCTTTGCGTGCGGAATGCATCGCTCCTGTGCGGGAAGAGTGCCATCGCTGCGAGTATCGTCGCAGAACCTGTCAGTGGGTGAGATTGTCGCGCCGCTTGCTTGCGGACCACATCACATCGCATCGAGGGGCCACGAGAGGAGAAGATTGACGATGCTCTGCGCATCGCCGCCCCACCTGAGATCTTCGCCGTCCCGAAGATCATCGCATCGTACCTTTTGCGAGACGCTTCCTACGAAGCCTGTGCACCAGAATCCATACAAGGTATAGCATCCCCCTATCTAAAGAGTGTATCCCCCTTGCTCTGACTAGAAGCAAGGGTCCCTATTTGGACATTGGTACCTACCTCTGCCAACTAGAGGCCCCCCGAACTACATATATATTTTTTTTGTTTATTGTTGTTTATTTTACTGTTTTATTTTACCATTTTATGCCATGCAACCCGTAGATAATAATAATGTGTATGTGAATATATTGTAAATGATTATAAATCTCTATTGAATTAACATTTTTTTCAGATTTGGTTACCTGAACTAACAAGGATAAAAGAGGACCAGTTACTTGTCGATTAGTTTTTTCAGATCCTCCTCTGAAGCAGAGGAAAACCTGTTAGCAATAACTACAGCCCACATTGTTGATGTGGTCAGCTTTATGTGCTTATGTGTCTAAATTTCAGTTCAGTTTGGCTTCACTCAAGGTTGCAGCACTGAAACAGCACTGCTACAAGTTATCGACAATTACCTGAGAGGACTTGACTTAGGCATGCCCTGTCGACTGATCCTCCTGGATCAAAGTTCAAAGTTCAAAAGATACTTTATTCGGTTTAAATCACAAAAACCATAAAAGTGTACAAGCAATTAAAACAGTCCACAGGCCACCCATAATAAAATATAACATAGATACAAAACAGGGGATGACCCCTGAAAATATACAGTACATGTTGGCAGGAATTTTTAAAAACAACAGCATACACATTGGTGACCTTATTGGGGATTTCATACAGTAATTGATATTTATAAAGAGTCCTCTAGGACCAAGCGATCTTTTTGCCAAGTCTCATAGCTATGGTTAAAAATTTTGCCACATTGAAAATAACCCATATTTCTGTCAACAGTTGCAGGTACAGCAAAGCTGGCTTCACTTGCCTAAAACCCTTTCCTTTTAATAGTGGTATAATAAATTTGAGTCTAATACCTTTGAAATAATCACAAAAAAACAGAAAGTGAGCCGTGTCCATAATTGAGCAGCCATCACATTTGCATAGAACTAAGTCCGAGCTCCTGGTCCAGACAGGGCGGCCAGAAATTAAAAGATGAATTTTATTCAAACGGAACCTTGTTAGCAGATACCTATGATTGGCATTATTCACAACTTTAAGGTACAGTTCCGGTTCAGGGTCAGGTGAAACAATCAGCTGATGGGACCTAACAGAGGGTTTAAGCAGCTCCCTGCCCTCTCTGTCCATTCCTCTGTTCAGCAAGAAAGTATTTTTGACCCATTTCAAATCCCCTTTCACCAGGCTTGAGGGTTTATCGAACAATTCTGGTCGTCCCAATTTTTCACACATTTGTTGCACGTACTTCAACCAGGGGATCTTCTCCCAGTAGTCCAACATTAAACAGTCTTTAAAGATTTCATGGTTTACCTCAAGCTCTGGGTTTAACCAAACTGCCAACCATTTTAATAAAGGGGCCATGGCAATTTTATCCTCTAAATAACCCACACCGCACTCCTGATGAACTATGTAGTTTGCGGTGGATTTTGGGAGGGAAAGAAGTGTTTTTAAAAAATTGTCCTCTGTGACCTGGAGCGATGAGACCTGTTTAAAGCCCCACAGATTGGCCCCATACATGGCGATGGCAGTACATTTGGAAGCATTTACTTTTAGTACTGCCTCAATGGGTTTCACCCCTAGTTTACGGGAGAATCTTAGCACTGCCGAAATTGAACGTGCCAGGGATGTTTTATTCTCCACCAGTTGGGGATGCCACGTGGAGCCCTCATCGAAGACCACCCCCAGATAGGGAAATCTAGAAACTCGTGACAACTTGTGTTTATTACAAAATAATGACATCACATTTTTTTGGACTTAGCTTTGTGACCTACCACCATGACATGAGACTTGCCAAGTTGACGCTTAGGTCAAGATTATCCATAAAAACGTAAAAGGAGTTCAGCAGGCATTGGAGTCCTACTGCGGTTCTGGCTAGGAGGGCAGCGTCATCCGCATACAGTAGGGCAGGCAGTAAATATTTCCCAGCCTTCGGGATATCCTTACAAACTACTCCCAAAGCTTTACCTAGGTCATTGATGTATAATGTAAAGAGCAGGGGAGCAAGGATGCACCCCTGTCTCACTCCATTAATAATGCAAATTTTTTCTGTGCAGTTCCCCTTTCTATCGTAACGGACCGTTGCAGTAAGGTCCCTATGGAGGTCTGCTAGAAAATAAACTATGTTAGGGTCTATTCCGATATTGAGGAGCTGGCCCCACAATTTGGATCTGTTTACCCGGTCGAATGCCGAGGACAGATCCATAAAAGCAATAAACAATGATCCTGGCTTAGCTAAGGTGTACTTCCCAATGAGCAACTGTAGGTTTGGGCTTTGGTCGATAGTACTGCGTCCCTTTCGGAATCCATACTGTAGAGGGGAAAGTGTGTTGGTTTCCTCTAACCAAGTGGTCAGTTTGCCTAACACCACCCTCCCTAAAACCTTGACTGCAGAATCAATGAGGGATATAGGTCGGTAATTACCAGGGTCCCCCCGATCCCCTTTTTTATAAATGGGTACGATTACCGACTGTGTCCATGACTCAGGGATACCTGTCTTAGAAACTCTATTAAAAACATTGGCTAAAACTTTGGACCAAAATAAAATATCAACTTTGAAAAGATCAGAGGGGACGCCATCTGGCCCAGGCGCTTTGTTGCTGGTCATCATACCAATGGCCACTGCCACCTCCTCCTCGTTCACAGTTAAAGTGTAAGGTGATTGGGGAAGGCGGTCATACATTCTATCGCCTGGGTCTCTTCTTCGTAAACAGAACTAAAGTGCGTGTGCCATCGCTCCTCTTGGATACCACAATCCAGTTCATTATTACTGGAATCCGAGAAGTAAGGTTGGTTTACCACCGCCCAGAACTTGGCGCTACTTTTTAATACATCTGTAGAGGTCAGGTCAGCCCAAGCGTCCTCTCTGATTTCACACCGCCTTTTTTCAATTATGGTCTTGTATTCTCTTCTAAGGGTGGCTACAAGCCGTCTGTCAACTGGTTCTGACTTAAGGGCAGCCTTGAGTTTGCGGCTTGCCGCTGAACAATTTTTGTCGAACCAACCTACCTTCCCTTGTGTTCTACCTTTACCATGAGCAGTCAAATTGGAGAGAATATCAATGCAAACCTTTTTATACGCCTCCATTACTTCACCATCCCCAGCCCGATCATCCATGCACAACATCAAATCATCCCTGCTACTATAACATAGGTTACAAAAAAACTCTTCTGGGATTACCCTGCACCATTCGATTCTGCGTGCTTGATCTGTTAACCGCAGATCATGTTTATCTGCCAAGTTTTTACAACTATCCTTGATGACAAATATGTTCTTTACTTTTAGAACCACAGGATTATGATCACTAAAATGGGACCTTAAAACTGAGTAGCTGCTAATTTGGACTCCATTAGTACTGTTGAGGAATATGTAATCAATCACGGAGCCACTGCCATGGCCTGTGAAAGTAGGGATATCCCCATCACCCCCCTTTGGCAAGATAAGCCCATGTTCAGCCAACATTATTTCCAAAAAAATGCCCTGCTCCGAATGTTCAAAGTGGGCATTTTCTTCACCTGGGGTACCAAATAACACATTGGGGGGGCATTTATCCTGACATCCGTGAATATTAAAATCTCCCATCAACAAAATGGTGCAGTCATGCTCTGAAGACTCTTTAAAGTCAACCAGAAAAGTGCTTAACATCGTCAAATTACTAACTGGACTGTCCCTGTCAAATGAGTTATAAAAATGTATAACCAAAACATTATGATGACTCCTGGATCTATCTGCAGCCTTTGACACTGTTAATAAATCTTCTGAACGCATTAAATCAAAGAATGGGTTTTGTAGGCACAGTGCTCAAATGGTTTGAATCATACCTCTTGGGCAGATCTCAGATGATGACAATAGCAAACTATCTCTCTACATCAAAGTCTGTTTAACAAGGCGTCCTTCAAGGCTCGATCCACGAACCCACCCTGCTCAATATTTACATAGAACCACTGGGAAATCTCCTAAAAATGCCCTGGATCCATTATCACCACTATGCTGAAGGCACCCAAATCTACAGTAAGGTGTCCTCAACACACAATATTTCAATCCTCAACTCCATCCAAGATTGGATGTCAACCCATCATCTAATTCTAAATCCCTCCAAAATGGAATTCCTTCTCCTCTCTACCTAAAACTCTCCTCCAACTGTTCAATTAATGATGGACATTCTGAACATACTTAAAAACAAACCTACCATCATTGACAGCGCCAAATCCCTAGGCGTCATCCTAGACAAAAGACTCAACCTATATTCCCATATCAACACCATGGCCAAGAATACACGTTACCAATTGCGCCTTCTCTGGTGGGGCACGGCGTTTCTTTCCTGAGCAAGACCTAAAAACTCTGGTCCAATCATTGGTTCTGTCCAGATTGGACTACTGCAACTATCTACTTGCTGGCCTCCCCAAATCGCACCTATCCCCTCTAAAATCCATCCTCCATTCAGCTGCACATTTCATCTATGGGGCCAAAAGAAATTATCATATTACACCCATACTGATTTCGCTTTGCTGGCTTCCCCTTGAAGCTAGGTCAATTTACAACATTGCCTGCGTTACCCATAAAGCCACACACACTTCCACCCCTCGCTCCCTAGTGGACGAACTCAAAATATCAGGCCGCTCCAGACCTTTCGCGCAATGCTGAAAATGTGTTGCTCGGACCTCCTGCTTTCAAAAGCGAAAGATTTATGGTGCAATCCTTCTCAGGTAATGCGACTATAATTTGGAACTCGCTTCCTCCAATCCTTCGGACCACTGCCTATTCCTGGATTTTCAAACTTGATCTAAAAACTTTTCTCTTCCATAGACACTTCTATGAATAATTCAACCTTGTTCATGATCCTCAGGGCAACATGACATTCACGTGGGCTCAATTTTGTAAATATGTATTCTGTACTTGCATTGCTCTAACTGTGCCACCTTTTGTTTTTATAATCATGATTGATTCTGTAACTTGTTAATATGTAAATTCCACCAAGAGGACCTATAAGACTCCTTATGTAACTTACTTCGTTATATTGTAAAGCGCTCTGAAACCTCTGGGTAAAGATTGCACTATATAAAAATAAATAAAATAAATCAAATTAAATAAAAGCTAATCTTTGTGTTTCATTGTGCTGCCTTTGACCTGCTAGCAATGATGTGAAAAGAAGGAAAAATAAAACGCGTTTTTCACGGCTGTAATGTCAGCAAAGTCGGGCACTGATTTGCGATCTCCTCCACTGCCCCTACCTTGATATCCACAGAGCCGAGAGAAATAGTGGCATGTTGGTGTCACTATGCAATCCCCACCCTCTTCTCCCCGTTCCCGGAAGACCTTTACTGACACGTTGTAGTTAGCAGATCTCTGTCATGATTTGCAGCAGCTCAGTGACAGCCAATGAGAAGCACAGTAGCTGCCTGGGTGTTTGGCACTTCGGAAGGTTGGTTGAGAGAAATACAGAGGAAGATTAGTGAGGGTGGCAGATGTTCGTATTAAACAGGGAGGAAATATAAGGGGTAGAAGGCAAAATGAAGTGATGGAGGATGACATTATGCTTGGAATTTTTACATTATGCTTGGAATTTTTTTTGCCGAGTTTATTTCATGAATAGACAGAGAGGAAGTCCTAAGAGAGGCGTGGAAGGGTGGCTGGATGGCAGGTTTTTTTTTATGCATGGTTGTTGGTGTGGGATAGAAAAGAGGTGCAAGGGAAGATAACAACTGGATATCTTTTCTTGAGGGAACACCTATTTTCTAGGAGTCGCCCATAAACAGTTGGTCCATGGGATCAGCTTGGGAGGGGCCTTACTCAACACGCAATGCATGTGGCAGACTTCAACAGCATGTGTTTTCGTACTGAAGGTTCCAAGTTACACCACAGACAGGGAACTCAGACTTTGTCCTTGTTGTCTGTAATGTGACGCACTGGAAAACAACCCAGTTTCTGATAAGTACGTTTATCATGCAGTTAAGAATTAAGGCAATGTTTCTTATCGAAGGCTATACTATGACTTTTCATAGTTGCAAGATGACTGTTTTGATTGTTTCATACCAACATGTGTTCATAAATCTAGAGAGCTGTTTTTGTACACAATTTATCAAATTTGCAATGGAACTTTGCCCTCTCTACAGATAACTTTAGTAGCTTGTTTAGCTACAGCCTGCCACCTACAAATCTGCTAAAAAAACACCACACCTCATTATGTACGCTATTTACACGTGGACAGTAGGTGAGACTAATTCAAAAGTAAAATACAAGTGCATTTTGGAATAATCTAATGTGTGCACTTTGGTCTCGAGAGACAGAAAGCTAAAACGGAATGCCACCCGATAAGAGCCTCTGAGAGATTAAAGAAACCACAAACACAGGCGTGACTGTTTTCGCTTCTATATTTTCCAAGCTCATAGTATTTTGGCCCCAGTAGGCCTCCTTTCCTCCACTATATTAGGTTGATCTTTGAAATCAGAAATAAACAGCATAAGCTTCGTGTAGGGATTAATGATTTTCTTCCGCCTTTCATGGCTGGTGTCTTTGGTTGTGCTTTAAGTGGTTGGTGGCCTTGGGTATGGGACTCAGCCTAGGCAAGGCCTGAAACCAGATCTCAAGATGGGACAGAACGAGGGTCCCTATAATTGACCTTGGCTCGACATCATTCCAGAGGCGGCTCCTCCACTAGGGCGGAGGAGGGTCGCCCCACTGCTTTCTCACAATGCGACAAAAAAGCCAAATCATAAAATGGTAATAACTTTTGGTTATTACCATTTTATGTTTCTTTCCGCGTTGCAGGCGGGCGAGTGGGCAGAGCTGCCAGGGCAGGAGTGGTTTCCCCACTCCTGAGTAAGCATGACTGGTTTGGTCGGCCCTCTTAGGCCGCCCAAGCTAGTTATGCTCACTCTGCACCTCTCCATGCAGGCTGCATTGCAGCCTACACAGAGAACATACAATCCCCTGCAGCCCCTGGCTCCAGTGGAGCATTGTGATTGGCTTTGGGGAGGAGAGGGAGGTTGCCTGCTTCCTGTTCCTGCCAGAGGCAGGAGAACAGGAGCAGACGGAGCAGTGAAGAAGGGGAACCAGGGCCAGCAGAAATGGAGGTTTACATTTTTTTTATTATTGAAGCCCTCCTCCAGAGTATCCAACATTGAGGATGAATTGGTAAAACAGAAAGCCATCACAGAGTCTTTTAATGCTAATAAAGAGGATATATTATGGAAAATGGCTGATTTTGAAAACCTGGCCCGGCGGAACAATTTAAGACTTATGCAAATCCCTGAAGGGAAAGAAGGACAAGATGCACGCAAGTTTATCGTAGAGCTGTTCCAGAATGCATTTCCTGATTTGAGAAATTGGGATTGGGATAGAGAGATTGAGAGGGCCCATAGATATCCCTTTAATATTCGTTTTCAACCTGGGCAAAATGTAACTAAACCAAGACCTTTCCTTGTGGCTTTTAATAGTTTCCGTGCCCGAGAAGATATATATATGCATACCCGACCAAATAGTAAGAGCATGGGTGAAGGATTTCCTTTCTTCGCAACACCAGATTACAGCAAATATCCTATGGATAACCGCTGGCAGCTGCGCCAACTGGTAAATCAATTCCAAAGAAAAGGTGCACAAGCATATATTATGAACCCTGCGAAACTTAAGGTGATACATAAGGAGAATGTTCGGTTTTTCACTAATGTTACAGCTGCAAAGGAATATTTACATTCTATAAAGGACTTTTAGATATATTAAAGTGGGACTGAACCAAGTATGGGAAGTTGATTTTGGAGGACGCTTGGGATATCATATGTTAATAATTTCTTTTTCTGTTTTATGCTCTAAAGTGAAATATTGAGTAATGATGTTACGCAAAAATACTTATGCGAGAGGATTGCTTGTTTAGTCCTGTGGGGAACGACAGAGGGGGTGGGAAGCTTACTACCATCAACAGGACCATGAGTCCAAACGCCTCGGTAAAGGTGGTGGGGGGCACAGGTGTTAAAGGGGAAAAAATCCACGTTGGTATCAAATGACAATATTAAACAGAAAATGCATTGTTGGTATACAGCTAGTGTGCTAAGGTTAGCAAGTAAGTTAGGACATATGTTTATAAACAGAATCGGAAATGGTTGGAGTATTTTGAAATTAATACTTGATGTCTCGGAATATTACAATTTGCTCCTTTAATGTATCAGGCCTTAATAACATCAATAAAAGGAAGAGGATTGCTTCTGAAATCTGCTTTATTCAACCGGATATTTTGTGTCTACAAGAGACACACTTACCATGGGATAAAAGGATGCTCATAGCCGACTTAGGCTATATATTAATCGCCACTTCTCAACAAACAAATCTGACAAGAGGGGTAATGATCCTCTCTAAGCCACACTTTTGTACTTCAGTATGCAGTTTA
This sequence comes from Lissotriton vulgaris, assembly GCF_964263255.1. Classification (NCBI taxonomy): domain Eukaryota; kingdom Metazoa; phylum Chordata; class Amphibia; order Caudata; family Salamandridae; genus Lissotriton; species Lissotriton vulgaris. The sequence goes on along the minus strand of NC_141693.1, from coordinate 930,753,840 downwards.
ATGGATAAATGGGGTAGATGGGTAATAACGGAATTCAAAATTGGGGGGCTCAATTTACATTATGTTCAATTTATGGGTCGAATATGGATGAGGGGGAAGTTTTAGAGTATTTAAATATTGAACTTGCGAATTGGAGTTCTCCCCTAATTCTGTGTGGGGATTTGAATATCAATTTAAATACGGGGGAATTAGCTGCTTGTTTGGAGATTTATAAGGGTCATAAACTGTAGTGTAGTTCCTAGTTTCCCACTAGGCCCTGCGCATTGGAATAACATAAACAGTAGTATCGACGTGGAACTGCGGATATTCCAGGCCTCCACTGACTATGCTAAACTTAATTGGGTTGTGTTACCAACTAGCTCAGAGGTCACTGGAAACTTTCTTCTCTGCATAGGAAGTGATCAGCTTCCTTGGCACAGACAAGAAGGGATTCAGTTTTCCAACAACCGTGCAACATGACAACTTTGCTCCTCAGATCAAGAGTCAATCTCTAGGGTCGTGTGAAACAATAGACATGTATTTCACTCAGTCAGTCTAGTGCAGTTTACTTTCACGGTATGTAGAGAATAGAGAGACGGGCGTTTGTCAATAAAGGTTAACATTTATTGAACAGTCTTTCTTCTCGTACAAGAGAAATGTATTGCCACAATTGCAATAATTGTTATTATAAAAAGTACGTACAGTAAGATAAGTATTGCGAAATAGAACTGTAAAAGCATTGATATGGTTTCTTAGCCATACAATGGTTTAAAAGTAATAAAACATATATACAGTCATATATACATTAGGCTAACATACTCAACTGGTGCTTCTAACTAAGCCTACCCCAGTGTGCCTGACCTAAGCCTAACACGTGGAAGGGGAGTAAGTAAGTAGCTTTAAGTTAAGTTGGTTTTGCCAAGGTTTGCTTCAAGAATTCTCACTAAGGGTTTAGTCAACACCATACCTCTGAATAGAATGATGGAGGTCTGGTATCTCCTTCAGGGGTCTCTCTCGATATCCCAGTCACCCGCGAGGGTAAACCGGAAGCGCCGGGACTGGATTTCTCTGCACGAGAAAGGCAGCGGCTGCTCTTCAGCGCGTCGAGGAAGGAGGGGGGACAGCGTCCGCGGGCAGCTGGAATCTGCTGGATGTCTTCGCAGAGGACGGCTGTTCAGCTCCTTAAGCGTACTGCACCATAGTTCGCGCTTTAGCGGCGATAATGGTATCAGCAGCTTCACCACCACAGGATAGCAGGCTGCAGCGACAGAGTGCTAGATTTACCAACATGGGGTCGTGCAGGCAGCTGGCTTCAGTAGCTCGTACAACAGGCATTGCTTAAGGCAACGTTGGTAATATTTATACCTGACAGGTGCCGGGTTTGACGCAAGTTTGCTGGACATAAGACGTCAATTAAAGATGTCACTAGGAAGTGATAGTTATCAGTTGCTCATTAGAGTTCCATTACTAATCAAAACATAGCAAGCGGGGATTTCCAGGTTTGCTGAGTTTTTATCTTGTTGAAGAACTCGGAGTGTTATCTAGGAATATCAGATAGTGACTACTGCTCTGTCATTGCACTAATTGGTCGCAAAGGAAGTGGCAGAGGGAACTATGCTGGAATGTGGCTCTGTTCGTGTGAGGCCAGAGATGACTTTTCAGAAAATCGCACTTGAACGGTTATGCCAATATAGGGAATAAATGGATTTATAGCCGAATAGGGGCATAAGGTCACAGTATCGATCAGGAACCTAGATAAACACGCAACACCCACTCCACGGGTTAATGTCCATCAAAATTACTAAAACTAAAGCAATTAGATGCATGTGTAACATTGCCCACCCCAAAATACATAAATGCATTCGAAATAGGCGTACTTGTAATACATGAAATTTAGGTACTGTACGTTTTTTAAAGCATAGTAATCATTCAAAAAATTATTGCATATGAAATCAATGAACGATTATGCAAAAGGAATTACACATGAAGTATCTCTGACAGAAGAAAGGCGAGATAAATCATCACATAAAAATGCATTGTAATAACGTGTGCTAGAGGCTGGTGTCATGTTGTTATGTCTCTAGATGTGTTTAGAAATAGAAGTGTGAAGCTTCTGTTCTCTAAGAATAGTTTTTACGTTAAGCAAAGAATTGTTCGTGCCAAAAAAAGGGTCAATATTAAAAAAATTGTCCAATTCAGAGAAAATAGATTTCCAAAGCTCTTGGCAGTTTTGGTTGATCAAAACTGAAGGCCGAATTCAGAGTTCATGGGAACGCTGTGTGTCGGAAAGCTTCTCAAAGTTACTGTTTCTCTGTGGGTGAGAACATCGTATCAGACAGGCTCTCAAAGAATTGGTCTACAAATTCAGGTGATAGTTCAACCAAATTAGATAGCGCTGTAACTTGGCAGGTGTGAGAATGATTGCTGTCATCGAAGGCAGGACCAGCAATGCTCACAGAACGTTGTACCTGGATGATGTTGCTTTTGTCACTCGCTCCACTGTTACCACTTGGTTGTAGCACAGGAGTCTCCACGAATGCCGTCATCAGGATTGGTAGCCGCTGGGGACAACACAATGCGTGAGCCGTTATTGGACTGAGCAAAGTATCGACGTCCATTGGTACTGCTGATGGAAGTGAAAGACAGATGTCCAACACGCATTCATCGCCGCAAAGCATACACCGTAGCACAGGTAAAATGCAATTTTGCCATATCGGTCTGAATGAAAGGAACCAGGTCATGTTTAGATCTCTCAGCCTGGCCAATCCAAGGACGTTAGTTATCCTGTCCCGGTAGCGCATTGCTAGGATTGTCTCTTCCATTCCCATGGGAGCTATGTCTGAGCCGAGGCTTGCCATAACGTAGCAGGAGGGTCAAAAATAGAATCCCTGCGACGAGTCCCAAAAATAATGGTATGCCGCCAAAAATGGATTGCACAAAATTAGGAAAGATTCCCAAAATTGCCTGGAAGGGTGTTAGCAGTCCCGTAAAGACTGTCTTAAATATGCCTGGGATGCTTGTAGCACTAGACATGTTAAGGAGTTGGCTGAACATTTCTACGAAATGCACGGGGCAATTTGTTGATAAAAGGTCATGAACCTCAGTAGCCGTCCTTGCGACTAGAAGATCATACGTCTCTTTAGATGACGTTATAGGCACGGTTGTCTGTAAAAGTACAGATTTCATTTTGCTTAATGTATCAATTCGTATAGAATAGAGATTCAGACGAGGCCAGAGGGGAGTCACTATGTCTGGAGGCCCGCTCGGGAACAATGCTTACATACAACATTTGACCATGGACGTAACTTGTACTAGATAATTTTTCCCTGGCGTCAGGCCACAACATCTGTGATCCGTTCTAAGAATGTAACTCCCGTTTGCGAGTTGCATAAAGAAGGGCTCTATCTGAGTTGCAGGTGTGACTAGCTGGTGGCATGAAAGGTTGTTTGAATTTCCATCACATGCTCCGTGTAAATTAATACCCTGACACAAAAGTATACCGCTTAGTGAATGTTTACAGTTCTCACCACTAAGAAATACATTTTTGTCACTGTCACTATAGCAAGAATGAGTGTATGGTAATTTCCATTCGGATTTTACATATCCTTTACCCAATTGTTCATATTGGCCAGCAGGTATGTACTCAAGGCACTTTTTAAATCGGAAAGTTGTTATCGGAATTGTGATAATTCCGTGTATTATCCATTCAATGACAGGACTCTCTGACATTGTCAATGGTAATCTCTCGAGTTTTTCGATGCTCAGGATTGTATAGTCTGCTCCTTTCTGTGCCAAACTGACCTGTTTATCAGTAAGGTTAAAACTGGAAAATAATGACGTCGTGTTGATTAAACGCCAAGGCACATAGCCTGAACGAAGATTTTGCAGCGTCCAGCCTAATTCTATAATAGAGCGTAATTGAGACTGGCCATGTTGTAACATTAGCAAATCTCTGTCTATCACATCAAAGGCAGAGGATACAATATTGTCCAACGAATATATTCTGGAAGACAGAGTCATTAACCCATTGTCTACCACAGAAAATGATTTCTCCAAATTAATACGATCAATTTCTCGTATTTTTTCAGCAGTTTCAATTTGCTTTACTTTCCAAGCCTCGTTGTAAGCAGCATAGATACTGGTCGCTATGAAACGCTTTTGACGCTGTTTGCGTGGTCCAAGAATGAAATCGCGCAAATCAGCACCATCTTTTAGTAAAGACAAGTGTTGCTTAATTTCAGCCAGTGTGGATGAAGTTAGCCATTCTAGGCAGAGTTTCCCTACACTGTATGTTGTTATAATCCCTGGATGTTGTCTCTGGGAGTATCTAGGGTCTAATCTGGTCATTTTTAACCCCTGTGTTTTATTCAGGAATCTATCTTGACAGCTATTTGTGTCTGTAGGCCAGATTAACCACTTTTTCCAATCAGGATGTGTTCTGTTGAAATGTAAAATTTGTGACACGTCTAACTCAATATCTGCAGTTATATTTTCAGGTATTGGCTTTGGTATAGACGGTGTTTTAAGGTCTTTGATCTTAGCTAGGCCAAGACAAGATGTTTGATGTATAGTGTCATTTAAAAACAACATTTGTTCAGGTATCATGCAGGTTCTAAATAGTGCTTCTATGCCTTGCACCTGCCAATCTTTTGTACCCCAAATGGTTTTCGTTTCAATATTATTTTTCCAATAATCAAAACCAAATGTCATCATTTTGTCATAAAATGCTTCTGAATATATCAATTTAGAATTTGTCAGCATTGTTTTCGTTTTCCTGTTTTATCTAACAGTTTATAATAAAACGTTTCTGCATCACTGGTGTTAAACCCTGAGAAGTATTTGAATTTCTCAAAAAATGCTTTAGAACTGCTTTTAGGTGGTGTAGAACAATGTTCCCATTGATTATACATAAAAACATTTCTAGGCTGTGCAGATTTATGCAAATAATGATCCCCATAGTGGGTGTAACAGAATAACTGCTCATAACTAGATGAACCTTGTAAATAATCATGATCTGTGAATCTAGCTGACATTACTAAATCAGACATCATGTCATTAATACTGTTAAAGTCCCAATCATCAGAGAATGTACTAGGTGTCACAAAGTCACTTAAGGAAACCTTTAGTTGATGAGGATACTTCAGGATTTCGACCGGACCATAGATCTCATAGTCTGTTTTCTCCCATACTACCCCACCAGGTATTGGAATTGCTGTGACATTTACTGTTGACAGTTCTCTTTTCTTCACGTGGGATGATCTGTGTGGTTTCAGGACTAGGTTGATGTTCTGACTTGCTGTGTCCATTGTAATATATTTTCCTTCAATGAATTTACCCAAACACAGTACCATGCTGAGCCAAAGCAGGAGGAAAAATACACCTAGACCGAACCAGAACTCTAGCCAAGGGGAAACTAGGTAGATTTCCTTCAGTTGATGAAAGAGTTCCGTTGCTTTTTCTTTTAAAGTCTTTTTTGTTTCTGGCATCACTTCGGGGTCATTTAAATCTTCAGAGAAGTTGTCGAAGTTGATGAAATAACCAGAGGCAGTTCTGTCAATTGATGGGATTGTTCTTTCAATCTGTCTCTCGGTAGCACTTTCTGATGCCACATCATTGTAGACTGGTGTTGTTTCTTGACGAACTGTTTCAATCTGTGTTTCAAGAGGCACGAGTTCCATGGCATTATTGCATAGTCCTTCATTGTGCACTGCAGGCTGATCATATGTGATTAGTCTTTCAGTTTGAACCTCTTGAATTGTTGCAAGTTTGGGTATTCTGTTGTTTCTTGGGAGTCCACTGGGCCTACTGTTGATTATAGGCCACATGCTTGTGGTTTTACCAGATCGATAGACACGACTCTGTTCTCCTTTTTACCAGCAAGGGGCGGTAGCACAACTGATCTTGTTCCGGTGACTGCTAAGACAGGTACTGCTTTTCTGTAAGAAGGCCCAAATTCCTTCTTCACCGCGATCTTTTCTCTGACTAGATCCCCAATCTTTGGAATCCAGACAGGCCTTGCTGGGGCTGTTGCGGGTGGTGCCTCGTCAGTGGTACTTGGCTGTTGCTTTAACTTTATGTTGCTTAATGATTTTCTTGTTTCATTCAGTTCCTGTAAAACAGCCAAACGATCTTTGATGTCAAAGTCTGTTGTTTTTTCTTGTACCACTGACATGTGACTATCGAGGTCCTGAACTCGCATTCTAATTCCGAACAATAGTTCGTATGGGCTGAAACCTTTTAGAGAATTTCTTGGCATGTTGTTAAGACTAGTCTGGACACTTATTAAATGTTTGACCCACCCAGCGCCTGAACCTAATACCTTCGCTGTTATAGATTGCTTTATGTCACGGTTTTTTCTTTCTACCACACTATTCCCTTCGGGGTGCGACGGACAAGAATACCGCAACCCAATTCCCATGCTGGCCATGGCCTCCTTATAGGCTCGAGAGCTGAAAGCAGGACCCTGGTCAGAATGGAACGTGGTAATTGCGTATGTGCCGATAAAGACTCGCAAATCTTTTATAACCGTTCTAGCGTCAGCCGAGCGCTGGAGGCCTCATTTTTTAAGTGCTTTTCGTCTTAACTGTTAATAGGACGCCGGATGGGGTGTAGGCAGCGTTACGCTCTTTCTGACTGGTAGCCAGTAGCAAGGCTCGCTACTGCGATCCCTATTGCAGTTTTCACAGTTGTTTGCATATATTTGGTGTTCTACACTCATTCCCGGCCACCAGAATACTGATTGTAATTCAGTCAGTGATTCCTTGATCTCTCTGTGCCTAGGACCCAAACCCATATGTGCGTCTGCTATTAAAAATATTCTCCTGATCCTGTTTGGAATTACTCTGTCCCCCACTCCAGGGATTCGAGCAAAAGGAACGGAGTTTGCATCGATTATGTATGCATAATTGAGTGGATAGTTTACGGGCAGTGCTGCACAGTCGCCTTTTACAGTCGTTTTTACTGCCAGCATGGTTTCCCCGTCTATGTACTTATCTGTACGCTTTTTTGTGGCTACGGAAGCAGGGTTAGTTGCTTCCGCTGTGGCTGTATTAGCCAATGAATTCCCTGCAACGTGAACGCCATCACGTTGAAGACTCTGTGCGTGAATCACGTGAGTCTTTTGTAGTTCTTTGTGTAAAAGAGCTACCTCGTTCCAGAGCAATTTATGCTTTATTGTGGCACCTGTGTCATCTTTGTAGTCGTTTTCGATCCAACTCTGCAGTTTGTTATTGTAAGAGTTGACGCAAAAATGAGAATCGCACACTATAAGTGTCGGGAATTCACGTTCTGCATTTTCGAGCGCCATCTTTAAAGATCTGATTTCAGTTCTTTGAACCGAACAGTTTCTTACAGATTCAGTTTTTGTTACTTTCGGTCTGAATTTACCGCACAGCCAGCGACCTTTAATGATCGCACATGCTGCATTGTAGGATTTTCTCTCTACGTTGAAATGCTTTACAAAGCTATCTGTATAGATTATACAGGTATATTGTGGGAGAGGCAGAATTTCGATTGGCAGTGGATATTCTTCTTCATATTCTAAATCATTCAGTTCTTCAAATTGTGGGGCGAAATAGTATTTCACATCTTCCGCTCCTAGAGAATCTATGCACTGTATCCATTTCGGATCCAGTGACACTGTAGGCAGGTTTACTGGGCTGAATAGCGCCTCGAAGGCGGATTCCGCTGTAAGGATATTAATCCGTTTGCCGTGTGCTAGTTCTCGTTCATTTGCTAATGCGATTTGCACTGCTTTCACAGTTCTTTCTGTGTGACTGAATGCTTTTTCTGCTTGTGTGTACAAGTGAGATTTAATTGAAATTGGTACCTTTTCTCCCTCATTAGAGGTTAGGTACGTGAATCCGCATCTTCCTGAGATGACTCGGATTACAAGATCGCGTGTGTTTTCACGTGTATCTAATTTAGTTTTTGCTAACATGTCTGTTTGTAATGATCTCAAAATTTCTGTGTGTTTTTGAGTCCAATTGATTTGTTTAAAATCAGGTTTAATTAGTTCGTAGAGAGGTTTAATCCTCTCTGCCTAATTTAGAATGTAAGTTCTTCCGAAATTCAGAAAACCTAGAATGGATTGTAAATTCTTCAGCGTTTTTGGAGCTTGGAGTACAGCGCACTTCTCTAAGAAGTTGTCCGCTAGGCTTTTCCCTTCACTTGATAATTCGTACCCTAAAAATAGTACTGTCAGATGGGCAATTCGGGACTTTTTAAAGTTGAATTTGTAACCCTCTGCTGCGAACCCAAGTATAATGGTGTTCACTCTTTTCAAGTGAGTATCCAAGTCGTCGTCTGTGAGATAAATATCATCTACGTAAGATAATGCTTCATCATCATAGATTTGTAGTAACTCTGTTACCCTAGCTGAGAATAGTCCTGGGCTGTTCTTGAACCCCTGTGGGAGTCGACAGAATTTTTTCTGCGACCCAAATGCGGAGAAAGCGGTCAAATATCTGCTTTCCGGTGCAATGTTTTGACAAAAGAAACCATTAGAAATGTCTAATGTCGTTTTATATTTTTTCCTAACTATGTTATTCATTAGCGCTGCACTATGCGAGTTTTGTACTGCAAAAGTTTTGCAACATGTATTAAGGTGTCTGTAGTCCAAAACTAGACGATATGAATTGTCTGGCTTGGAGACAGGAAACAAAGGATTGTTCATTTGAGAGGTGCATGTTTCAATCACCCCCTGGTACTCAAGTTGATCTAAGATCTCCCTGACTTGTTTTTTAGCTTCTTGCTTTATGGGATACTGCCGTTGGGCAGTTGGTTCACTTTTTAATTGGATTTTGTGAGGCGGTGAATCCTCATCCCATCCTACATGATTTTTATATAATGCAGGTGCCTGGGCTACTGCCCATTTCCTTGCATATGTGTATTTTTTGTGAATCGGTATGTGATTCGAGAAGGCTGGCATAATCACTTCTTCGCCACGAGGGCACTCCCTGACAAACTCTGGGGGCCAATCTTTTTCAGCTAACAGAATATCATAGCCTTTTGAGAGCTTATCCCAAAATAGACCCTTAATTTTCCTAGTCTTATCACCCTCTATACGCAATGTTATTTCGTATATTTTATAGGGCTCGCTAAGTCTGGCGTCGGCAGTTTCAACCTGAATGTATTCATTCGTGTCCACTGTCTCCAGATGACACAACAAGATCTTGCGCGCTATACTGATTTCTGCTGCACTGTCCAACATTGTCAATGCCCACTCCCCGTTTTTCAACTGTGTCCTCAGTATTCTCGGCATTGTTGATTACTCTAATACTGGCTACCTTCTTTTTCTGAAATTGAGATTTCTTATTTTGAGCAGGTTCCTTGTCTTTGGACTTGGTGTGCTCTCCTGGGTCTGACCGTCCTCTTCTTTCCGAATTCTGTGGAAAAGATCGAGAGGGACGTGTATCAATACTTTGATATCTATAAGGTTTTTTTAGATTATCCCTATTTCTAAGGTTATATCTTTTCTCAGAGGGCTCCCTCTGGGGAGACTGGCGTTCTCGAGTCGGAGTTCTTTCCCTCCGTCGAGGAGACCTTCCTCTGGACTGGAAAACTTTTTCCTTGGGAGTGGATTGTTTATTTCCATCCCAGCTCTTTTTAGGAGTATTCAAATTATTTTTAATAAATAATTTTTCAGGATTTTCGAGCAGTTGGGGCTTTACTGGTTTCCCACCCAAGCTGTCTCTACCTAATTCTTCATAGCATTTTTCTATGATTTTTGCAAGCTCAACAGGATCTTTTATATCTGTTTCCTTCAACTTCTGGCGGATCGCCACAGATGCTGCTTCTCCTCTAATGTTGGCTAATAATATAGCCGAGACCTGCTTGAAGTCTTTCAGTAATTTCATACCTAGATTTAAAGCGGGTTCTGGACCGAATTCATTATGAATCTGTTTTAGCACCTCTGGTATTACCGCCATAGACGGAACACCGTGTGTTTTTGTGTAAATGGAAGCAAAGACTGTACCCCAAGTGTCACAGTCCTCCACGTGTGGTGCGATTCCCATAGGAAGGCAGATGGTCAAGATTCTGTGTTTCTCAATAGGGGTAGTATCAGGAAATACTGCCTCTATTTGAGTGATTTTCTGTGCTAACCAGAAAGGAATTTGTTCCCGTTTTACGGGTGTTTTACCAAGACATGACTGTATGTTCTGTGGTGTAATTTTATTTGTGTTCCCCTGATGAGGGGTCAGCTGTGGTACATTAACAGCTGGCTGGACTGTTGCAGTCCGCATTACATATTGGACTAATTGTCTATGTATTTTTATTAATGTTTTTAGCTGTACTAACAGCTCTTCCTTAGACATTTTTACAATGTCAGGATGTGGTGTGTAGCTGGCTAGAACCGGCCACGTTGCTCCTGGTCTACCTAGTGGACCGAGCCTGGTAATGTGATCAGTATGTTTTAGGGCGCCATTAAACCAGAGCAGGTGCTCTTGAAATTTAAGTGGAATTTCAATCTCCTCGAAAGGAGCGTACTCTTCCGGAGGTTCCTCTATTTTGTAATAGTGAAACTCTTTTGTTGTAGCGTTTGCCGCTTGAAAGTTTATCCATGAATAGAATACCTCTGTCTGCCGATACTCGTGAGCCTCTATCACGAAAATTACTGTACCACCTTGAGGTGTCAGTCCGTTCTCTATAAGTTTTGAAGTTATAGATTTTCTTAATTGGACCGGGATGATAATAGCATCCGGATCTGTTTCTAGGAGACTCGTGTCTTCCTCTATTAGTAGGGATGCCAGTCTAACTGCTTCCCTTTCTTCTTCACTGTCTGTAATTTTTTTAAAAATGCAGGCTTTGCAGAGTAGGTCTCCAAGGAGACAAAGATTAGGTGCACAATATTTTGGAACACTGTATCCTTCAACGTTGAATAAACCAGAGCTTTACATAGGAATCTCTTCCTACTAAGGTCGGGCGGATTTTAACCTTTCACCCACTCCAGACGTCTATTGGAGTATTTACGGGAGAAAGGGGTGTGAAATATGCATGACTGAGTTACTCTACAAGTCTTGCGTTAGTTTATCGCCTTGCCCCACGTTGGGCGCCATGTAGTGTAGTTCCTAGTTTCCCACTAGGCCCTGCGCATTGGAATAACATAAACAGTAGTATCGACGTGGAACTGCGGTTATTCCAGGCCTCCACTGACTATGCTAAACTTAATTGGGTTGTGTTACCAACTAGCTCAGAGGTCACTGGAAACTTTCTTCTCTGCATAGGAAGTGATCAGCTTCCTTGGCACAGACAAGAAGGGATTCAGTTTTCCAACAACCGTGCAACATGACAACTTTGCTCCTCAGATCAAGAGTCAATCTCTAGGGTCGTGTGAAACAATAGACATGTATTTCACTCAGTCAGTCTAGTGCAGTTTACTTTCACGGTATGTAGAGAATAGAGAGACGGGCGTTTGTCAATAAAGGTTAACATTTATTGAACAGTCTTTCTTCTCGTACAAGAGAAATGTATTGCCACAATTGCAATAATTGTTATTATAAAAAGTACGTACAGTAAGATAAGTATTGCGAAATAGAACTGTAAAAGCATTGATATGGTTTCTTAGCCATACAATGGTTTAAAAGTAATAAAACATATATACAGTCATATATACATTAGGCTAACATACTCAACTGGTGCTTCTAACTAAGCCTACCCCAGTGTGCCTGACCTAAGCCTAACACGTGGAAGGGGAGTAAGTAAGTAGCTTTAAGTTAAGTTGGTTTTGCCAAGGTTTGTTTCAAGAATTCTCGTCTAAGGGTTTAGTCAACACCATACCTCTGAATAGAATGATGGAGGATTGGTATCTCCTTCAGGGGTCTCTCTCGATATCCCAGTCACCCGCGAGGGTAAACCGGAAGCGCCGGGACTGGATTTCTCTGCACGAGAAAGGCAGCGGCTGCTCTTCAGCGCGTCGAGGAAGGAGGGGGGACAGCGTCCGCGGGCAGCTGGAATCTGCTGGATGTCTTCGCAGAGGACGGCTGTTCAGCTCCTTAAGCGTACTGCACCATAGTTCGCGCTTTAGCGGCGATAATGGTATCAGCAGCTTCACCACCACAGGATAGCAGGCTGCAGCGACAGAGTGCTAGATTTACCAACACGGGGTCGTGCAGGCAGCTGGCTTCAGTAGCTCGTACAACAGGCATTGCTTAAGGCAACGTTGGTAATATTTATACCTGACAGGTGCCGGGTTTGACGCAAGTTTGCTGGACATAAGACGTCAATTAAAGATGTCACTAGGAAGTGATAGTTATCAGTTGCTCATTAGAGTTCCATTACTAATCAAAACATAGCAAGCGGGGATTTCCAGGTTTGCTGAGTTTTTATCTTGTTGAAGAACTCGGAGTGTTATCTAGGAATATCAGATAGTGACTACTGCTCTGTCATTGCACTAATTGGTCGCAAAGGAAGTGGCAGAGGGAACTATGCTGGAATGTGGCTCTGTTCGTGTGAGGCCAGAGATGACTTTTCAGAAAATCGCACTTGAACGGTTATGCCAATATAGGGAATAAATGGATTTATAGCCGAATAGGGGCATAAGGTCACAGTATCGATCAGGAACCTAGATAAACACGCAACAAAACCACAGGGTTTTTAAAGCCTTATATAATCTAGTTATGGATTATAGTTTGGTTGATATTTGGAGTAAAAATAATTTTGCACTACCTGGGTACACCTTTTATTCTTCTCCACATGAGAAATTTGTCCGTTTGGACTATATTTTTATTTCTACATCAATTCATTTTGGGACAAAGGTGCAGTTATACCCTAGGGTAACATCGGATCATTCCCCAATTTTAATTGAATTTTCAAAATTAAAAGTGATGAATCAATCTAGGAGTTTTTAGTATGATAGAAAACTTTGCCTCGATGAACAATATAGAGTTTATATGTCTAAATGGATATCAGAATTTATTAATAATAACGTGAACTCTGCGAGCATTGAGACAATATGGGACACATTTAAGGCATGCTTCTGAGGGGAGGCGGTGAGCTACGGGCTCTATCACCAAAATAAGCTACAAGATCAAATGTAAGATCTTTGTAATCATTTAAGGATGGCGGAAGAAAATTTGATTAAGGAAATAGGAAAGCAGGATAATATATCAAACATTTTTGAGCTTGAGGGAATAATAGCAAGATGCCGGGCTAATGTAACTGGGGTATGGAGTGAAGAGATAGCCCGGAAATATCTCATAAATAGAAGACATGTTCATGAATTTGGGGAGGCAATTGGCAGATCTTTAGCGCTAAGGCTAAAAATGAAGGAGTCTTCTCGTGTAATTCCAAAGCTACAAGATCAGAACAGTATGATTTATGAGGAACCTGGGAAGATACTTGAAATATTTCATCAGTTTTTTGCAGAACTATACACCCATCAGCCCAATTTAGGGTCAGGTTTTGTTTGGAATGAAGGTACCATTAATAAATTAACTGATAATGAGAAAGAATTCTTAGTTATGCCTTTCTCTATGGAAGAACTAGAAATGGCAGTTAAAACTATTGCGAATGGGAAGGCGGCAGGCCCAGATTTTATTCCTGGAGAGGTTTATAAGTGGGTTTTTTTAATCATTGAAAAATATTATGCTTGAGACTTTTAGAACCGCACAAACTGGGAAAGCCCCACAATCTTGGAATGATACTTCAATTGTGGTTTTTGCTAAAAAAGAGAAACCTCCTGAATTACCCGGTTCATATCGCCCAATATCCTTACTTAACTGTGATAGTAAGATATATTCTAAAATGAAAGCAAATCGCTTATCTAAAATCATTACACCGCTTGTTTCACTAAATCAGCATGGGTTTATCCCAAACAGAGGTACAATCATACATTAATAAGGTTATTACCCTATTTGATATTGCCCAAGCGGAAAAAGAGATCTGGCATTGATACTGCTTGACGCTGAGAAAGCATTTGATCGCGTGGAGTGGCAATATTTATGGGAAGTGATGCAAAGAATGGGATTTGGCAAAGATTTCTTGATAGCAATTCAGGTATTATATAAGTCACCAAATGCAAGAATAGTGACCATGGGCAGGAAATCGGAAAAGATTTTAATAACTAGAGGTACACGACAAGGGTGCCCTTGCTCCGCACTTCTTTTTGCGTTATTTATTAATCCTTTGTTAATTCGTTTGTTAAACTCACCCCATATCAAACCATTTATTGTTAAAAACATAGCACATTCAGTGTTTGCGTACGCTGATGATATTGCTATCACCACAGTTGACCCTGCGCAGGCAATAGTTGAGATTGAGCGTCTGGCCAAAGACTTTGGTACAATTTCCGGTTATAAATTAAACTCTGCTAAAACTCAGGTGTTATGCACAGATAATATACAGTTTAACGATCCTAGAGTGACATCTGAAGTAACATATTTAGGTATAAAAATTAAGATTCAAATGCAAGAGATAATTGACACCAATTGGGAAAATATCATGCAACAAGTGAAACAGTCATTGGATAGGTGGGGGCGGCTGCAGTTATCCATAATTGGGAGAGGGAATATTATTAAAATGAACGTTTTAGCCAAGATATTGTACTTATTTCGTAGTATTCCTTTGGAGAACCCTTTGAAACGTATACAACAGCTTCAGTATCTATGTATGAAATTCTTGTGGGCTTCTGGAAAAACCAGACGCGCAATGAAATGGGTGACGCTGCCGGTGGAAAGAGGAGGGCGTTGGATACCGGACTTTATGTTTTATTATTATGTATGTTTTTTGCAAAGAATGAGGTATATGTTGACAGGGGAGTTAATTGAGGAACCAGCGGAAGCTCCGTCAATATTTTTTTTGTTATTGGGGGAGCACGCAAAGGGGTGTTTACTGAAGGAACAGGAGGGGAATTATTACAAACATACGCACTTTAAGGTATTAGATTCTGCCTTTAAAGTATGGAGAAAGATATCTAGACTCATCAAGTTTGGAGGATTACTTACTTCACTCCTTTTGACGCTGATAAACTACTCTCATCTGTGTTCTGGGATAGAGTGGCGAAGGAATGGTCAGAGAAAGGGTTATCTAGAATTGGGGATCTATATGAAACTAATGGAATATTTTGTACTTATGAAAACCTATTGGTCAAATATAATTTACCTCAATCTTCTTTCTTCAAGTATCTCCAAATTCGGGATTTCTGTCTAAGGAAGCAAATCAGACCTGCCCCCAACAAATTAGTTGAGGCAATTCAACATAGGAAAAAAATATACCGGATTATGATGGAGTATAGACCTGATGATATGCAGAAATATAATTTATATTGGCAGAATCAGTTAGGGGACCCTGAACTTGACATTGAAGACACAATATTGATGGCGAAGGAGGTATGACTTTCAGCGAATTTGAAAGTTCAAGTTTATAAGACAGTATTTAGGTTATATTATACTCCTAAACGGATGGCAGCATGGGGCCCTCAATATGATGGTAAATGTTTTCGATGCGGTGGGACGGACGCAGATAGTATGCATATTTTTTTCAACTGTCCTAAGTTAGCTTACTTTTTGACTAGTATCGAAACCTTTATTACTTTGATTATTCATAATCCGTTTAGAATCACCCCCGCACTTATGTTATTGGGTGGGGGGCAGAGTGTTGGAAATGATACTGTCTTATGCAAGTATAAATACTTTTTATTTATAGCAATGACTGTAGCGCGTTTATGTATAGCGACAGAATGGCTACAACCTGAGGCGCCAACATTTGAATTCTGGAGAGCTGAGCTATACAATATATATGAAATGGAATGGAACTTGTAGGCACTAAAGAGGGCAAGGAAAAAACGATTAGGTATGTTAATTTGGGGGGCAATTAAAGAATATCTGGAGGAGTGATAAGCAAATTATGATATAATATGCTGTACAAATGTTTAGAAATTTGTGAATTGTATTCTTTGTTAATTTGTATTAATTGAAGGAATTTGACTGATATTGTCAATTGATCCAACTGTGGAAATAAAATAAAATAAAAAAATAAAAATGAAGCCCTACTCCCCCTGTGACCCTTCCTTCCACTCACAATACCTCGTCTTCCCCCCTACCCCATGCGAATCCACGCCTGCTCCCCCACCCATGAGCCATGCCCGCCACGACTGCATCATTCTTGGAAACAGTATGGAGGAGGGTTTGAATGGAACAGCTGCTGTTCAAATAAAGACAGCAGGACATCAGCACAGACCGCGCTTTTGGGCAGTTTTAAACCCTCAAAATTCCAGGGGCCTCATTTATGAAGGCCTTGCGCCACCGGTGCATCACTTTTTCCCATTTTAAAAGTGACGCAAAAGTGGCGCAAGACCTTCATAAATAAGGCCCCAGGATTGTGAAATGCACATCATTCAAGAATGAAAGACCATTTCACAACCCCAATATATCACAATTCCTTCCTTTCTATATAAATCTAGCTTTTACCCACCCACACCCCAGACTCTCGACATAGCCAAAGCATTTTTTTTACAGCTTCAGCATCTGCCCAAATTTAGAATACCTCACCACACAGCTCTCCAAAACCGCCTTATTACCCCACAGCCTCTTTTCACAGCTCCAGCTGCTTCAGGCATGTAATGTTCATAGATAGGCCCCTCTCTAAGCCATGTCATGTCTCAATTTTCTGAACATCTCTCTACACTTTCCTAATCTCTTCACTGCCTAAACATCTCTCTACTGCTCTGGTCTCTCTCGGTAACACTCCCATCTTTTCTCAGCATTTATCTCTCCTTGATCACCAATTTTTTCAAATAGGAAGCATTATTCCAAAATGTTGTTTTCCCATAATCGTTTTGGGGGAACGGGTTAGAAAGTTTTATGTTATGTTAATCAGAACTTTTTAAGCGCACGGGCACCCAAGGGTTTCATGGCGCTGACAGTGAGGAAAATTGATGGCAGATAACCTATCCAGATGCTTGCTTAAATAGCCAGGTCTTCAAGGCTCTCCGGAATTCCATAAAGTTTGTACAACTCCTGATTTTCAAAGGGAGAGTGTTCCAAACGTTTGGGGCGAGATAAGCAAAACGGCACCCTCCCTGTTGCTTCCGTTTGAAGGAAGGGTAGGTAAGCAAAGAAAGATGGGATGAGCGAAGATTACGGTTAGGCTCATGCTTCACAATCATGCTGTTGATAAACATGGGACTTTTCGCGTGCAGGGCCTTGAAAGCCAGACATCCTACTTTGAATGTCACCCGTTGAACAATAGGTAGCCAATGGAGGTCGGCCAACAATGGTCTTGCCGATCTCCAATTAGGATGTTTGAAAATGAGTCTGGCCACTTGATTTTGGACGATTTGCAGGCGCTTTGACAAAAAAAAGGGTAATCCTCGATAGATGGAATTGGAAAAATCCAGTCGGGATAAAACCAGAGCAAGCACCACCTGTATAAGCGCAGAATGGGTACGCAAGTGGGCAATTATTTTAATTTTGCGCAATTGATGGAAGCTGGAAGAAATCACAGCTCCCACCTGTCCTTTAAGAGAAAGATCTGAGTTAATGGTGATCCCGAGGCTTTTCACCGAAGGAGAGGGAGAGGGAGGTGACCCCATAGTTGACGGTCAGAAGTGGAGGCCCCAACTGGCCTCACTTTTGCCAGGAAGCACCAGCTCTGTCTTCCCTTGGTTAAGTTTTAGATGGTTCAACTCCATCCACCGCTGGATGTGCAACATAGTAGCCTGGAATTCCGTGGCAGAGTCCAATGAGAATATTAATTGCAGGTCGTCGGCATAATTAACGATTGTGACCTTTCTGTTTTTTAAAGAATGTAGTAGGGGTTTAAGATATAAGTTAAACAGGAGTGGAGACAATGACGAGCCTTGCGGGACACCGCAGGTAGTGACCTGTTGGGGCGCCGTAAAATTCCCGAGCCTGACCACCTGGGTACGGTCAGTCAGGAAGGAATTCACACAGCTGAGAGCGAAGCCCCGTAAGCCGGCCTGCTCGACACGGTGCAATAAGATGGTGTGATCCACCATGTCGAACGCCGCCGACAGGTGAAGGAGCACTAGGGCCTGATGGGTGCCCCTATCAGCACTAGATCTCATAGTGTCCAGAACCGCAAGAATCACGGACTCAGTCGAATGCGCCGGACGGAATCCGGCTTGATTAGGCTCCAAATAATCCGATGGTTTGATGAAGTTGGAAATACATCTAGCCACGTGAGCTTCCAGGATTTTAGCTCCGAATGGAAGGAGGGATATTGGCCGATAATTAGAGAGATTGGCAGGCTCGGCCCCAGGTTTTTTTATGAGCGGTACCAGCGTCGCATTTTTAAAAGCACTGGGAACCCTACCTTGTGTGAGTGACTCATTAAGAAGGGGGAGTATGCTGAATGGTAGTGCTGAGAAAACCTCCTTTAGGACGTGAGGGGGACAACAGTCATTATGTGAGCCAGATTTAATCCGAGTCATCAATTCGACTAGCCTTGAATGGTTGATCAGAGGGATAACATCCAGTTCATAGAGGTTCCTAGGGGTATCCTCTATGGTGACCATGCTAGACCTTTCCGGTATGCTTTCTTTGATGGTGACTATTTTGTCCATAAAGAAGTCATTGAGGGAATTGCAGAGCTCTTGCGTCAGGACTTGGGGAGAAGAAGTTCTTTCATCATTGCAAAGGTCATTCACCACCTTAAAAATGTCCTTTTATTTATTTTGAGCATTTAAGATTTTCTCAGAGAAAAATGCTGCCTTAGTCCTTAGTATGGTGTTCTTGTATTTGGTACGGGCGGTCGTATATGACACCCTGTCTTTATTAGAGTACCCGTGTGTCCATTTCCTCTCGTGTTGATGCAGTTCCAATTTTTGTTTCTTTGGGTCAGCCGAGAACCATCTGTGAGCATCTACGCGGCGGGCGCAAGAGAATTTAGTGAGAGGTAGATGTTTATTACATGCTGCCAGGAGCCAGTCAGAAAGATTCTTTTCCATGAGGTGAAGGTTATGGCTGGGAGCAGGGATTGATTTGGTCAGGGAGCTCAGAAAATCCTGGTTATTCAGTGATCTCCATTTCCTAGTTACCCCACCCACTGGGATGGAGACTTTTGAGTGGCCATGCAGAGTAAGTGAGAACTGGATTATATAATGATCTGACCAGATGCATGGAGTTGCTCTGGGGATAGACAAAGGTACATTATAGGACCAGATTTGGTCCAGGATGTGTCCTTTTTCATGGGTGGGGGTCCGAACATGTTGAGTGAAGTTCAAGTGAGAGAGAAGCTCAGAGAGTTCGGTAGCCTGGGGCCCTCCCGCTATGTCATTGAACCAGTAATTTAAGTCCCCGACCAACAGAACCTTGGCAAAATTGATGACTAAGCCAGCCAGTTGATCACTTAATGAAACAGGGAAGGTGGGCATTACGTAAGGGGGACAGTAGATTAGTGCCAACACCATAGTCCCTTTATCTGTGTCGATTTTTACTTCGAGATTCTCTATGTCCGGCAGGATAAGGGGAGATAGAATTGTAAACTTATTATCCTTGTGAATAATGGCTGCAACACCGCCCCCCAGCTTCCCCGGAGATCGGTTCGCTGACAGTATGTAGTAGTCAGAGGGGAGGTCTGCAAGAACATCCGGCAGAGAATCGTGGGTAAGCCACGCTTCGGTAGTGAGTAGGATGTCGGGCTTATCCGTACTAAGGAGTAAGAAAATATCCAGTTGATGTTTTACCAAGGACCGCGTGTTCAGATACAAACAGCTGAGAGTTGAGTCCTTGATCATCGAGGTTTTTCTGATGGAAGGAGGACAGTGTTCTGGTGTAGGAGGGGAGACGAGGCCCGCAGGGGAAAGGAAGATGTTGTTAGCCACTAAACAGGTTTGTGTAGCTGGATCCAGGCTGGGAAGGCTAGAATGTTTTAATGAGCGAAGCTCCATGGAGGAGTAGCTAAAGATTTTGCCATAGTGCCTGGTCCCTAGGCCCGTGCAGGCGCGGACGGGGGCAGACGGTCTTGCCTTTGGCGAGCCGTCGGTGCGCCCGCTGCGCACGTCCGCTGTGCTCCCATAACATGGCCCTCCTAAATACTCCAAGAAACCGTCTCCTGACATCTAGACCGCCAACCAAAATGGCGGCTAGCCGACGAGCCGGAAGTGAGTACTTCCCTCAAAGTGTTCGGGGCGCCCTCCACAACAATCAGCCCGAATGGCTGCGGTGGACTGGGCCGTCATGATCAGACACAGAGCAAGTGGGTGAGTGCACAAAATAGCAGCAGGAAAAGTTAAAAGCACAGATTAATCAATTTAAAAGCAGCGCCAATAGACAGGCACACCTCGCTGGTATCAACCTGGCCCCTAACTCAAGCCCGATTAAATACCTGAGGAGGCAAGGGAGGTCCTGACAGCTAGACCGCCGACCAAAATGGCGGCTAGCCGACGAGCCGGAAGTGAGTACTTCCCTCAAAGTGTTCGGGGCGCCCTCCACAACAATCAGCCCGAATGGCTGCAGCGGACCGGGCGTCTCGATCAGACACAGAGCAAGTGGGTGAGTGCAGAAAATAGCAGCAGGAAAAGTTAAAAGCACAGTTTAATCAATTTAAAAACAGCGCCAATAGACAGGCACACCTCGCTGGTATCAACCTGGCCCCTAACTTGAGCCCGATTAAATACCGGAGGAGGCAAGGGAGGTCCTGACAGCTAGACCGCCGACCAAAATGGCGGCTAGCCGACGAGCCGGAAGTGAGTACTTCCCTCAAAGTGTTTGGGGCGCCCTCCACAACAATCAGCCCGAATGGCTGCGGCGGACTGGGGCGTCTCGATCAGACACAAAGCAAGTGGGTGAGTGCACAAAATAGCAGCAGGAAAAGTTAAAAGCACAGCTTAATCAATTTAAAAACAGCGCCGATAGACAGGCACACCTCGCTGGTAAGTGGAGTGGTTCGAGTGAGTTACAATGTCTTACACATGGGCCAGGACTAACATGGCAACTTCCAAAGGCAAACAAAGAAAGCCCCTTTATCTACATAGAAGAAAAGTCCTTCTGTCTAATAGATTCCGTTTGGCACATCTCTCATCTTCATCACCTGATAAATGGCCAAGTATTTGTACTAGGCTCCAGAGTGCCAAAGTACCAGGATCCCTGCATCCTGCCTGAGCCTCCTAAGAAAGGATGGAGCCGATGCGAGAGGAGAAGGAACTGGGGTTAAGTGCCCCAGGCATCAAACAGGCTTAACAGCATTTTCCAGTCACGCACCATGTGCCTATCCTCAGCTTTAAACATTCTCATCCTGTACTAATGCTTTTTTGCGCCTGCTATTCTGTTTTTGGTATTTATTTACTGATTTAATCTCCCTCATTTCTGCTGTAAGGCTTTTCCACGCATTATTCTCTATGCAAAATGCATTTTCTGTGGTTACTTCCAGTGCTTAATTTGTAAAAAACGAAGTGAAGGGGCCCTCACTGCAGCCTGCACCCCAGCCCCCCCCCCGCCACATTGGTTGGCACAGCCATACAACCACAACTGCTGACCATCACACTTCTACAAGTGTGACAGTTCAGACTCTTCCAGTCCCCCAAACTATGAGAATGGCTTGGGCGGCAGGCATTAGTCCTTTTAAATGTTTATTTAATTATTAAACAACTGTTGTGCGCTCATCTTTAACTTAGATAAACATCGCCAGCACGTGGCAGAGTAAGAAGTACTACTGTTAGCATTTAAATGCCTGTGCCAAGCACCAGAAACTACCGGCTCAATTTGTGCACATGTTACTTCTGAGAGTCCAACTTTCTTCATTTTAGTGTTAGCAGTACTCCTGTAAAATTAAGGTCTCTGCACTTCATTAATTTCCTCAGCTTGCTATATCTCCTTGTGTCGTTAGTCCTCCCAGGGGCACATGATTAAAATGGTATCTCCACGGGCGAGCTTAGTGTTTACATCATTCCGCACTTTGGTTGTTTATTTCAGAGCTGATGCTTTCAGACGTTATAGCACTAGAGATATGGCCACCTGAAATGCTCACAGTACTTCAGACGTGGGTGGCCTCCAACACCATGCTGCGAAGAACTGCTCATGTCCTGGTTTAAAAGACTGTACTTTAAGAACGTGCATAAATTACTGTGCTCATTAAGTAGGATTGTGTAAGGGTTTTTTTCAGCATGTATGTGTTTGGCTGATACAAAATACCGAACAGGGAGTATTTTGGGACCACTTTATTTTTACCCAAAGACAATGAAATATTGAAAGTGAAGTTAGACCTTTGCATCCTTGGCATGGTTTTCCCCTAACTATTTGCCTTCAGACCTCCTGTTATTGCTGACTTTGTTTTTGCTGGCCATAGGACTCTTCCTCACTTTACCACAGCTATCCAGTGCTAAAGAGTTTGCTGTCTCTCCTTAAAACATTTATTTTCCTTATACCCATTTAACACCTTAGCAGCTATGGAACGTCCAGCTCCAGTGCTGGACGTTCCATTGCGCAGGTGCAGTTGGAACGTTCAATGGCCGACGGCAGCACTCCCGAGGTAGTGGTGCCGTCGGCCGCCGAACGTTCGAAGCACTTAAGGGGTTAATATACTTGTAAGTCTCTAGTAAAGCTGCACTACATGTGCCCTGGGCCTGTAAATGTAATGCTACTAGTGGGCCAGCAGCACTGATTGTGATACCCAACTTAACTGCAAAAACCACAGTTGATGGACAGAATGCAGAACAATGTCATACATTAACCCCAGTACAGAGATCTGGGCCTAAATCCATCGTTTCTTTTGCACTCCACACCACCCCAGTTCAGACATGGCCATATGCAAATCAGTCTGACCCTGTGCCTCATGGGAACAGTCCCGCCCGAACTGCCAAGCCATGCCTTCCCTGGACCGGAAACAAGCTTCAGAGGACCGGTTTCTGGCATTCCAGCCGTCTTCAGACCGGCTTGTTTGAATCCAGTGGTGTGGAGTGCATGGGACTCACGTCTGAGCATACCCATCCCACTCGGGGATGGACAGAATGCAGAACAATGTCATACATTCACCCCAGTACAGAGATCTGGGCCTAAATCCATCGTTTTTTTGCACTCCACACCACCCCAGTTCAGACATGGCCATATGCAAATCAGTCTGACCCTGTGCCTCATGGGAACAGTCCAGCAAGAACTGCCAAGCCATGCCTTCCCTGGACCGGAAACAAGCTTCAGAGGACTGGTGTCTGTCATTCCAGCTGCCTTTAGCCCGGCTTGTTTGAATCCAGTTGTGTGGAGAGCATTGGACTCACGTCTGAGCATACCCATCCCACCCAGGGTGACAAATGCAAAAACCACAGTTGATGGACAGAATAGAGAACAATGTCATACATTCACCCCAGTACAGAGATATGGGCCTAAATCCATTGTTTTATTGCACTCCACACCACCCCGGTTCAGACATGGCCATATGCAAATCAGTCTGACCCTGTGCCTCATGGGAACAGTCCAGCCCGAACTGCCAAGCCATGCCTTCCCTGGACCGGAAACAAGCTTCAGAGGACCGGTTTTTGGCATTCTAGCCATCTTCAGCCCGGCTTGTGAACTGGGGTGGCTGAGTGAGCTAAAGAATGGTGATGGATTAAACCCAGATCAGTTGACTGGGGGTGAGTGTTTGATTTGCTCAAACGCTCCGTCCATCATCCACTTTTGTTTCGCTTTGTTCGCCCTAAGTTGGCAGGGTATGCTCAGACATGAGTCCCTTGCTCACTTGGCCACTGGATTCAAGCAAGCCTGGCTGATGAGGATTATGAATCCGAAACCGGTCCCAGGATGCTTGTTTCCGGTCCAGGGAAGACATGGCTTGACAGTTCGGGCTGGGCTGTACCCATGAGGCACAGGGTCAGACTGATTTGCATATGGCCATGTCTGAACTGGGGTGGCTGAATGAGCTAAAGAATGGTGATGGATTAAACCCAGATCAGTTGACTGGGGGTGAGTGTTTGAGTTGCTCAAACGCTCCGTCCATCATCTCCTTTTGTTTCACCCAACTTAACTAGCACTTTAAACATGTCTCAGACCTGCCATTGCAGCCTGTGTGTGTGCAGTGTTAAACTGCCATTTCGACCTGGCAAAATAAACCTTTTTGTCAGGCCCAGATCTTCCTTTTTAATACATATAAGTCACCCCAAAGATAGGCCCTGAACAGGCTCAAGGGCAGGGTGTATTGTATTTAAAAAGTTGGACATGTACTTTTAAGTTTTACGTGTCCTCATAGTGAAAACACTTTTAAACTCATTTTTCACTACTGCAAGGCTTATCACTCCCATAGGATAGCATTGGAATTCCCTTAATACATTTTATAAGTGTAGTTTACCAATAGAAACAGGTACCCCTTCATGTTTGAAGTCTCTGAAATCGCAATTTAAAGTTCTAGCTTATTGTAAAGTAGGATAGCAAATTACAGTTCTGAAAATGCCACTTTTGGAACGTTTCAGAAAAGGGCGTGGTGATGAACAGTGTCTGAATTAAGCAGACCACTCTTACTCAGTCCAGAGATCAGGGCTTGATCCATCACCGTTATTTATCTCACTGCACCATCCCAGCTCAGAACCTGGCTATATGCAAATCAGTCTGTCCCTGGCCCAGTGCATCATGGGAACAGGGCAGACTAAACTACCAAGCCAATTCTTCACCAGAAAGGAGACAAGCTACCGGGGACCGGTTTCTGGCATTTCAGCCTTCTTCGGCCCAGCTTGCTTGAATCCTGATGGTGCAGTGAGAAAGGGACTCATGTCTGAGTATACCCTGCCACACCTATAGTGGCCAAAAACGATTCAGAAAAGGGGGTGGTGATGAACAGAGTGTCTGAATTAAGCAGACCACTCTTACCCAGTCCAAAGATCAGGGCTTGATCCATCACCGTTATTTATCTCACTGCACCATCCCAGCTCAGAACCTGGCTATATGCAAATCAGTCTGTCCCTGGCCCAGTGCATCATGGGAACAGGGCAGACTAAACTACCAAGCCAATTCTTCACCAGAAAGGAGACAAGCTACCGGGGACCGGTTTCTGGCATTTCAGCCTTCTTCGGCCCGGCTTGCTTGAATCCTGATGGTGCAGTGAGAAAGGGACTCATGTCTGAGTATACCCTGCCACACCTATAGTGGCCAAAAACGATTCAGAAAAGGGGGTGGTGATGAACAGAGTGTCTGAATTAAGCAGACCACTCTTACCCAGTCCAAAAATCAGGGCTTGATCCATCACCGTTATTTATCTCACTGCACTATTCCAGCTCAGAACCTGGCTATATGCAAATCAGTCTGTCCCTGGCCCAGTGCATCATGGGAACAGGGCAGACTAAACTACCAAGCCAATTCTTCACCAGAAAGGAGACAAGCTACCGGGGACCGGTTTCTGGCATTTCAGCCTTCTTCGGCCCGGCTTGCTTGAATCCTGATGGTGCAGTGAGAAAGGGACTCATGTCTGAGTATACCCTGCCACACCTATAGTGGCCAAAAACGATTCAGAAAAGGGGGTGGTGATGAACAGACCACTCTTACCCAGTCCAAAGATCAGGGCTTGATCCATCACCGTTATTTATCTCACTGCACCATCCCAGTGAGCTAAAAAACGGTGTTGGATCTGGCCCTGATCTCTTGACTGGGTGAGAGTATTCTGCTTAATTCAGAAACTCTGTTCATCACCACCCCTTGTTGTTTAATTATTTTGTCCACCACAAGCGTGGAAGGGTATACTCAGATGTAAGTCCCTTGCTCATTGCACCATCAGGATTCAAGCAAGCCGGGCCGAAGACGGCTGTAATGCCAGAAACCGGTCCCCGGAAGCTTGTTTCCTTCCCAGTGAAAGAATTGGCTTGGTAGTTTGGTTTGCCCTGTTCCCATCATGCACTGGGACAGGAACAGACTAATTTGCATATAGCCAGGTTCTGAGCTGGGATGGTGCAGTGAGCTAAAAAACGGTGTTGGATCTAGCCCTGATCTCTTGACTGGGTGAGAGTATTCTGCTTAATTCAGAAACTCTGTCCATCACCACCCCTTGTTGTTTAATTATTTTTGGAACGTTGGCGTTTCATTACCATAGCCAATTGGTTCCTTAAGCCTCTCTTGGTCACATCCCTGGATGTGGGTGATAGTGGAGCTTTGTGTATATCTCCTAGTAACCATACAAAATGGGGATCTTAGATGTGAGGGTACACCATCATTGGCAGTATGGGAGGGAGAGATGGAACTAGCCCCACTTACACATGAACAGGATGTGTCCTGTCTCCACACAAAGGGTTGCATACCCCCTGTAATTAGCCTGGAGCTAAGGCCAGGAAGGCAGAACACAAGTGCACTTCAAAGGCATGCCCCTGAAAGATTTTCACCACTTCAAAGGCACAACTGGGTTTACATATACTGGACCACAGATACCACCACTTCAGTACACTTCCAGAACTGTGTGTACTCATCTGGTAGGAAGGACTGCTCTACTGCTACATTGACTTCCACTCTGCTGGACTGCTGCTCTGAAGGAACTGCTTCTCTGCTGCGCTGACCTGCTGCCTTCTGCCCTCTTGCCTGGATGAGAAGGACTCGACCTGCATCTCCTGAAGCCTAAGCCAAACTGACTCCAAGGGCTAGTTGTCTGGCCTCCTAATCTGAAGCCCCAGTGACATAATAGGCTTTCAACAACCTTGCACCTGGACAATGCCCTCTGAAAGCCTACCATTCCAAGTGATACCACCCCTGTACTGGACCCTTGGAAGTGGGCTTGTGGAATCGGCGCATCTCAACTGGTGCGCGGCATAATCACGATCAGAACCAACGCATCTCTGCTGCTGTGTGGATTGGCCCTGTCACAAAGACTTGCATCACCGGCGCCTTGCCATGAGTCATCCTCTGTGCAGGCACTTTCTTCTCTCATCAACAGCAGCCTAGACGCCGCCACCAGACTCTGCATCGCTGCCTCGCAGCTCTTCAGAACCAAACATCGCCCCCACTGCTCACCATATCTTTAACAATGAACTTTGCTTCACAAGCCCCACCGACGAAATCCTTGATGACAAAGTAGACTCTCATATCACAGCCTAATCACATCATGGAACCAATGCATCGATTCAAATGTGCTATGCATCTTCAACGTGGATCCTTGCAATGCTCTGCAAACCAGGTGTAAGGTACTCTGTTCAGTGAGCCTAACTGGGACCCTTTAGCCGTCCCATGCTCCATTGCAGTCAGACTGGACTTGTGACTTTGCCCCGGTCCAGCACAACCCGATATCCACGGTTGGGGCTCTCTACATATTGGGACTACTTTTCCCCAAATCTGTAAAATTGAATATGTCCAGTTCTACTGATTGGATTTTTGTCATTTTGGTTCTGATTTATTTATTAAATTCTACTCTTTGTTTTTAGCTTGGTGTAGGACCCTCTTTGTGTGGTGGATTCACTTTATTACTGTTTGAAGTGTTGCACTAATACTTCACCCATTTCCTCTAAGTTAAGCATGACTTCTCTGTGCTGTGCCAAGCTACCAGAGGGTTGAGCACAGTTTAATTCAGGGTTGATTTGTGCCTCATCCTAACACGAATAACAAAGTTCCCACCCCAGTCAGCCAACCACCCAATGTCTCACATGTAGAAACTTATGTGAGGCTTTTCCCCTGATGATTGCAGATATACGGACATCTTAGCAATATCAGTGGTGACGGTGCTGGTGTTTCCTACTAACCAAGCCCAAAGTATTTGGTCTGTGATGAAACAATGGCCTCAGATACCTCCTTTATTCTCTAGATTGCTTCTTCGAGAACTGAAGGTGTTCCTCAAAGGAGATGGTGTAAAGGATTCGAGGTGCATTATAACACAGACTTTTTGTCTTGTACACAACACATAAATCACACAAGTATCAAAAATAACATGAATACATTTGCAGAAGATGGCATCCAAATTTGACACTGTATACACAGTTTGTGATCACTAACTTTTAACGCTGAGCTGTCCACAAATTAAAGAGTAATCCTGGTCCTCCAACAAAAACATGGTACATTTTTAACACCATAATCACTAGTGGTCATAGTATAAGAAAGACTGAACCCCTGCACTCTTAAATAGTATAGATACAATTGATAAATACATTTAAATAAGCAAGAAAAGCACCATTTGACAATAAGAAGAGACTTTCCAAGCAAGGATTTTAGTAAACCAAATAGAATCAAATGATTAAATTGTGATTTATTACATCAAAAAACACAAGAAAAAGTATTTCAGTCAATCTTAGTATTTGCCAAAAATTATACAACTCTTTATGGTATAGGTGAGGTTTCAGTTCTTTGACTTGATGGCACAGAAACAGCCAACGTGTGTTTCGTCACAACCGTGACTTCCTCAAGGCTGTAAGAAGTAAACATGAAATACAGCAGTTGTCATATAAATTCAAATACACTTTATATTCTCTAATTATATCATGAATTTAAGAAAGAAAAAAGGAAACAATGCAATGGAAAATAGTCTTACACCAGAAGACCACAAGATAGCAACACCCAGAGCAAGAGAGAAAAAGATGTGAAGTGAAATCCACAGAAGTGAAAAGAAATGTGTAGTTTGGAATCACATAGTTTACTGAATATGTGACTGAAGCAACATATAAAACTCATGTTGCTGCCAAATTATTAATTCAAACAGGTGACAAAGAGCTATGAGGTCAGTACTCAAGGAAAGAAGGAAAACCTGTGCATATATCAGAAATGACAAATGAAATTCTCGAGGTCTTAGAGCACCCCCACAATAGGTCTAAGAGAAAATAGATTGGGTTACGGAATATGAAATAACCTTGCTTAAGTAGTAGATGAACGCAGCAAGAAACTTCAGTCGTCGCTCTACAGTCACAGAGCAATGTGGATCCCTGGTCAGTGCTAAGAACACACAATATATTTAGAATTATCAACATGTGTTATATTTAATGCCAATAAGATTCTCAGGTCGAAAAACCTGAAAACATGGCTAGTTAGACTAAGGGTACATGCCATGCAAGATCAAAAAGGCAGAATTAATCTCCTCAAAGTTGAGGGTGTATAGACCCGAAGAACAATGATCCAATTGTCAGCTCCTAATATTCGTAAATTTTAGAACCTGGAATAAGTATTACAAACAGAAAAACTGAAATTATACAAGCAAGGTTAGTTAATGTAAAATAGGAGAATACCTATAAAGGAAGGAGAGAAATCTTAATACATGTCTGTAGTCCATGTTAAATACCTATGTAGAGCGATCCAAATTTGATAGCCAGACCAGCTAGATTCAAGTAAAGGCCTATATAGTGGAATTTTTAAAATACAGCAAAAAATTTGTATGACAGAGTATGACAGAGTATCTGGAAATATAAAAAACAATATTTTAACATAAGAACCCCAAAAATCTTTATTTATGACACCTAAAATATGTAAAAATCAGTCTTGGGTTAACAAAGAGCTCCCATACTGGTTGCACCTACCACTCCCAGTTCGTACCATGCTTAACGTATAGGGGCCTTCTGATTTGAGACAAATTGCAAATTTTAGGTACATTTTCAGTAATTAACGAGATATAAAAGTCAGAGAAGTTATAATAAATGGTTAACCTCTAAAGCTGATCAATCTGTAGTGCATGAATCAACGACTAAAAACCAAATATATCATAAAACTTACACTGCAGATAAATATGATGCTGCAGATTAATTGTTAGTGCCACAGTAGAGGTTCTCAGAAACTATACTTCAAAGTTGAGTTCCTTTCTGTGAAAATAGACAACATAAAAACGTGGAATTGACCACATAAAATTGAACAATGATTGTTTGTTGCGATCAATATTAATCCAATAACAATACATCCAATGATGACTTACATAAACACGATTTTAAAGTCGTCCCATAAAATCGATCTGGAAGCATGGGGAAAACATCTTAGATGGGTACCGTGATAAGGCCCTAGGTACATAGTAACGAAATTTAGTCAAAAGAATGTAAAAGAATGTGAGAACCCTAGATAAAGAGTCAAAATATCCGTAGTAAGTGAACAAAACTATGGCCTAGTACACTAACTTCGGTATACATACATATTCGCCAGTTCCATATTGCAAACTAACCACTTCAGGTAAGGAATAACATATTTAAATTAATATATCCCGTTCGAACAGGAAGTTTCTGATAATGTGACTATCTCGTCATGCCACTGTGCCAAATCTATATATCCTTAATGTACACAACTGCTGTGAACCCTTCCAATTGGTTCCACCCATTAGATATGTCTGAAATTATTTTCAATATTCAATGAAAAACCGTTTCTAACGAAGTAAGTTTTAATGACATTTCGCTGGTCTATTACGACAAAGTCCCCCGCATCATAAAGCGTCAACAGGTGAGCGTACTCACCAAGTAGTTGTCCATCCGTCGTTGTGGCACCCTCAAAACGCCCGTTTCCTGTATCGGAGCAGAGTGAAAATGCGCAAGAGATTTAAACGCATCATGTGACCCGGATGTGTACGGAATGGTGTCTCAGAAACTAATAACGGACTACAAAACACTAGGTCGACTCGACGTCGCCATTCTTACATGGTAGACTTACGTGATGTTATGGCCAGTGTTATATATATAACACAAGGGAGCCCAAAGGTGCAATAAACTAGGGACCTTGGGTAGTTATGTATCAACAGAGACAATGGTCCCTAGAAAAAAAACAATGAATCCAGAATAAATAGTTCTATATCATATGTCCAGCCAGGAAGTTTAATTTTCAATGAATAGAATACATACAAACAGAACTTCTTAGATTTTTCCGTAAATTGAGATTGCATGCATTCTTTCTGCTAAACCCCCAACCTTTGCCAGCCTCAATTACCCCTTTCAGACCACCCTCCACCTTTTCACCGTCGGGGAATATGGTCCCTGCTGAACTTCTCACATTTGAGAAACTTGTCCTGAATGACATAACCAACCTTGAATAACGCCATTCTTTTATTCCGTACAATATCTCATTGGAAGAAAAGAAGGCGCTAACAAGCTTGAAATCTAATTCTAATCTTACCATCAAACCGGCCGATAAGGGTGGAGGTATTGTTATGCAGGACCTTGAGACTTACAAGATCAAAATTCAGCCACAACTTGACAACCCAGAACATTATGTGAAACTTCCTAAAAATCCAACCAAAGATATACAGAAATTCATATCTGAGGTTACTACTGAAGGTTTAGACGCTGGCTTCCTCAGTAAAAAGGAGCATTTGTTCCTTAACGCTAAATCACCAAGGATACCGGTGATATACACACTCCCGAAGGTTCACAAAATCGCGGAACATCCACCAGGAAGGCCCATAGTGTCCGGTTGTGGTTCGGTGTTGGAGCCCTTGGGTATGTTTGTTAATCATTTCATCAAAGACTGTGTACCGAATACTGAATGCTACATATGTGATGGTATGCACATGATCAATATAATAGAGGAGTATCCTTTTGACCCCACGTCCAGTGTACTATGTACTCTGGATGTGGAGTCATTGTATACCAATATCCCTCAAAATGACTCTATTCTCATAATTCAGGACGTTCTTAACAAACGCCCTAGGCCTCATCGAATGCCAACCCTGTTTATCTTACAACTACTTGAGATATGCTTGACAAAGAATTACTTCCTGTTTGATGGCCAATATTTTGGCCAGATCAAAGGAACTTCCATGGGGGCAATTTTTGCCCCCAATTTGGCCATTTTATACATGGACAGTCTGGAATGCGGACGCATTCTGTCGTCAACCAATCCCTCCCATAGTGGCATCACACTGTGGAAGCGATACATCAACAACATTTTTATGATTTGGACCGACTTGGAAGAGTTACTCCCCTCATTCCTACATTGGCTTAATAGCACTTGCAGTTGTCTAACTTACACGTTATCCACCAGTCATTCTAGTATTCCTTTTTTAGACCTCAATATACAGGAGAAAGATGGCCTTCTTATTACAAGTTTATATAGGAAGCCCACCGAACGGAATACTCTTCTAAGTTACCAAAGCCACAATCCACGTGCTCTTCGTGATTCATTACCATATTTCCAATTTCTCAGATTACGTAGAAATTGATATCCGAAGGAGGACTACTTTAAGGAGGCAAAAACACTGAGCGCCAAGTTGAGGGCAAGAGGCTATCCACGTAAGCTAGTCCGTTCCTCCCATAAACGTGCTTGGTACTGTCCCAGGGATGTACTACTAGAACCTAAAACTAAGAGGACACAGAACCGGCTGGTTTGTGTCACCACCTTTTCACCTGCATCTAATTCCATAACCAAAAGTATCAAGAAACATTGGCCTGTGGTTAACGCAGGGCGCCTTCAACTTGAGAAACCCCTCTTTGCCTTCAAGAAGTCTAAAAATATTAAGGACCATCTTGTACGTGCAGCATTGCCCACCCCAGATCAAAATGGCACACTGGATAACCTATGGGGACTTCCCCGCCTTACTGGGCATGCTAAGTGTGGCAATTGTTCAATGTGTGACACTACTATTGAAGGTAAAGACTTTGTTTTCAATGATGTTAAGCTTGTACGCAAACAATTTTCCAATTGTAACAGTGTAAATGCCATATATGCCATCATTTGTCCTTGTTCAAAGATTTATATAGGGCAAACAACCCAGAAAGTGAGATTGAGAATGTGTCAACATAGGAGCAGGATACATTGCAAGACTCTAAATGCTCCTTTGGTGGAACACTTCACTGAATTTTCACACACTGAGTTGAACTTCAAGTGGACAATCATCTCTCTGATCAGGTTGCCACGACATGGTGCGGACCTACAACATCTCCTGAATAAGGAAGAACTCCATTGGATCCTGAAGACTAAAAGCCTTCATAGTGGCCTTAACAGGATGGCGGACTGGACTTTTTTGATTTAAATGCCAAAGTTATAAAGTGCTTTATTACTGTATATTTAATATTATGATGTCCTCATGTATTAGGCCTTGTCTTGCCTTGCAATAATGGTCTTATTCACACTGTCATTGGCTACAAGTCACCTCTGTGTTTCTTTTCACTTCTTTATTCATTTCTTACATCACTTACTAATTGCCGCCTTTTTAACCTCAACAACCATGCTAATATGGCCGCTATTCTCAATCCGAATTTCCATTGGCCCCACCGATACCATGTGACGCGGAAAAACTCCATTTCCGGCATCACCGTGGTTTTTCGCTGATCGTGAGGTTTTCCCACGACTAACAAGGACCCCCATTGAGGACCTGTGTTTTGACTAGCTATGGTAAGCGTAATTCGCCCCCTGTCCGCTCTCATATCGCTATAATTCCCCCTGGTGTCTAGCGAGCTTATCATTATTTCTTGACTTGCAGATTTGCCTGCTATTGTGATACCGCATCAGCGGTTCCCAGGTAAGCTTCCACTCCTTAGAGCATGCATGCTGTTAATATCATACCTCTCGCCCCATTCCTAAATCCCTTAATTTATTTCTATAGGATTGTTAATTTGCCACATTTTAATATCGTCACTATTGATTCCATTTTTGCGTTTTCTGGTAAGCTTTGCTCAATGTGAGCAACTGCATGTTTGAGGTCCACCCTCCCCGGCCTTATTTCTCACTTGATATGTTATTTCAGTTTATTTTTGGTCCTTCAGCCTTCTATTCAAGACTCAGAACCATTGCGTTTTAACTATTCTCGGCGCTTCATTGGTACCTTTTTACTGCTTGATGCAGCCCGATGTTTTGCGCCCTAGGCTTTGGTTCTGGTAATTGTACCGTTACATTCACTTCATATCGTCGCTTGTCTTTGGTTCTGGTAACTGTTCCGTTACATTCACTTCATACCGTCTCTTGCCTTTCTAATCACCTTCCGGATTTTGCATGTATAGTCACTAGCGTTTTTTAATCACTCCTTGGTTATAAGTAATTCTTGAATAGGCTGCGCACACTATTTTGGTCACATATACTTTTGAGCACATGTGGATGTTGCTTTAGGACTTGCTTGACAGTGTTTTAACATGTCTTTACTTGCTTATGTGCACTGTATGGTTGACATGCCTATATATGTTTTTTAATCAGTTTCTTGTTTCCCTTCCCATTTTTCTTTTCCCTCAACTGTTTATATTGGCAATATAACCCCATAATCTGGGTATTATTCATATTTGTGTCACTAGGCAATTTATTGTTGTCCTGAGGACGAACCTTGTATTTTAATTGGGTTCAAAACGTCGTCAACCTAAATACACTAAATGCATAACCACCTTGTGATTTACCACTTGCATATGTGTATAACTTGTATTGTCTGTGTATGATTTATGATATTCAAACCATCACAATTTGCCTATAAATTCCCTTGTTTGTTTTCCCTTGAGTGTGTTAGTTGGGCACCGGCTGGTGTCCCACTTGTATCACACCGATATTATATGTATTCTATTCATTGAAAATTAAACTGTCCGGCTGGACATATGATATAGAAATATTTAGTCTATATTTATTCTGGATTCATTGTTTTTTGTCTAGCGACCATTATCTCTGTTGATATGTTATGCCCAGTGAGCAGAGTCTCATTAAACCAATTCTTCACTCTTAATTTTCTAAAATCGGAAAAATTCAATGCCTACAATTATGTTTAAGTGATGGCAGGAAAGAGGTTCCAAAATATATCAATCAAGATGTCCCCGAGTACGATTGTGGAGTACATAACGTGCCGTGAAAGATAAGGGATTACAGGTGCCACGGTGTGCCACATAACATTACCCATAAGTAAAGATGTGGAGTCCATAAAGGCACAGTAAAAAGCAGGACCCTACCTGATAAATAGGAAAAAAGCAAGTGGTTAGCAGAGAATTAGTGTGGTGTATCTTAAACATGTGACCCTGAAAGAGACACACAGCAGCATATGAATCATTTTATAAAATGTTCTTCTCTTCTGTACATTTCGGTATCAGTATATTAAAATTCCTCATATTTACAACAAAGATATGATTGCTGGGGGCGTGGCCAAGATGGCGGGGTGAGCGGACGCTTCTTCCCGCAGCTCCTCCGGCCCGACTAGGCCCGAGCCCTTTATCGACAGCTTCTCTCCCCCCGCTGGAGGTCAGCGGCCGCGAGAAGGGTGGCGGAGACCTTGGTGCATGCACGGGTGTTAAAATTGGGTCCCAAGTGCCGCTGTAGAAGACTACTTGAGCGATGGCGAATTGACATCGGAGCACCACTGAGCCAAGGCGGAGCGAGTTGCCGGACGCAGGGTCCTGGGCGAGCCCCGGCACGGGGGCTTCGGCTGAACAGCGTGGCGTCTGTTTGCCTCTTTGCAGCGGTTCTGTGCCTTTGAAGCTTGTGAGCCAGACGACCAGCCTGCGAGAGACACCACGGGGAGAAACGTTCGCTCCCGGAGCATAGTGACACTCGAGTCCGCGGCTGCGGCCTGGTACGCCACACGCTCCCCGGTCCCATGTGAAGTTTGGAGAGGAGTACGGAACAGGGAGGCAGGTCACTCAACTCTCCTACGGACCGTGATGCCCCGGAGAGGACTCATTGTTGTGGCCCTGAGACTGTATGCAATCCGAGCAGTGGCCATCGGAGTCAGAGGGTCTTCTTGGAGATGCCTAGCCACCATTTTGTTTCCGAGAAGGCGATGGAGACGGGCCCCTGAGGTAGCGGCCTGGGTTACTACGCTCCCCCCGGCCCCGAACGGAGCGCCCAGCAAAGGTGCGGTTCAGTTGACGGTGCCACGGACCGGGAGGTCTCTGAATTGGCCAGTGGTCTGGACGTTGGTTGGAGATGTAGGAGGGTCTATAAGGTGGCGCCCGGCCGCCATTTTGTTCTCGAAAGTACGGAACACACGACGGCCCTGCTATATCGGAATCTCACTTCGATCGCACCCTGCCCATAAGTGGAGACCCAGCAACGCTGGGACCTGCTGTCTACAGCCCTGAATCACCTCTTCCACTGAGCGGCATGCTGTGGTCCACGGTGTGCAAATGGCGAGCGGGCGGAACGTGAAGAAAGGAGATCGCACGCTCCCGGACATGCTCAGCAGGGCCCAGCAACAGCGCGATAGGGCGCAACCGTCCCCGAGCTCTTCCAGAACCTCAGGAGAACCGGCTGGAGGGGAGCCCCCGGTCACAAGATCTTTCATGGAGGCCCTGTTTAGTTCGCTCAAAGAGGATTTCCAGACACTAAAGCAGGAAGTGGCCAGCGAGGTGCGCGAGGTTCGCAGTGAAGTGGAGGGCCTTGGTGAGCGGATGGAAACGGTGGAGACAGCGGCCCACCGGAGGGATGAGGAGATCGTCCACCTACAACAGGAAGTACTCCGCCTCAGGGAATAGCATGTGGACCTCCAAGCACACAATGAAGACCTGGAGAACAGGTTGAGACGGAATAACATACGTGTCCGGGAGTCCCGTCCGCTGAAGAGGGAGCTGATGTTGCTGGCTACCTGAGGGACATGTTCAGAGAAATCCTGGGTGAGCCAGCAGACCCTCCGATCCGGATTGATAGGGCCCACAGGGTCGGCCGCCAGCGACAATCGACGGCGCCTCCACCGGACATTTTGGCCTACCTTCCGGATTTCCTCGTGAAGGAGCGCATAATGGCGGAGGCCCGCAAGAAGCAACCGCTGACCTTCCGTGCACACCCCGTCGCGCTGTTTCAGGACTTGTCTGCCATCACGTTGCAAAAACGCAGGGCCTTCAAGATTGTGACGGACTTTCTGAAGGAGCATGAAATACTGTACTCTTGGGGGCATCCCTTTCGCCTTATCTTTCGCTGGAACGGCGTGATGCACCAATTGCGCTCCTTGCAGGACATCTGTGGGGTCCTGGGACTCACAGGTATGGAGGAGGGTGAGGCGACGCCGGGCCGGAGACGCTCAGAGCGAGGAGGACGACGGCGGACGGCGAGAAGGAGATCGGTGGCTAGCGCTGGGATGCCTGTTTCACCTACCATCAGAGCGGAAAAGGCCAACGCGTTGAGAGAGGCGGCCAGGGACTCTGCTGCCACGAACGGTGTGGCCTTGACGGCGTAGAAACGCTGCGGGGGGAGAAGGACATAGCTTCTGATGATGACAGGTTTGGGGCTGGAGGGGGGTTGAGGGGGAGGCGGGAAGAACGAGTGGCCGGACGTCCACTTTTTGTACTTTCCACGGACTTGTCCGTTTCGGGACATGACCGGGACATTGGGTTGTTCGAGTTTGGGTTGGGGGTTGGCCAGTTGCCAGGGGGTTGGCTTGGGGGAAGTTGGGGGGAGGGGGGAAATCGTCCAGTGTCTTATATATTATTGCATTATTTCACTTTAGCCCCACTGCGCTGCCGTCCCGTGCCCTACCCTCCCCGATTGGGTGCCCACTGCTTAGCGCACTCTGTCCTTCAGGAATATGGCGACATTGAAAGTAGTAACCCTTAATGTTAAGGGATTGAATAATCCAGTTAAACGGAGGGCAATCTTGTCTTTGTTGGAGGGGACACAAGCAGACATTTGTCTCCTGCAGCAGACTCACTTGTTAACACAGGACTGTCATAGGATGCGTTCTCGCAAGTTTCCCACACAGTTTTTCTCTTCCACTACCTCTAAGAAAGCGGGGGTGGCCTTATTGATAGCAAGTTCCTGCAGCGGGGAGGTGCTTTACAAATTCGCAGAACAAAAGGGGAGGCTGTTGGCGTATCGCCTCAAGCTGGGAGATGTGACGTTTACTATTGGCTCTTTGTACAGCCCGAACGACCACCAGGAGCGCTTTCTAGACTCGGCGCTGGTGGACGTGACTGCCTCCCCGGACAGACATGTCATTCTAGGGGGTGATTTGAACATAGTTTTTGATTCCACACTTGATAGGTCCGCGCAGAGACACCCGCAAACTGGGGAACTTTCACAAGCAGGAAAGGCTCGGCTTGCTGATCTAGACCTGCATGACCTCTGGCGCACACTGCACCCCACGAGTAGAGACTATTCTTACTATTCACATGCACACCGGACATATGCACGGTTGGACCACTTGTTGGTCAGCGGACCGATGTGTGCCTCCGCTACGGCGGCGGACATAGGGGTCCTCTCATTATCAGATCACGCGCCGGTCGCGGGTACGTTTGTGCTCCCACCGGTCTCCCCCTCCCGCGGCGTCTGGCGCCTTAGGGACACCCTCTTACATAAAAAAACTGTTGTGAAACACATTGAGGAGTCGATCCGGGAGTACCAAACACATAACGATAATTCAGACACCTCGCTAGAGACACAGTGGGCGGCGTTGAAGGCGGTCCTGAGAGGGGAGTTTATCTCTATCTCCTCGGCAGAGAACAGGGAGAGACAGCGCAAGAGGGAGGAGCTGACTTCCAAAGTTAGAGAACTGGAGCATGTACATCGCCGTACGGGGGCGCCTAGGATATGGAGACAGTTGAAGGCTGCTAGGAGACTCTTATCAGCGTTAGATATGGACAGGGCGGAATACGCAGCGCTGCGCCTGAAACACGTGTTTTACACGGGAGGGGATAGGTGTGGCAAACTCCTGGCGAATAGGCTTCGTATGGCACATCAGCGTAACATGGTAAAGGAACTGCTAGATTCTGATGGGGTGGCGGTCTCTGAAGACGCAGCGGTAGCAGAGGTGTTCTGTAAGTTCTATGAAGACCTTTACACGGGGGAGCCCCCTTTGCCGCAAGATACAGCGGATTATCTGGAGTCGGTACCCTTCCGGCCCTGGACCCAGCGCAGGCGGAGCACCTGGAACGGAGTATTCACGTGGAGGAGGTGATAGCCGCCATCTCCAGGCTCAAGCATGGGAAGGCCCCGGGCCCGGACGGTTACACGTCCTTGTTTTATAAGACCTTTTGCCCGGTTGTGGCGCCTATCCTTGCCCGCTTATTCAACTCCTTCTCTGCACCGGGGGCCATTCCGCTGGACCTATTAAGAGCAACGGTTTCGGTAATTCCGAAACCAGGGAAGGACCGGACCCTCTGCGGCTCGTACAGGCCAATATCCCTCCTGAATGTTGACCTCAAGCTATAAATAGGGATTCGAGAGTCCAGACTGGCTTTACATCTGCCGGGCCTGGTAGAGGCTGATCAGGCTGGATTTGTCCCAGGTCGACAAACAGTCGATAATACCAGGAGAGTGGTGCACGTCTTGGAGAAGGCCTCACCGATTCCGGGAGAGAGAATGTTGCTGGTGGTGGACGCGGAGAAAGCATTTGATCGCGTTCATTGGCCCTATCTTGAACAGGTGCTCCGGAAGATGGGTATTGGAGAGAAGTTCTGTTCGATGATTTTTAATTGTTAGAAGTCCCCTTCGGCTACAGTTAGAGTTAATGGCTGCAGCTCCCGCAGCTTCGAGATAGAACGGGGTACTAGACAAGGGTGCCCGCTTTCCCCACTTCTCTTTGCCCTTTATATGGAGCCGTTTGCCCAGAGGATCCGCCAGAACCCGGATGCGATAGGGGTTAAGATGGGGCGATATGTCCATACGGTTAGTCTCTATGCGGACGATGTCCTATTGACCCTGGATGACCCGACGCAGGCCTTCCCGGCATGCATTAAGGAACTTGATGATTTCTCGAAAGTGGCGGGCTTCAAGATGAACATGGGCAAGTCAGCGGCCCTGGATGTGTCCCTGACAGTGGATACGAGACGAGACCTGCAGAGGCTTTTTCCTATGCAGTGGTCGTCATCCCTGGTACCTTACCTGGGGATTCTGTTAGCACCGACGCTGCCAGCAATGGTAGTGGCCAATTACGCATCTCTGGGCAGGAAAATCAAGGAAGAGCTAGCCCGCTGGGGTAAAGGAGTGTTGTCCTGGCTCGGCAGAATAGCTGCGGTCAAGATGACGGTCTTGCCCCAGGTCTTGTATCTCTTTCGGGCCTTGCCACTCCAACCGCCTACGGGATGGATCAGACAGACGCAAGCAGATATTGCACGTTTCATCTGGCAGGTCGCAAGCCAAGAATAAGGAGGGTTCTCTCCACACTGGCCCCGGAGGCGGGAGGCCTTGGCATCCCAGATCTCCGGAAATATTTTCAGGCAGCGCAGTTGCGCTACTTGGTTGAATGGAGCAAATGGGAATCTGACAAGCATTGGCTCTTTCAGGACCAGGCAGTGGCGGGGCGTCCCTTGCAGGAGGTGCCATTCTTGCGGCGGATCCATCGCCCCCCCAACCTATACGCTTCCTATGTCACCCGAGTCCCCTTGAGAGTGTGGGACGCTGTTAATGAAGTTCACGACCTCACCACATTTCCCTCGCCTTTCACGCCGATAGTAGAGAACCCTGATTGCTCCCCAGGTCTAGAACCGGGCGCGTTCACGCACTGGAGGGCAGCGGGTTGCCGTGCGCTCTCCCAGATGTATGACTCGGAGGGGGTGGTCCCTTTTCAGCACCTGAAGCAGGAATTCCAACTGACTGAGGCAGAGAGGTTAAGGTACATGCAGGTTAGGCATTGAGCGCTCCAGCCGCAGGTACGAGACACTGCAGATCGTCAGATGAGGCCGTACGAGAGGTGGTTAATAACTCGCACCTCTGACGCCAAACTGATCACGGACCTTTATAGGTTCCTGCAACCCCCCCCATTTCATTTTCATAACCCTGGAAGGGAACGCTGGAATAGAGAGCTGGGGAGGACGTGTGATGACTTGCCTTTCTAGATATTCTGGTTCCATGTTGGAACCTAGTGTTTAGAACCATATGTCACCAAGGTTCCCATGACTGGTAATTCCAGGATTGTCAGTTGTTAGCTGACTGTTGGCTGGGGCTGAATAAACTATACTTGCTTATCTAAACTACTTGGACTCTCTCAACATTATTACACTGGCGACGAGGGTGGGGTGGCCTACGTGTGCAAGTCAGCCTCAACAACAGGTTTACATCAACGGTGATAGGCACACCATATCAGGGAAGGGTGGCAGTACTTTAATGGTGAATTATAAAAGTAGGAAAAGTCAAGGTATATTAAGGTTGTAGCAAGATGCAGAATGTAACTGCCCCTCCTTTCTTTCTGATGGAACCTGCGGAACCACTGATTAGGTGGAAAAAGTGGAAGAAGATATTTGAAAACTATGCGAGAGTGTGTGGGGCGAACTTGAGTGGCGAAAGGAAGCATGCATTAATAATGCATTGTTTGGGAGGAGAAGGTCAGGAGATTCTGGAGACACTTCCAGTTCTTTCACAGGCAGATCAAAGAGGATTGAATGAGTATGAGATATGTGCTAGGCAGTTAGACTTACACTATCTTCCCAAAGTGAGTACCATCATGAAGAGGTACTATTTCGGGTTACGTGAACAAGGCAAGGAAGAGAGTGTTGAGGACTACATTACTGCGCTAAGAAAGTTGGCATCAAGTTGCAAGTTTGGGGTTTTGGTAGAGGAACGAATTAGGGATCAGTTTGTCTTGAGGTGCGTGAGTGATAAAATAAGGGAAGAGTTGTGGTTAAAGGATGAACCGGCACTAGAGGAAGTGGTTGGTATTGCAAAAAGGGTTGAACACATGTTAAAATGTGTGGGTGAACTTAGCAAGGAGAAAAAGGATGAAAAGCCAGGTAGTTCTTCGACACAAGAAGTGGTGTGTCAAGCTGTAAAGAGAGTGGATGAGAAGAGAAAAAAAGAAGTGTGTGAAGAGGGAAAATTGAAAGGGGAGGTTGATGGTGGTATTTCTAAAACACAGACAAGTAAGAAATTCACAACTCCTTTTCAAGGAACTTGTTACAGATGTGGAAGGTATGGGCATATGGCAAATGCGAGAGAGTGTCCTGCCCTTAAATTCAATTGCAATGTGTGTGGAAGAAAGGGACACATTGGTAGAAATTGCAGAACAAGAGTAGGGAGAGAAACGAAGACCGAGACCAAGTTAGTTAGCTTTCAGATGAATGATGATGTGGTTGAACATCCTTCTGATTATGTGTTGATAGGAGAAGCATGTGTGTTGATGAAATTTGATTCTTGCTCACATGCCACTTTTATTTCAAACGAAGTGTTTGAGAAAACGTTCGGAAAGAATAAGTCTTTGTGTAAACCGGATATAAGACCAACAGGTTATCAAGAACATCCCATAAAAATAATGGGTTACGTTTTTGACTGCATTGAATATAAGGGAAGGTATACAGAAGCAAAAGTGTATGTGGTAAACAGGGGAGACAACTTGTTGAGTTGGTCCCATCAAGCAAGGTTGGGCGTGAGTCTCAATCCAAATGCTCATCCAGTTATTCAAGTACAGGCTGTAGACAATGTGGAGAACAAGTTTATAAAGAACTTTAAAGAGTTGTTCAGTGAAAAACTAGGATGCATAAAGGGGTACAACCACAACATAAAGCTGAAGTTGGGTGCAGTACCTGTTGCTGCTAAAGTAAGGCGCATTCCAATTTGTGTAAAAGATGCTGTGGGAAAAGAGATTGAGAAGTTGTTGTCGACTGGGGTTATACAACCTGTGGAAGCAACTGAGTGGCTCGCACCAATTGTGGTCGCGAGGAAGCCCAATAATGAGATTTGGCTGTGTGTTGATCTTCGGGCCTTAAATAAAGAGGTAACAGTTGACAAGTACCCTTTACCAAACATAGAGGAGTTGGTTTCTACATTAGATGGGGCATGCTATTTTACCACCTTAGATATGGCTTCAGCCTGTCACCAAATTCCGCTGAAAGAAGAGCGTCAAGAGCTTACTAGTTTCATTACACCAATGGGTGCATTCAAGTTCTTAAGAATGCCTTTTGGGCTGGTTTCAGCAGCCTCGGTATTCCAGAGAATTATGGAAGATCTGTTCAAAGGAATACCGGGGGTAAGGTGTTATCAGGATGATGTTCTCATTTCTGGTAAGAACGAGCAGGAACATGATGAGAGGGTTTGCCTTGTGTTGAAGAAAATGTTGGAAGTTGGTTTAACTCTGCGTCAAAGCAAGTGCAAGTTTGGTGTCAATGAGCTAGATTATTTGGGCCACCACATCTCTAGGAAGGGCATTTCTCCAAAAAAGGATCTTGTAGAAACAATTGAGAAGTTGAAGGAACCGTGCTCAAAAGAAGAAGTTTCATCGTTTTTGGGCATGGCGGAATTTTACAATAAGTTTGTCAGAAATTTTGCAGATAAGACTGTTAATCTGAGGAAAATCATGTGCAAGAATGCAGTGTTTAATTGGACTGAAGAGTGTAGCAGGGAGTTTGATCAGGTGAAGATGGATCTGAGGAATGCACCAAATTTGCAGGCGTTTGTTCCTGGGGATCCAACGTTTATTGTAACGGATGCTAGCAGCAAGGGTCTGGGTGCTTTGTTGTTACAGATGAGGAAGGACAAGGAGGTCCTGATAGCTTGTGCTTCGAGGTGTTTGAAGGGGGCCGAGTTGAATTACTCTGTCATAGAGAAAGAGGCACTAGGTATATATTGGGCTGTGAATAAATTCAGGAAGTTTGTGTGGGGTTCCTCCTTCACGTCAGGTCTGATCACAAACCACTAAAGGAGGTCTTCGAAAAAAAGGGGCTAGACTCCATCACGGCAAGAATTAGGCGATGGGTAATTTCGTTGCAGGAGTTTGTGTTCAAGTTTGAGTACATACCAGGTAAAACTAATGTCTCGGCAGATTGTCTGTCAAGGTTGGTGAATGTGGTAGGGAATGGAGAGGAAGCCTTGGCTGACGATTTTGAGGGTGATTTAAAGGTGTGTGACGTTACCTTGGGGGCGGTGAAAGAAGATGATTGGAGAGAAGAGCTCGGCAAGGATGAGGAGTTGAAGGAGGTCATTAAATTGCTGGAAGGTGGTAGGTCTCGTTCTTTAAAGAAACCTTGGTCTTTGATTGCCGATGAGTTGGCAGTGGTGGATGGCTTACTCATGAGAGGGACTAGGTTAGTTCCACCAGTTAATCTCAGAAGTATTCTGGTTGACATGTCTCATGAAGGACACTTGGGTATTTCAATGACGAAAGAACGCATTAGACTGGACTTCTGGTGGCCTGGTATCGATTTGTTGGTGGAGCGCACTGTAAGAGATTGCTCTTCTTGTCAGGCAAGTGATAAAGTCTTGAGGACGAGGTCTTCTCCTATGGCTTGCAGAAGATTGCCTAGGTCCCCTTGGGATGAAATTGCTGTGGATATTGTGGGGCCTTTACATGGTGAGCACCAAACTCCATTTATGTTGGTTCTATTGGATTTGTATTCTAGATGGGTTGAGGTTAGTTTGGTAAGGGAGATTACAAGCGAGTCTGTTATTTCTTTTTTGGAGTCTGTCTTTAAACGTGAGAGTTTTCCCAACTCCATTCTTTCTGACAACGGACCACAATTTTGTTCAGGGAAAGTTGAGGAGTACCTCAGTAAGTGTGGCATTGTTCACAAGAGAATTTCTTTGTATCACCCTGAGGCAAATGGTGCTTTGGAGAGACTCAACAAAACTTTGAAGGAAAGCATTCAATTGGCAAGGGTCAATCAATTTGGACTGGAGAAAGGAGTTACAGAATAGAATTTCAGCATATCGATTCGCTCCTCACTCAACTACAGGAAAAACTCTGTTTGAACTTTTCAAGGGTAGAGCACCTAACACTTGCTTATGTCCTGCCTGGATGATTGCAGACAAAGGTGTAAAAAATAATGAGGTGGGGGCATGAGGAGAAAGGGAATTGGAACTACAGAGGAAAAGGAAAATATATGTGGATAGAAGAAATTCAGCTAAGGATTCAAAGTTTGCGGTGGGGGAGATAGTGAAGATCAGGGCTCCTGTTGGCTGTCAAAACTGGTTGAAGTTTTCTGTTCCTAGAACCATTGTGAACATTTTCAAAAATGCTGTAAAGACGGAGGATGGTCGTATCTGGAACAATAGTCGTGTTTCTCATTTTGGGGGTAAAGACAAATATGATGATGTTGTTGCTGTTCCTGATCTGCACGCTAATTATCCTTGCAAGAGTGTGAGAGTATGCAGGCCTCCTGTTCACTTGCGAGATTATGTCTAGGTAGTTTCTTCTTTTATTTCTTTATCCTTCTGTTGCCTTCTTCATTGCTGGATGTGTAAACCTGTTTAATGTTTAAGAGGGAGAAGTGTGATGACTTGCCTTTCTAGATATTCTGGTTCCATGTTGGAACCTAGTGTTTAGAACCATATGTCACCAAGGTTCCCATGACTGGTAATTCCAGGATTGTCAGTTGTTAGCTGACTGTTGGCTGGGGCTGAATAAACTATACTTG
Organism: Lissotriton vulgaris; assembly: GCF_964263255.1. Lineage (NCBI taxonomy): Eukaryota > Metazoa > Chordata > Amphibia > Caudata > Salamandridae > Lissotriton > Lissotriton vulgaris. The sequence goes on along the minus strand of NC_141693.1, from coordinate 930,708,884 downwards.
CTTATCTAAACTACTTGGACTCTCTCAACATTATTACAGGACGCTCAGTCATAAGGAATGGGATCAGATTGCATACAGCGCGAGACACTCAGCATACCACACGGGACTCACAGAAACATTCACAAAGGTGTCCACGTATTGGTACTACACCCCGGAGAGACTACATGAAATGAATAGGAATATTGGGAAGGCGTGTTGGAGGGAATGTGGACAGACGGGGACTCTCACGCATGTGCTTTGGGATTGCCCCCTGTTGAGGGAATACTGGACGGAGATCATTGATGAGATAGACGCTCACTTTGAGGTAGAATTGCCACGCTTCCCGGCGTATGTCTTGTTGGGCCTCCCGAATGGGCTAATGTACCCGCTGAAGTCACATAGGGGTCGGCAAATAGCAATAGCACTGGGATCGGCGATCCAGAACATATTAATACATTGGCGCACTACCACAGTCCCCTCCATCACGGGCTGGCTCCACAGACTTTGGCATGTTCTAGGCATGGAAAAACTATCGCTTATGGTGGCGGGGGATGTGGAGCAATTTGATGAGTTGTGGCGAACCTTTCATGCGCTCTTGACCACAGAATTTAGAGAACTTACCTGTCAGAGGTACCTTAGACTCCTGAGACTAACACCTCCTGTGGACCCAACCAACTAAACAGACATGAGGTGGGGACTCATGGGGTGGGGGGGTGGGGTGGGGCAGCAGGACGCATCAATGCTTAGGCACTGGACGGGGGAGGTTGGGAGGGAGTTGGGGGGAGTTGGGGTGTTGGGGGGAGGGTTCAGGGGGGGAGGGAGGGTTGGCTTCTTGCTTTTCCTTCCTTTAGCTTTTCAAGCCTCACCGACAGTGGCAATCATGTTCAGCTTTTTCCCAACGGAACTTTACTTGCAGTAGCCACTGTCCATTACCATGCTTTGATTACTTTCGCCTTGACATCTTTGTTTGTAATGTGCATACCCTCCCTTCCTTGTCCCCTTCCCTCCTATGTTTTGCCTTAATAAAAAGCTTTAAACCTAAAGATATGATTGCTTTATGCATTTTTGTTACTTATTTGCACAATTTCATTTAACAACCACTCACAACATCAATTCCCAAAAATAACAATTACAAGCAATATAATTCATTGAATGTGAACATTTGACATATTCAACTAATGTTTGGATGTAAAAGCACCACACTATGCGTCCCCGAAATCGGAGACCACATAAGACTCCTTATGGCCACGTTAGACGTTAGGTTTGAATACAGATGATGCCATTTCGATCTAACAAATATTTCAGTGACTCATCTAGGTAAACCCTGTCAGAAATTGACTTAAAATACAAGTAATAAAAATTAGAACTACCAGAGATCCATTGTGTAACATACAGGCTATTCATGTAAAAAGAGGGTATTGGTGGAAATAACAATCTTTAAACAGCGTAAATTCAGACAGGCTTATTCAGTCGGGAACACATGTAGCTCCCTATCAGAATTCAAGCCCTGTTTGACCGCTCTTAGTTTGATGATCCATTGGGTTTCTGACCTGCGTAGGTTTAAAACTCGGTCCCCCCTCTCAGATGTGACAGTGGCTAATGCCATGAAACCTGATGCCCATCAGGCTGGTACAGGGATGTGCTTCATTGAAATGTACCGCAAAGGATTAGTTCGTATTGTTGTTCCGGACTGCCCTAATGTGCTCCTGAATTCTCTCCTTCAAGGGACGTACTGTGCTTCCTATATAAATGAGCCCACAAACACAAAGTAAGCAGTACACCACATATTATGAACTCACGTATTTGATGTTGAGAGAGTGTGTTATATTGGAAGTCGAACAGTTTGTTCATGGCAAATGAGCAAATGTTGCATTTCGTGCAATTGAAGAAACCTTCTCGGTTTGGTAGGTAGCCAGGTTGCATTTTGGCTGACATGTGGTAGAAAACTAGGGCACAGTTACGTACAGTCTTCCCTCTCTTGTATGCCACACTCGGTCTCATAGTGATGTATTTACTGATCGTATTGTCCAACAACAATAAATGCCAATGTTTTTGTAAAACTTTGTAAATGTCATGACTCTGTGTATTATAGCCGGTAACAAAAGCCAATTTGCTACCCTCTGTCTATTTCCTGTTCTTTTTCTTTTTGGCAGTATGTAGGACTGACTCCCTTGGGGTTTGTAGGATTCTTGTCTTAGCTTGATTCAAGACCCTCTGAGGATAATCGCTTTGTGCGCAGCGATGTTCTGAGTGTTTTAATTCGGAAAGAAAGATCGATTGATCGCTACAATTCCTTCTGATCCTTGTCATTTCGCCCATTGGAATGGCGTTAACCTGTGAGTTGGGGTGGGCACTGGTCGCATGCAAAACAGATTTGCACGCTGTTTGTTAACATATATGACAACATCAAGAAATTCTATTTCACGTGAACTGAATGTGTGCGTGAAACTTAGGTTGTAATCATTGTTGTTAAGATGATCCACAAGTTTCAGAAGGGTTGTTACATCCCCTGACCAAATCATAAAAATGTCATCGATATATCGTGACCAATCTATACTACTATAATAAAGGAAGAACTTTCAGCCTTTGAGGCGGGTAAACTCGGGAACCACAGTGCCAATCCACACACCCGATATACCGTTGGAATCGTCAGGGTGTGTAGATGGTTATAGGCTATATACATTTTTTTTAAAAACGTTATTTAAAAAATTTACAGTAAAAAAAAAAGTAGTCCCTCCGAAGTAGCGCCGGCCGCGACGTGCATGCTCACGTCAGGAGAGCGGGGAGGAGCGGCGTCCAGGAGCGCGACGAGGAGCGGCGGACATGGCGCGGGGGAGGAGCAGTGACGTGATGAGCAGCGGACAGGCCAGCTGCGGTGCGAGCAGTGGACAGGCTGGAGGAGCGGCGGCTGAGGTAAGGGAGCGGCGGACATGGCGCGGGGGAAGAGCGGTGACGTGAGGAGCAGCGGACAGGCCAGCGGCGGTGCGAGCAGCGGACAGGCGGGAAGAGCGGCGGCTGAGGTAAGGGGACCCATGTCGGGGCAGGCGGGGGACGGGCTGGGCGGGGGCCCGGGCGGCAGGAGAAAAGAGAATGCAGGCGTGGTCAGGGCAGGCGGGGGACAGGCCGGGCGGGGGCTAGCAGCGGTGCGAGCAGTGGACAGGCTGGAGGAGCGGCGGCTGAGGTAAGGGGAGCGGCGGACATGGCGCAGGGCAGGAGTGGTGACGTGAGGAGCAGCGGACAGGCCAGCGGCGGTGTGAGCAGCGGACAGGCGGGAGGAGCGGCGCCTGAGGTAAGGGGACCCATGTCGGGGCAGGCAGGGGACGGGCTGGGCGGGGGCCCGGGCGGCAGGAGAAAAGAGAATGCAGGCGGGGGACGGGCCGGGTGGGGGCCCGGGCTGCTGGACAATGTCGGGGCGGGCGGGGGTCGGAGAAGCCTGTTGCTTCTGGACAAGGTCGGGACGGGCTGCTAGTAAATGATATGTTCAGTGATTTCTGGGGGGCCTATTCTCCAAAGATGTTTTTGCTCAAAGTTCCCCATATACAAATTCGCATATGATGGCGAAAACTTTGAGCCCATGGCGACTCCCACAGCCTGTCTGCACCAATCATTTTGATGTAAGAACACGTTGTTCTCTAAAATCAAACGTGTTAAGTCAAGTATCATTCAAGTATGTTCATACAGTGTTGCATCTCTCTGGCTTAGAGCTTCGGTCAATGCCTGCAATCTCTTTTCTAATGGTATGCATGTATAAAGTGATTTGACATCCAAACTCACTAAGATGAATTCATTGGACCAATCAACATCCTCTACTTTATTTAGAAGATCCCCAGTATCCCTGAGGTAGGAGGGTAAGTTCTATTTATTTATTTATTTTATCGATTTTTAGAGCGCGCAAATACCCGAGGGCGTCTCGGCGCTATTGTTGCAGAACTCTCTGGCGGATAGGGGGGGAGTTAGGCTGGGAACAACCAAGTTTTCAGTTTCTTGGTGGACATTTGATGTGGAGAGGGAGTGTGTTCCACAATTTGGCCATGGCGACAGTAAAACGTTTGTCTCCCCAGTTGGCCCTTCTTGTGCGGGGGACTCTTAGCAGGTGAGCCGAGGATGAACGTAGTGCCCTTGGGTGTTCAAGCGGGCGGAAGGCTTGTCTTAGGAATAGTGGGCCGTGGTTGTGGATAGCTTTGTAAGCTATGCATAAAGCTTTAAATTTGATGCGGCTCCTCACCGCCAGCTAGTGGATGTAAATACACATCTATAAATTCCGATATCCGTTCAGTGGGTGAGCCGATGCCAGAGATTATCGGTCTCCCCTGAGGGAATTTACTCAGTTTATGGATCTTAGGCATAAAATCCTATCTAATTTTTCTTTGATTGCTACATAATAAGAGCTAATCTGTTTCCATATCTGCTAACAATTTGTTTGAAGTGCAACATTATACCCATCACTACCGTGTGTGGTTGTTTGTTCTATGAGCGGTCATAGTATATTAATGCGGGACCCACCTGGGAGCGAGAAGGCTGTTGTCTGTCCCTGAGACCTCGGGACTGTCTGCTGTGCTGGGCTCTGTCATCACCGCCGCCTCTCGCCGCACCCGCTCCGCGGGTGCCGCTTCGTGGCTAGGGGAAAGTGTGCAAGCGCTGTGCTGAAGGAGGCGCTGAGAAGAACACCACGTCGGCGCTCTGCAGGGACTCAGAAGTCCAGGAGTCCCTGCTTTCCCCAGGTGCAAGCGGACGCGCCCACAAACAGACACGCCCCCCGCTTGCAACGTGTCTACTTTACGGCCAGCACATCGCTCAGCGGGACGCGAGCGGGACGCCGAGCGAAGCCCGGGCAAAGGGCGGGCCGTCTGTGGCCGTCCGGGGCAGGAGGAGGCAGGGCAGGGCCACCCCATTTCCATCTATTGTACTGGTTCCAACTTGTGGTGCCGCATCTCAGCATGTCAACACGCTCCGGTAAGGCCTTGAGGGGTTGCGGGGAGAGTGCCCCCGGGGGTGCTATGTTTGGCTCTATGGACAAATTCCTGACAAGGGTGGCGGCTGTCATAGACAATGAACTTGCCATATCTGAACGGCGCCTTTCACTTGACTTCCCTTCTGCCAAAAGTCCATCGCCAGGAATAGTGTTGTCCCCTCTAAATCCTACTCCCCCTGCACCCTTGCTTGGGGACTTACCTGGGGATTCCCTTATTGCACCTCCAACGGGTGGTCTAGAGGGGGTAGAAAGCTCATTGCCTGGTGTCCACGGTACCAGTTCATGTGCCGTGCTCATAGACCCATGCAACGAGCTCTCTCTAGTAGGTGCACCTGGCATTCAGTCCCCACACTGTCCTGAGGTTCTTGCTCCCGTCCCACAAGCACCGACCAAAAAGCAACCCATCCAGGAGACTATCAAAAGGAAGGGGAAAAGGGCACATCACACTAGAAAGGGTTGCCCATTTAAGACCACTAACCATCCCAGGTACCTGCCCCTGAGGGGTCCCTTCCCTGAGAGCACCGCAGGACCGGTATCCACAGGGACAGCCATTTGCGCCCCGACTGTTATCGATACAGTACCACCCTCCTTGTCGGCCCCACTAACGCCTGTCCAGGACAACGCGGGTCACTCTATGGAGGCGTTTGAGAAGATGGTCAAGTCTCTTGTGTTGCCACTTATAGACCAGGTCAAGAGGTTGGGGGAAAGGCTTGACTGCTTTGAGCAGGCTACTAGGGACAACTTCTTTGCCCTAAAGACCCTTCTCAAGCACCAGCCAAAGCCCAGTAAGGATAGGACTGATAGGTCAGATGAGTCCAATAGGATAGAGGTCCCAGAGACACCCCCCCTGGGAGACCAACTGATGCAGACGTCCAAGCTCCCTGCACCTGGGAATACGATCTTGGCTGCTCCTAAGGTTGGTCCTAGACAGATAAAGCCGAAGGCTTCCACTTATGATGCCCACGTGCATGCTACCCTTCCCCTAGCAGCAATATCCACGGTGGCTACCCAGGCCCCAAGTCAACACAAGAAGGGAGGGACGGGCCCTGCTTCGCAACCTGGGGTTGCTATATCTGATGCAACTGGTGGTGTTGCATCAACCCCTAAGGTTGCATTTATTCCCGTCCCACCTATAAATCGGCTCCCTCTAGGTCCTCCTCAGAACAGTAGACGCAAGTGCCCCCCAGTTAACCTCCCCCCTGAGTGCCACCCGTATGTCGTCATCCTCACGAAAGTCCCCCCTATTGGGAGTACCCAGCGGGAAAACCATCAGGAACTAAAGAATAAGGTCACCCACTGGCTGAAAGTCAACAGGCCCTTGCCTGCGGGAGTGGATGGAATTATTCTTGGTGTACGTAGGGTGGGTTGGATTGGATACGGGAAAAAATCGCTTGAAGGGGATTGTGTGGTTGTAAATTTCCAAGACGCTAGGGTTGCCCAATTTATATGCTCACAAGGCCAATCCACGGCTGGTTCGGGTATCGACATAGTCGATTTGACATTTTTTTACCCACGGTCTATTATGACCACCCCCTCCATCCACCTTGGACAGCCCTCCTTTATTGGCAGCCCAGTGGGTCAACTTTTGGTGGAAAACACTGCCCATGGCCTTCTGACCCCGGGGGTTCTTTCCCAGCAGATATCCCCAGCTCCAGTGTTACCAAACTGGGGACCTGGGAGTTGTTGACTCAGTCATGATCAGGGGGAGGTCGTTGTGGCCCCAGGTTTTGTCGCTGAGTCAACACCATACCCCAAACCCAATGGCTCCTCCTACCACCCGCAGACTCTGGCTACGGCCGGGTCTGTGGAGGGGAAGGGGGAGACTGGGGCTCCCCATAATTCTACGCCTGGTCCCCCTAATGTGGGTCCTGCGGACTTGTCACCCCCTGTCGAGGATTGTAGCATTGCAGCTGTAACGGACCCCCAGATTAGGGTTTTCAGCTGGAATGTTGCGGGCCTCGAAAGGAAACTGGCGTTGCCGGATTGGAGCGAGCATGTGGAGCAATACTCCATATGCCTGTTCCAGGAAACCTGGAGTCGGGTGCCCCTTCACAAGGCGGGTTATTCCACCCACTTTTTGCCGGCGGCAGAAAGTGTAACTGGCAGGGGCCGCCCCTCTGGCGGTCTGCTAATCTGGGTAGCCACCGCACTTAACTGTAGGGTGGAGGAGAAGGACACTAACTGCCCCGACCTCCTAAACATTTTGCTTAGAAATTCCAAGGGCAGAGTCATTTTAAATATTTTTAACATTTATGCCCGTGGTACTAAGGGGGGAAGAGAATCCCCAGTTATAGCTTGCTTGGAAGCGCAGCTCCGCTCATCTCCATACAGGTCTTGTACACTGTTGGCAGGTGATCTGAACTGCACTTTCGAGCCTCTGGATCTGGACATCCTGGCAGACCAAGAGGAATTTGATAATGGGTGGGGGATTCCTCCCCTCGAGCTTGGCCCTGTTAAAAAATGGACAGAAGTGGCCCTCCAGATTAACGCCCTAGTTATGGAGTTTGGGCTTAGAGCTGCCAATGGCAGAACCAGGTCCGACAAAGTAGGGGCGCACACCTACAATAGGCCAGGACACACGTCACGGATTGACTATTTCCTCCTTGACATACACCTGTGGGGCATGGTGGAGGACATGGTAGTTTTACCCTCTGTGGAGAGCGACCACAATCTCCTGTCCCTCACCCTGTCCCACAGGTGTGTCAATAGCACCGTGTGTGGTTCACCTTGTAATCCCGCGCCAGACCTGTCAGTGGTCACGAACTGTGGGCGTAGGCTAAAGTGGGCGAAGCTGGCTCTTTCGGAGGAGAAAACCTCTGCGATTAGGCAGCTTCTGGTTTCATCCCTGGCCAATCTTGACTGCCAAGAGGAAGGGCTGATGGAGGTGGCACCTAGGTTTTGTGTCATAATTCAGACCATTGGCGACCTCTTTGTAGTCCCAGCCCACCGGAGCGGAAGGAAACCCAGCCTACGACCGGGTCAGGGCTGGTACAACCAGAAGTGTAGGGAGGCAAAATCACTTCTTATTGGGGCAGTCAAGTCCAAATTGCCGTTTAGGACTAGGGAGGCCAGGAGACACTACACACTGTGCCAGAAAAATGCAAGGATGGAATGGGAGGATAGCTTCTGGCAGGACCTTCTGGCTGCCAGCCGAGGGAAAGATGCTAAAGGTTTTTGGGACATGGTGGGCAAAAGGAATCGTCCCGCCGATTCCCGGAGGACTTGTGCGATTAATGCTCAGACTTGGTTTTCCCATTTCCAAAATCTGTACTCTGCTGTTGAAGGTCCCCTAAATGATCCCTTTAACTTTCCAGCCTTTACCCTAGACCGTGACCTGGATCTGTTTTCCCCCCTTGATGTAACAAAGCAGATCAAAACCTTGGTCCCCTTGAAAGCAGCTGGCCCGGACGGCCTACCGGGGGACATCCTCCGTGCTTACCCGGAAGAATGGGGGGCTCTAATCTCTGCACTCCTCAATGCAATCATGGGGGGAGGGCTTGTGCCTGACTCCTGGAGAGGTGCAGAGGTGGTCCCCATTTTTAAAAAGTGAAGTCGGGATTTACCCGGGAACTATAGGCCTATAAGCCTAATAGATTCCAGCCAGAAATTGGCCGGGAAAACCATCTTGGGGAGAATTAATCAATGGGTGGACGACAATCACATTCTGTCCGACATGCAGGCTGGGTTCCGTTCGGGTACAGGAACTATTGAACAGGCCTTTAGACTTTTGTTGTTACACTGGAAGGTGGTGGTGCTGGGCAAAGGCAGTCTCTATCTGGCCTTTATTGACCTTAAGACTGCCTTTGACCTGGTACCAAGGGAGGAACTTTGGAGGGTACTTCATGGTTTAGGGATGCCCCCATACCTACTGAACCTCCTCATTAACCTGCACACCAACACCTATGCACAGGTTAGATGGGGGCTGAATGGGGAAAAGACCGATAAAATCAGGGTCGAGAGGGGAGTAAGACAGGGCTGTGTTTTGGCCCCCACCTTATTCTCCCTCTATATTAACGGGGTGGTAGATCATCTATTGGGCGAACCATCAGATGCCCCCAGCCTGGGTGGAGTAAAAATTCCAACTCTGTTGTTCGCCGACGACACCCTCCTCATCTCCAAAACCCCCCAAGGTCTACAGTTTTTGCTGAACCGCTTCCAGGATTTTTGTACCACTAAAGGCCTCGTCATTAATATAGACAAGACCAAGTACCTAGTCATGCACCCACCCCGCAAACTTGGTCGCCCTCCAATCCTGAACTCCATACCCCTAGAAAGAGTGGCGGAATTTGATTATCTGGGGATCCGTCTGAATGATGCAATGAGCTGGACTGCCCACATTGATAAAATGACTCTGGCCCACAAAAGGGTGGGGGGCGCTCTTCTTAAGGAATACAATAACTCCTCAAAACATTGTGTTGCACCCATACTGGAGATTTATAAAGCTCGTGCAGTCCCTGCTTCTCTCTATGGTTCGGAACTGTGGGGCTTGGGCAAAGTCGACTCATTGAGTAAGGCCGAAAATAAATTTATCAAGGATCTTCTTGCTATCCCATCGAGCAGCCCGACCATCCCAATGCTCTTGGACACTGGCTGTAAAGCCATAAGGGACCAGGCTCGGCTTCGTCCCCTTCTGCTCTGGGCACGTTTGTGGAGGGTCCCGGAGCTACAATCGTATGCCAATGGTCTAGCAGAAGTGATGCATGCGGACGGTTGGAGCAACATCAAATGGCTGAAGGACATAAAACACCTTTTAGGGGAACTGGGTTTGGCTTCTTGCTGGCATAGTCACTCCGCTCCACCTAAGAAGATTCTAAAAAAACTTTTCTGGGAGTGGGTCGACGTGAAGCGTTCTAGTAGCCAGCAGCATTGCAAAACCACCGCAGCTTTCCTGTTGTTCAAAGACGTTGTCTTGTATGAGCCATATATGGATATTATAACAGTGGCTATGGATAGTTCCTTGTACATTAAATTTCGGCTAGGAACCTTGCCCTTGGCGGATCTCTGTTCAAGGTGGAATAAAGCCCAGCCCACATCACGCTTTTGTGCCTCTTGTCCGGACAAACCAGAGACGGTGCCACACTTCCTTTTCGAATGCCAGGACTATGGTCGCCCCAGATCGCGTTGGCTTGCCCCCATTTGCAGAGAACTGGGGACTCGTCAGCACTCTGTTGCCCTACGGATTCTTTTAACTAATACGGCCCCTCCTATTGTTTGTGCTGTTGCAAAATTTTTAAAATGGGCTTGGTTGTTAAGACTTAGAAGACTGTCCATAACAATTTAATTCTTTTTTATCTAATTTATGCTGACATACCGTGTTTTAATTATCATTCCATTTGTACAGTCTTATCTATTTCGACATGCTGTTTTTATCTTTTTGTACTGCTTTTATGATATGTGCATATCGAAATAAAGCATCAATCAATCAATTAATGCGGCCAATAGCCCCATTCTGTGTTTCACCCACCTTCATTAGGAATGATCGGTGCTGACCAGGACGGTGTGCTAAATTAGAAGAATAATGTGCTATTGCCTTGCACGGGGTAAATTGTGATAAAACTTCGGACAGTGCAGCTGTGAAAGACAGTGATTTTATTCAAGCATCTGAACCACTTTTCAATGCAGGGGGACTGGCAATTTTAAGGGAAAACTGATACCAATGAGTTTTCTGCAAGGGCTATTGTCTATTATGAGAGAATTACATACAGGAAACTGAACACTAGTTAAATACACTTCTGGTGGATCCCTGGCCCAAACGATTTCTGTGAATATTGGAATAACATAGCGTTTTGTCTATGCCACAACTCTGTCCTTTTATATATATGTAACGGATCTAACTAAAACTCTAGCATCAACACTTTCCTTTTCTCCTAAGTAAGACTACCTCATATGCGGCACCTACTGTACGCAGATGATCCAGTTGTTATGGCTTGTACACAAATAGACCATCAGAGAAAACTAAAAGTATTTTCAAATTACTGCAAATTAAACCGTTCAAGAAGCAACATGGATAAGATAAAGTCACAGATAACATCACAGCATTAAGCTATAAATAATTAACAGTTTCTTGGTATAAAGGATTTAAGAAAGTACAGGAGGTAGCAGAATATAGGTATTTACCGATGATGTTTCTAAAATCCCTGAAATGGAAATCAGATACAGAAGTCTCTTCACTTCATGCGATATAAGCAATATGCGACCTCCCAAAGTTTAATAAGGATTCAGCTAGGAGAGAGCTAGGCTAGATTACATACAATGACACTTAACAGGATATAACACTATTCTCATTCCCTTTTCGGTCAGGTGTACCTGTTACAAATTCTTCCTCAAGTATAGGATGGAGCTAATATCCTAATGCTAGATTAAAATATTGATTGGGATCAGGCGGAGAGTCATGCACTAAAGCATCTTTTGTCACTTCCTACTTTTGCCATGCTACAAGGTGCCATATTAGAACCGAGCAAGATCGCAAGGCTGCATTTGATCTCTGAGGTATTTTAATAAACACTTGTATGCATTTTAAAATAAAATATCAATACATTGTTGGATTAATTAATAAATAATAAGCTCCACAGGGCACAAAGCACACAGAAAATACTAGGATTATTGAGGAAGCAATAGGTATCTGAAGATCAATTGAACTCCCTAGCAGCATCAATATTTACAAAAATAAGAATGTTGTTTGAAAAATGAACTTTCTGCCTCTAATTAGACCGAACTGGAAGGACACTAATTGGTTGTTTACGTAACAGCCATAAAACGATTTTTTTTTAAATTTTGAATTGGATTCAACCCCTTTTAGCTACCCGAACAGCACTTTCGAAGCTAAAACAAAATAACGGAAAATGTTGGTGCTTGCTAAAAAGAAAATATACTTTGGGACTGTATTTGGCTCATAAAATTGAGACCACTGCTGTTAAAACACCTATTTCTACAATATAGTACTTTGACCCCTCATGAGGTAAAATCTCCAAAGAACATGACATGTTTAGTATTATTTTACCTGCTAATATTTGTTGTCTAAATGTAAATGTGTAGAAATTGTCCATTGCTAATCGTAAATAATGAGTATTTTTAATTTTAACATAGTGTTTTGTTATGGTATGCTTAGTAAAATACGATATGGTCTCAATTAACATATTTATGAACTGAACAGCCTGCTTTTAAACCAGAGGGCACACATGTCTCCACAGGTAACTGCCACGTGGAACTTCATCAACCTATGATGGGATACCTGATACCCCAGACATCTTAAGCATTTTTGGGGCCCTGGACCAAATGTATTTTGAGGTCCCCCTTTGTGGAACAGTTTTGAATTGATGATCCAGTGTAATCTTTTTCATGCTCTCTTTGGCCAGGTCTCTGACAGTGCATAAGCATACTGGACCTAATTCTAAATGTGTTTACATCTAATATTCAGGGATAATGACTGTGCTTTCAATATTGCAACACAGCAGCATCTCACTAATATTATTGCAAATAATCTCTGTGACCCTTTCCCATTTCTCACATGTGAGGTCCTGTTTTTATCTAAATACATTTTCTATGGCTGTTGCATGCCATATAAACACAGCATTTCTCTGCAAGGGTCCCAGTCATCATTAACACCTGTCTTGGGAGTTATGAGAAGGGAGTTCAATACCTCCTCTTCGATGGAGTGAGCTTTTATTCTGTGTGGTCAGCTTCTTTCATAACTATCAGCATTGGTTCCAGGTGTGATATCCATATTTTTTATTGACATTTGCTAGCAGAAGACAAGTTGTGTGGTTTATTTCTTTTTTCCAGCTCAGGACCAGTGTGTCCTTTTTCCCTGTCGACGCACAACGGTAAAGCCTTTAAGGTAATTATCCGTACTTCTATAAACTACCATATGTGATTAAGAGGATGCGAGTCAATAAACGGTAACATATAATAGCAAGAAACGCATGTATCCGCTGTCTATACAGAGCGATAATTACGACCAAAAGAGAGCATTACAGTAATATTATGCTTACCAACTTAAACACATGTCCTAGACCAAGAGCAAACTAGCGGTACATAGCCAATAGCGTAACGCAGTTCAGCCGACTCACAGAATTAAACACCGAGCAGCCATACCTGACTTATCGTTGTAATAGACAGAAAACTGTAATAACCATACACTAAGGATTTTGAAAGTACTAACGGGGCGCCGTACGCGTGCTCATAGTAGACGCAACAGAGAACATGAACTTACAAACCATTTCTAACATCACAGAAAACTGGGGTAGTTAGATATCGACCACACCCCTGAATAGAAGCAAAACAAAAATCTATTCACATTTTATAATATTCTCATCACCTCCAAACGTAGCAAAACACAGTGGTCTCCATAAGGACTGCTTTTTTCGAATTTCCTTTAGTGTGCACAATATTAGCACCACATTGCTTTGAGTATCTCAAATTGAGATTAATTTAGAGTGCTGAACATGCACCCCCATGTACCTGTATGCATGTTTCTTTTATTACAGGTACAATTGATCTATCTAGAAACGGAGTGTTAACAAAAAAACACCATTGAGTACTACACAAATTGTGTAAGTAACAGATTTAAATTTTTTACTGTTTGTCCTGACGAATGCCCCTTAGACCCGGCTGGGCGAGATGGGGCAGAAACATGTTGACGCTGTTTAAAGTGATATAAAGAGATCTAGTAACACGATCTGTAATGATACCCTTTGGTTTTATTAACAAAACTTCACCATTTAGCAATTAAAGTTTTCAACCAGGTGGAGCTTTGCTTTTACGGAAATAATTTTTACTTCCTGTTTGGGGGTGTATATTTATCTCTGGACACTACTACGCTGCACCAGAGGTTGCCTCAGGCATGAGGCAGGCATACAGCACGAATTTGGAACACCCAATGATAATGCCATAACGCATATGTGGGGCGGAAAAATGATATAAACCGCATAGAGAACATGGCGTTTATGAGGGTGATTCAATCTAACCTACGGTAACGTAGTTACAAGTGTCCATTCTCTCACTTGATTATGTGGTTTAAAATATGTCATAGCTACTTTGGTCATTTGCACAGGCGTGCCCTTCAAACCATTGTCTACACCCTGGGTCATTGTACTGCTCTTTATGACATCTGTCTGGTACTCGTTCCTACAACCACATTTGTTTTCAGTAGTTAGGTACTCTACTGCCCCATTGGTTCTTTTATCTAGCATGGTACTAGCATAAACAAAATCAGGCAGGATAGATGTCAGGTTCAGACTCCTTACTGGGTTCAATAGATCCCATTCATTGGTCCCGCTGCCATGACCGGTACTCTGGGTATGTCATTCATGTGTGAACTGGTTTATCAATAACACTAAAGAATGGCTGAGCATTTCACGACATAACAGATAGCATAAGATTATTTTTTAAAACACTGCGTATGAAAGCAAACAGAGCACAAACAGCATGTGACACACATCTAGATGAAGTAGCTTCAATGTACACACTGCAAAATGGACACATGTCCATGCAGACCTCCACAAAGGTATGGCAAGTTGACACCCTCCATGTGTGGATACACATTTTCTAACTTCAACACATCAAACCCATATCCAACTTACATCATAGGGAGAAGTGCAAACTATACGACGTTGACAGTGGCCAGGACAAGCTAAAATACTTACCACATAACATGTTACCCAATGCAATGTCTGCACATTTGTATGTCATGGATAACTCTAGCACTGGCTCCAATGTCACATCATACTAACCACTTCAACTGGATCAGCAATCAGTGATCAAGCAAACACAATGGTACTCCCACATCACTAACTATACAATAACATCAAATAATTAGAAACATAATGGCAGGACTAACATCTTCCAAACTGTCAAAGTTTTTATTGAATGGATGAAAAAATCATCAAATCAAACAAAAGCCAATGGCCAGTCCGTAACTTTGAACCTGTGCCACAGCACAGATCTGTGCCAACACACTTGCCCTTTCTAATATTGCCAGGGAGCCTCCTCACAAAGGGGCATCCGTTGGGCATAGCATGCATCTCAAAGATGGTACTTGGGAAGGGGGGCAAGGTTTAGGAAGGGGTGGGTTGGTCCTTGGAAGGGGGCTTCCTGGGTTTGGGGTTTCTGGGGCTTGGTTTAGGAGGTTTTTATTACTTTTTGGGCTGGTGTTGGGGTAGGGAGGCTGTTTTTCAGGTGTCGAGTGGGAAGTGGAATGGTTGTGTTTGGATATGGGAGAAATTTTGGGGACTTTGCAATGAGTGCCAGATGTCACAGGGTTAAGGGCAAGGGTAAACAACAGATCTTCACAGGGAAAATGGGTGAGGTGTAAAGGATGGAGTTTGGGTTTGGAAGAAGAGGGAGTGGAAGTGTGAGGTGGGTCTGCTTTCTGCACTGTGTTGTGGTCTGTTGTGTGGGTGACTGTGAGCATTTGCATTTTCTAGGTCGAAGTGATGGGTGTTGTGCAGGGGTCTGTGGCTATTTGTGCTGTATCTGGGGATATGGGTGTTGTGGAGGATTCTGTGGCTATGGGTGTTGTGGAGGGCTCTGTGGGTACGGGTGCAGTATTTATGGGTATGTAAGTGTCTGTAGATGGGTTGGTGAGTGTTGGTGTGGTGTCTGTGTGTATGGGTGTGTCTGTAGAGGGATATGTATGTGTTGCTGTGGTGTTTGGGGGTATGCTCGGGGTGGTGGAGGTGGGGTTGGGGGTGAGTGCCTGCTGTGTGTGCATGTTTGAGTGTCTTAGATGTCTTTTGTTTGTGTATAGTGTATGTGTCTGCTGAAGTATATGCTTGCAAGCATGTGCTTGGGATAGGAAGGGTAATAGGGGAAGGGGCAGGAGGGGGTGGAAGGTTGGGATGGGCGGAGGGCTGCCATGAGGGAGGAGGCCAGAGCTTTAAAAGATCTGTCAGGCAGACATTGAATTGTAAATGCCTTTCAGGTAGACAACCACCTTGGTCAGCTTGTTGCCTTGTTCTTGGATACCATTCATCACTGCAGTCTGATCCACAGAGATACTCCTTATTGTAATGCAGTTTCTATAATCCCAATAGGGTCTGCGCATTGGAATAATATATCCTATAGATTTGACGTAGGACTGAGGTCGACTAGGTCTCTATCGAATATATTAAACTTAATTATGAGTGCCAGCTAGCTCAGAGGTCACTAGAAACTTTCTCGAAAAAACAAGACGGGATTAGTTTCTGACAACAGCATAAACATAACAACTTTGTTTCCCCAACAATAAACGTATCTTCAGAGTCGTGGAAACAATAGATAGATATTTTACTCAGTCAATCGTGCATGCTTTGTTTCATCAGAGGTGCAGAGAAATAGAGAGATGGGTGTTTTCAATAAAAGGATTTATTGAACAGTCTTTTTTTTCATGCTACAATCATAATGCAAGCTGCAAAGTATAATGCGTACAATGAGAATAGTATTATGATATAATAACTGTAAAAGCATTGTATGGTTTCTAAACCATATATAAATTCATACATAAATAGCAAAGGCTAAAAGTACTCAACTGGTGCTACTAAAATATGCCTACCCCAATGTACCTAACCTAAGTCTTGTACGAGGGAAGAAGTAAGTGTGGTGTAGCATAGGTTTAGTTTCTTTGCCAACAATCTATCCAAGATTTCTCTTGGGGTCTAATCAGCTCCATACCTTAGTTTAGAATGAAGGAGGTCTGCTATCTCTTGTCTCTGGACTCGATTTCCCAACACCCCGCAAGGGGAGCTTGGAAACACTGGAGCTGGATTCTCAGTGAGAGAAAGGACAGCGTCTCGATCAGTGCATCAGCAGGAGGGTCAGCTTCCTTTGACACTTGCTAAAGCGAGCTGCGTCGAGCAAGTAGATAGTCGAGCTGCTCCGAACCACTGTGTATTTGCTAGAGCAAGTGAAGGCATATTTATACCTTGAAGGTGTCTAGTTTGACGTAAAAGTCGGGCATAATAACATCAGTAAAGAACCCCAAGGGAATGGTAGTTCTTTGAAAACCCCATGAGTTCTTGGACAAATCAATATTCAAGCAAGGGGATATCCCTAACTGCTTAAGCCGATGTTCCAAGAAATCATTGTACTTTTCAGTACGGGTGGATGTAGCCATGCCTGTATATTTGGACTGCATGGACTATGTCTAAATATGGGTATGATTTATATGCCTATATTAGGGCAATGTGAATTGTACCTATATAAGGGCATGAATCTGGAAATTTCGCTCGGATCCTAAATCGCCATACAACATTATGAGGTCAATAGCCTCCTCAATCAGGTCAGCGGTCTAACTTGGTCAGAGCTGAGGTGCCTGGAGCCAAAAAGTCCCCTCCTTTCTTAGGGAATCAGAAATGGCCAACTCATGAGGAGACAACATGGAGGTTGGTGATGGATCTGGCGGTGGCTTACAAGGATTAAGGTGGAATTAATCCTGTTGGGTCCGCAACCACTTGGGAGTGTCCACCGGAGGATTATTCAATGGATGCAGAACTTGATCTGATGTCCTCTGGGGCACTCTTCACTCCCTGCTGATCACTGGGTCCCTCCATGTCTGATGACTCACATCCGGAACCACCGGCAGACAAGTGGGAAGGGGCAATAGGAGTCTAGCATCTTAGTCGGAGTTACAATCACAAGGCCAAATTGTAGTTGTAGTCATTTTCAATGTCACTGTGGCAACACTTGATGAATGGTTAGCTGTATGACTAGTGTAGATCAGTTGTAACATGGCAGACAAGCGAGAAGGGGCAATAGGAGTGGATCATCTTGGTTAGAGTTGGAGTGAGAGAGCCTGATGGTAGTTGTAGTCGTAGTCACTTCAATCTCAATTTACTTTACTTTATTGGGCAGCATGCATTTGCGATGGACCATACATTTACATTAGAACCCTTATCATGAGTCCTGAATTGATATTTTGATGGTAATGCATTTACAGACAGCATTGCAACATGTGGCATGTCATAGAGCTGGATACGCTGAAGCCGTTTTCTTAATCTTTTAACTTTGTTATTGTTTTTAAAATTTGTGACTTGCTTAGTGAAATTGCGACTTTGCACAGCACTTGAGGCACTTTACTTATTGCCAAATGCTTACTTCAGCAGTGCCCTGAGGCGGAAAGCCAGGACCTGCCCTTAACGATAGGAACAAAAAGCCATACCTATTTTAGGGTCCTAAGCTATTGAGCTTCCGGTTACTCACCTCGAGTGTAGTCGAGGTAGGACTACGAGGGGCGGCCATCTTGGGTGAGGAGAAGGCTGGTGGGCTAGGAAGCGAGCGCTTAGCCATGCCCACCCTCCCGCCCTCGAGTGCATAAAAGAACTGAGTCTCCATTTGGTCTCACTGATTGCGAGTGAGTGTGGATGCGACGCAGTGCGCTGAAGGTGTTTTCTTAATCTTTTAACTTTGTTATTGTTTTTAAAATTTGTGACTTGCTTAGTGAAATTGCGACTTTGCACAGCACTTGAGGCACTTTACTTATTACCAAACGCTTACTTCAGCAGTGTCCTGAGGCGGAAATCCGGGACCTGCCCTTAACGATAGGAACAAAAAGCCATACCTATTTTAGGGTCGTAAGCTATTGAGCTCCCGGTTACTCACCTCGAGTGTAGTCGAGGTAGGACTACGAGGGGCGGCCATCTTGGGTGAGGAGAAGGCTGGTGGGGTAGGAAGCGAGCGCTTACCCACGCCCACCCTCCCGCCCTCGAGTGCATAAAATGGATCCCTCATGCAGGCAGCGCAGCGGACGGGCGCAGCGGGGGCGCCGGCGGGGCGCCGAAGGCGCGCCAAAGGCAAGCCCGTCTGCGACCAGCCGGGACCAGGGGCCACGACCCCTGGTTCGGCACCGCGGTACTCCAGGGAAGACCTGCTAGCGCTATGTAACAACATCTGCCCCATTAGCCAAATACACTGCAGGCATTGAGGCGGGAGAATCTGCTCAAACCCTCAGCAGAATCATCTCATATGAAACCAAACCTGAGGAGAGAAAGAGCAAAGGTAATTTCACTGAGCGTTAGTCTACTTAACACACGCTCTCTCCAAAAACACAACTTGGAGGTGTTCTCCCTGCTCCATGAAGGTAACATAGATATATTAGGAGTCACGGAGACGTGGTTAGATGATTCCTCCACGCCCGACTTAGTGGCTGCACTCCCACCTAACTTCGGCGCTATCTCCCATAACAGGAAAGATGGTAGGAAAGGGGAGGAGTAGCTCTGTTTTATAAAAACTCCTTTAAAACAGAAACTATTTGTGGAGAAAGCATCGAGGGAGCGGACATCCTAGGGGTCAAGCTCTGCTCTGCCACCAATTGCCTGGCGATACTTATCGTCTATCGCCCCCCAAAAACTCCCCCAACCTTTCTCGAACCTTTTTTGGGATTGGTCCACAACCTCCGCACAAGATATGAAGGTCTTGTGGTGATGGGAAATTTCAATCTCCACTGGGAGGAGTAAGCATGGGCAGAAAATCCGTTACACTCGTGGATTTTGCGGATCTTCGGTAAATTCGCAATCCGCGAATTTCCCGCAAAATCCGCAAATTCGCACGCAGCGGATTTTTTTTTCTTGGTGATACAATTTTGCTGCGTGCGGTGTAAGTTCGCAATTGCGAACTGGTACAAAACCCTCGCGAACTGGCAGAAATCCTTGCGAACTGGCAGAAATCCTTGCGAACACAAAAAAAGCATTAAGCAGGTTCAAAAGTTCAAACTCATCATTAGTAACCATTCCCTGTAGTGCTTCCTGACAAGGGCCCCTCCAGAGTTCAGTTGCTAGTTGCAACAATTGTATGACCCTGCTCTGACCCTCACAGCAGGCTCATAGAATAGCTACAAGTAGGCCACAAAGGTCCTGGAAAAAAAAATTGCACTGCAACAGAAAGCAAATTACAGATAAGGAAGCAGGTGCCAGACTGAAATTTTAAAACAGTGACACATTAATAAATCAACCCCAAATTAATTCATGTCAGTTGAAGCAGGCAGGTGTGCTTGCTTTTCCCCCCCATAATCTACAGTGATGATGAACCAGAGGGTGGCATTGATGTACCAGAGGGTGGCATGGGTGAAACAGAGGGTGGCAGGGGTGAAACAGAGGGTTCTGGGAACCTGTGATGATGAACCAGACGTAGAAACAACATAATCGTGACCGTTGCGAGCCGACATGTAAGTTCGCAATTGCGAACTGGTCCAAAACCCTCGCGAACTGGCAGAAATCCTTGCGAACTGGCAGAATTCCTTGCGAACACAAAAAAAGCATTCAGCAGGTTCAAAAGTTCAAACTTATCATTAGTAACCATTCCCTGTAGTGCTTCCTGACAAGGGCCCCTCCAGAGTTCAGTTGCTAGTTGCAACAATTGTATGACCCTGCTCTGACCCTCACAGCAGGCTCATAGAATAGCTACAAGTAGGCCACAAAGGTCCTGAAAAAAAAAATTGCACTGCAACAGAAAGCAAATTACAGATAAGGAAGCAGGTGCCAGACTGAAATTTTAAAACAGTGACACATTAATAAATCAACCCCAAATTAATTCATGTCAGTTGAAGCAGGCAGGTGTGCTTGCTTTTTCCCCCCATAATCTACAGTGATGATGTACCAGGGGGTGGCATTGATGTACCAGAGGGTGGCATGGGTGAAACAGAGGGTGGCAGGGGTGAAACAGAGGGTTCTGGGAACCTGTGCTGATGAACCAGACGTAGAAACAACATAATCGTGACCGTTGCGAGCCGACATGTAAGTTCGCAATTGCGAACTGGTACAAAACCCTCGCAAACTGGCAGAAATCCTTGCGAACTGGCAGAAATCCTTGCGAACACAAAAAAAAATCCGCAAATTCGCGAGAATTCGCGGATTTTGCGGATTGCGAGTTCGCAAATTCGCAAAATTCGCGAACACCAGATTAGCAAAATTCGCCCATGCTTAGGGAGGAGCCCACTAGAGACGCAATGTCCAAACAGCTTGAAGAGGCTATGAATGTATTAGAACTAACTCAGATAGTGACAGGCCCAACACACAAGAAGGGTCACACTTTGGACCTGATATGGACCTCGGTACCTGCACTGTGCCCGGTCACTATCTCGCCTTGCATTTGGTCGGATCATTACCTACTGCAGGGCAGCCTAGCCTTCCCGGGGCAAGAAGGAATCCCCACCACCGAATGGCGGGTGGTGAGAAGGTGGAATACTATTAATCCTGATACCCTGTTATCTATTTTAGAGCAACCTTCCCACCTAAATAGACTACCAGAAGATGACTTGGAGAGGGCCAGCCAAAAATTATCACAAAAACTGGAATTTGCTATTGAGGCAGTGGCACCAGCACGTAAGGTAAAAATCAGGGATAAAGGAAAAGGGGCCCCCTGGTTTAATGACGATCTGAGACGCTTGAAACGCGCCCTGCGGTAGTGCGAGAGAGCCTGGCGAAAGGGGTATGATCCCAATTCCCAAATCTTATATATGGAAAAACTTTCCACTTATAAATAAGTCAGAGGACCAGGAAAAGGGAGTTCTACGAAAACAGAATTGCTACAGCACCTAACCCCCAGAAGGAAATTTTCAAAGTCCTCGCTACACTGAGGAAAAAGAAGGAACAACCCCCCTCCTTCACGCAAGAAGACTGCCATAAATTCCAGTCTTTCTTTACCACCAAGATATCGGCCCTCCTGACAGAAATCGAGAGCACTCCTATACTTGACTGTCCGGTAATCACTCAAACTCTCCCCCCCCCACAGTCATCCAGCCTCTAACTTCATTACCCTTACTTACCAAGGAAACCCTGGATAGAGTGATGAACCAAGTTAAATCTGGCTCTCCGGCGGACCCATGCCCCGCGGATATTTAAACAAGCGTGGCCAGGACTGGAGGACGACATATTATCGCTCCTGAATAGTTCCCTCACCTTCGGACAAGTTCCCTCTAACCTTAAGGAGGCGCGAATAATTCCTCTTTTAAAAAAGGCTGGAGCTGACACCAAGATCCTGAAAAATTACAGGCCTATCTCTCAACTTCCTTTTTTAGCAAAAATACTCGAACAGCATGTGTTGTCCAGCCTCTCTCACCACCTTGAGAGCAACTCCTTGCTGGAACCCAACCAGGCCGGTTTCAGGGCCCACAAGAGCACGGAATTGGTTATGCTCTCCGTGCTAGACGATCTGCGACTTAAAGCAGATAAAAAAGATCCTTGTGCCCTGGTGCTACTCGACCTCTCTGCGGCATTTGATACAGTCAATCATGACCTTCTTCTGTCGCGGTTGGGGGAGTTTGGTATCCAGGGCACGGCCCACGCCTGGCTGACCTCGTTCCTCGGTGAACGGGTTCAGAGAGTACAACTGGATAACCTAGTATCAGAGGCAGCAAGGATTACATGCGGAGTCCCACAGGGCTCAGCCCTGTCTCCCTTGATGTTCAATGCATATCTGCAGCCCCTTATCTCATCTTTGAATCAGATGGACTGCAGTATATACAATTACGCTGATGACACCCAGATCATCATTCAAATAGGCAACTCCCCAACTGCAGATCAAAAATTGAAGAATATCCTAAAATTTACCGTCAACTGGATGACGGCAAACTTTCTAAAGATTAACCCTGACAAAACGGAGGTGCTTGCAATTACGACATCATCTAGCCCTTGGAGCGACCTCTTATGGCCCACAGAATTAGGAAACCCCCCAGTACCGGCAGCAGCAGTAAAAAGCCTTGGCATAGTTATTGACACCAACCTCACTATGTCAGCCCAGGTCTCAGCGGTGGTGGGCACTTGTGTAGGCCTGTTGAGACAACTGGCAAACTGTCTCCCATCCTAAAGGCGGACACTCTCAGGAGAGCAGTGTCAGCATTAATCCTGGCACGACTGGACTACGGCAACGTCATGTATCTCGGCATTCCGAAAAAATTAATGAACAGACTTCAGATTGTCATGAATGACGCGGCCAGACTCATCTTTAATAAACCAAGAAGGACCCCTGCCACCCCCCTTCTTCGTGAGCTGCATTGGTTGCCAGTGAATCAACAAGCCAAGTTCAAAGGCTTATGCATTACGCAGAAAGCCTTATATGGGCAAGCCCCGAAATATATTAAACGCCTTGTCCCATATGCCCCCAGCAGGAACTTACGTTCAGCAGAGGCTGCACTATTGATCTGCCCAAGGTTTAAACTGTCTTCCCTAGGAGGACGCACGTTCTCCCACACAATTCCCAAAGCATGGAATCAACTGCCTGAGAACCTGCGCAAAGAAACAAAGCTCCTGCCCTTTAGGAAAAAGCTAAAAACCGTGCTCTTTCAAGAGGCATGGGGTAATATCTAGCCTGCTCTTTCCTCTACAACCTTGTGTCCACTCACCGCTAAGCGCTTAGAGACCCCTGGGTGATAAGGCGCTCTACAAATCAAAAATACAAATACAAATACAAATACATGTGCTCTTGCATGCAGCAATAAACATTGCCACGGACAACTGAACATCTCAGATACTCTAACCCCGGGCGGCGACCTGCACTCCACCCGTAGAGTGTGCAGGTTAGGAAAGTAGATAGAGAAGACAATAGCAAAAAGCAGAGTTGAGAGCAAATAGAATATTGATACTGTGGCAGTTATTGGTTGTGTAACTTACCAGAGTCCACTGCCCCTTTCTATTTCTGCCAAGCCCTCAGTATGCAGGATTGCCAAGACCTTCCCTCATAGGGAAAGAGTTGTGCTGGGAGGGCCACCGCTAGTCCTCTGAGCCTCCAAGCCGTGGCTGTTTTACTTGGTAAGTATCCTCAGCCTGAAGTCATTTCACTTTTTCCGAATGTTGCCCTGTGTGCGCATGGTGGTACTAACAGCATTCACTCTGTTGACTATCATGTCCCACATTTCAGTTTTTCTATTGAGAGGAGCCTGCTGGACTTGGGCTCCAAAAATGTATAGCTCTACTGTAATGATTTCTTTCATGACTGTCAATTGTTACTCAGTGAAGCTTGGATTTAGGCCCAGATCTTTGTACTGGGGTAAATGTAAGACATTGTTCTGCATTCTGTCCATCAACTGTGTTTTTTGCAATTTTCACCCCGAGTGGGCTGGGTATGCTCAGGCATGAGTCCCAGGCTCTCCACATCACTGGAGTCAAGCTATCCAGGCTGAAGAAGGCTGATAGCCAGAAACCGGTCCTTGGATGCTTGATTCCCGTCTAGGAAAGACATGGCTTGGTAGTTCGAGCTGGACTGTTCCCATGAGGCACAGGGTCAAGGCTGATTTGCATATAGTAAAACACAAGGGGGGCATATGGGAAATGTTTAGTGACCTGACATTGTTACTGTCCCTATAACTACTGAAAAAACAAAGTAAAGTGTAACAATGGGTCAACAGAAAAGAGAAGCAACTCTCAAGACATCTGTATGTGTATTTTTAAAGAAAGAACACAATCCCAGAATCCAAGGTATTCTTGGTGAAAAATAGTTCCCATGTGATGCGCTCAGAGACGCGTGGGCTTACGTTGCACGCGTACTGCTCCCTGACCTACCCGAGTCATCTTAAATATCCCGCTTCCTGTCCAGTCGGTACCTCCCACAGTCAGCCTAGAGGAAGGCGCGGAGTACCGACGGACAGGTAAGCGGTGATGGCGGCAGCATTGCGTGAGGGTGTGAGCCTTTTGGAGATCACGCTTGTTCTTTCGGTTGTTTATTTAAAAACGGGAGGTCCCTTCAATTCGATCGAGATGAAGGTGCGAGCCTTTTGAGACTACGCTCGGACTTTTGGTTGATTACTAAAAACGGGAGGTCCTTACAAGTCGATCTAGATGAAGGACAGGCACTAATACGAGTCTACAATGATTGTTATCTTCTGGTTGAGATCGTAAGAGTGCTGAGAGGGTACTATAACTAGCCTTGCTAGATTAACCATATAACTACTTAATGAGTATCCACGAGATCTTCTTTTTGGCCCATGATTGTATACATACAGGGTACCACTAACATTAGAAAATGTACATACAGGGCACTACGAACATTAGAAAGTGGTTTTTGATCCCTGGTTATATACCCTCACTGACATAGGGAATGTGTTTTATAGACTAGGTTCTAGTGAGCTCTTCCTCTTTCATTTCTTTTTTGTTCACATCCACTAGAGCGGTGCTCCATTTGTACCTGAGCTGTTGCCGGGTGAGGTGGAGAGTCCATTCCCCAGAACATGGGTGAGTGTTCTAAACTTTGCAGAAACCCAGGATGCAGGTACCTGGTTGAACGTGTTGATTATTGATACAACCCATGACCTTGAAATGTTTGGCATACAATTAAACATCACGAGATTATCTCTGTGTATTCGCAGCTTTCGCCACTAACTGTATGTTTTGTGTATTTATATGTATGTTTGTCTACTGTTAATTGACTGGATTTTCTCCATCAGTGTTTTTCAGGTGATATGATCTTTTAACACACACCATACACTTCAAGATGAGCAGTAGCACTTCTTTAACAACTAGGTCCTGATGAAGCAGACTGGTATCCTTTGAACCTAATACTGCAGAAACATGTCGACCAAATCTTAGTAGTTATTTGTTATTACTACTTGCACTGTTTTTTTAACCTTGGGTGAGGGTAGGAACATAATAAATTCTTTCTCCACTCCCTCAACCCAATATTAACTTCCTCACTTTCACACGCCACAGCGAGCACTACATGCACTGCCTTTGATTTATTTATGCCCCCTGATACCATTATAAGAGTCTATCCATACACCCTACATTCCTTCACATTTTGATTAGGTCACAATCCACCTAATCCTAAGTGGTTCATTCCCCTTCCTTCTGGTGAAGGATCCCAAGTGATGTAGGGCGGTACAGGACGGGTGTCTGATGGGAACAATTTTTCACCAAGAATACCTTGGATTCTGGGATTGTGTTCTTTCTTTAAAAATACACATACAGATGTCTTGAGAGTTGCTTCTCTTTTCTGTTGACCCATTGTTACACTTTGTTTTTTCAGTGATTTGCATATAGCCATTGTCTGACTTAGGGTGGTGTGGAGTGCAAAAAAACAATGGATTTAGGCCACAATATTTGTACTGAGGTGAATGTAAGACATTGTTTTGTATTCTGTCCATCAACTGTGTTTTTTGCAATTTTCACCCCGAGTGGGCTGGGTATGCTCAGGCGTGAGTCCCAGGCTCTCCACATCACTGGAGTCAAGCTATCCAGGCTGAAGAAGGCTGATAGCCCGAAACCGGTCCTTGGATGCTTGATTCCGGTCTAGGAAAGACATGGCTTGGTAGTTTGGGCTGGACTGTTCCCATGAGGCACAGGGTCAAGGCTGATTTGCATATAGCCATTGTCTGACCTAGGGTGGTGTGGAGTGCAAAAAAGTGATGGATTTAGGCCCAGATCTTTGTACTGGGGTGAATGTAAGACATTGTTCTGCATTCTGTCCATCAACTGTGTTTTTTTCAATTTGTTTTTTTCCCTAGGCATCGTGAAAAAATAAAATGTGAGTGAGTATATGAATGAAAAACAAACAAATGATATAGGTAAAAAGGTACAAAACAAAATATTACAGGTGGTGGAGAGTGCGAAATGGAAAGATGAAAAAAAGAGATGCCTTATCTAAAAATGTTGAAAACAATGGTGTTTGTCTAGTGGGCTGCAGTTGTGAAGCAAAGGATGTTGGTCAGGGAAGGGGGATGTTTTATACTGTGATTTGCAGGCGTGTTCACTTGCCGAAGCACATCAGGTGAGTAGTTTTTTAATCCATCCAATGGTCACTGTTGTGTTGTTTTCTTCGGCACGTACTGCAGCGGTTAACCGACATTTGGGATACTGCGAGTATGACTGTGTAGTCATAATACGCTCAGCGCGTGTGTTGTGTCGTTCCTATAAACCCACATAAGATCTGCCCGATTAGACAACATATACTGTAGGATTGGAGTCAGGCTGATTCTGGACACCCCTATCGGATATGTAAGCCTGTATGCCAACTAGCTCACAGTTCCTCTAGAAGCCCCTCTTACCAAGGAGAGAATAGTTCTTGGCAACTATCGAATATGATAACCCTGATCCCTCAGAATCATGGAAACAGTGTACTACTTTTCGCTCAGTCACTCGTGC
Source organism: Lissotriton vulgaris (assembly GCF_964263255.1). NCBI lineage: Eukaryota > Metazoa > Chordata > Amphibia > Caudata > Salamandridae > Lissotriton > Lissotriton vulgaris. Next base: position 930,681,893 of record NC_141693.1, on the reverse strand, counting down.
TCACTTCGTCTCAGAGAGATACACAGAATAAATGGTGTGGATGTATTTTAATAGGCGTTTATTGAACCAGAGTTGTTCATGTGAACACATAGGTGTGCTGAAACAACCATTGGACAATAACAGATATAAATTATTATAAGCACTAACAGAGTAAAAGGATGGTAGATTTCTACCATTGTGCTAAAACAATGAATAAAGGCAAGTATATAAAATACATGAAGTAGAATGCGTACTCCTACGATACGTTCCTAACTAGATACACCTGAATGTACCAAGGACGTATGTGGGTGTAAAGCCAAGAACCCCTCTAGGATAAAGTCGACCACATTACCTGAAGTGAGAGTCTGTGGGACCCGATCTTGGTCTCAAGGTGGACACCCCGTAAGGGATGTCAGACCACTGCGAGCTGGAGTGTCTGTGTGCAAGAGCCTCAGCATCTCAAGTCAGTGTGTCGGAATGGAAGTCCTTTTCTACTCTGACTATCTCAGCAAGAGATGATGTATCTGTACCCAAAGTGGTACCCCTGGGGATATACCCTGCTGTGTCATGTCAGACTGGGATGACGGAAGGAATGACACTTATACATAGTTATTATGCAGGAGATGATAGGCCTGCTGTCCTGCTGTGATTCCAAGAATCCACATACATAATAAATGAGCCTTAAGCTTTTCTAAGAAAACCCCATGTCATCTCTTGACATTACCGCAACTAGGTAAAAGGACAGTACTAAGAACCGTTATACAGTGTAATAGTAGGGGAGAATATAGGTGAAAGGTTAGGTGACTTCCTGATCCAATAGTAGGGCACCTATATGGAACATGACAGGTGGACTCCGGACCTGGAGACATTGGTGGACCCACAACTCATATGGTGGGTGGTAGATTGCCGGATGCAGTTCTTGGGCGGTCGGACCACCAAACTTGCAATCAGCCCTTAAGTTATCTGACCACAATTACAAGATTTTGAGCTGAGGCTGGTACTCGTACCTGTTCCCCAGTTCCCAAATTTGGCAGCTCTGGTCCTTAAGCCACATTTCTCTCACCAAGTCACGTGGAGAGAACCAAATGGAGGCACATCAATGTGGAGTGGGGTAGATATGGAGTTAAAGCGCAAGGGAGAGTGGGCCGAAGGGCGAAGGTGTATAAAGCTGACAGCAAAGCTGAAAGCAGCTTGAAGGACAAAGTTGTGGAAAATGTAATTTTTTACAACATTAGTGTTAGAAATTGGGTTTCTGGTTGGCTAGGGTATGCACTTACCCAGGCAAAACCCACCACTCTAGCCAGGACAAGTAAATTACACAACAAAGATAACCTGTGCTTACCCCGTTAGCTTGGCACAGACCGATCAAGCTTATCCCCAGAGGAAATGTGTAAAGCGTTTGCACAACACACTCACATCAATAACACACTGAACACACCACAAAAGAGACTTCACAACGGATTATCTAAAAATATAACACATATTGTTCATAAATCATAGACCAAAACAACATAAATCAGACATGCTGTGCATCTTAGACAATCATGTGATAGCACTCATTATTCTGACAGTGCAAAGATCAAAATGACATACATTAGTAAACATCAGGGTATGAAATGTAGCAGTTAGGTTAGAGCAAGAAAATATATGAATCATCATATATCAATCCAAGTACAAAATTCACTAACTTTAATCATCATATATCACCTGTAACTAACCCCGAGCGGCGACCTGCGCTCCGCCTGCGGAGTGTGCAGAGATTTGCCTTCTCCGCGTTCCGCGGAGAAGGCATAGCTCCACACACTCCGGAGCAGAGTTGACCAGCCCCCGCCTCCACCCACTTACTAAGAAGTAAGTTAACATTAATTAAAAATAAACTTAAAACCACTTACCTCTGTACTGCGGCCTCCCTGGGCTGCCCTCCTCCTCTTCCTCGCCGTACCAGTAGTGCTTCAGAAAACTCAAGAAATGCTAATAAGCGTGCGTGTGCGCTTGCACAGTTTTCTCAAGCTTGCTGAGTAAGTGGGGGAACAGGCAGGCCATGCTGGGCTTCCCATGCTTCATCGAGCCAGCCTCAGCACTCCGAGAGTTCCAAAAGGATTTCTTAACCGGCGTGCTCGCTCCTGGTCGGGGGAATACCTTCTCTCCGGCATGTGGTGTGAAGAGGCCCTGGTGGGTCTGGTCGGGTAGTGGTGGTGAAAAACTGCTGAGAGCAGCACTGCGTTGCTAGGTGCCTCAGCTACAGAAGTGGATACCTGCTTGTGCACACTTCTGGGAAACTAACAACTGGCTGGTCGGAGAACATCCACAGAGATCTTAGCAGCGCGTTGACCCTATGGAACTTGGGGAGCGCTGCACAGTTGAAAGCAGGTTGGTGACCTTGTTGACATGAGGTCCCCTACTGAGCTGAATCTAACTAGATCCCACAGGAACAGGGAGGGGGCAAGTCAACCCTTACCTGGAGAGCACTGAGGGCACATGCAGGGTGCAGGCAGCAGGCCAGCACAAAAAAGTGATTTGTGAGGTGGCGGTCTCTCCAGCATCCTAGCAGGCGGGTTGGCCAGCACTACAAGCAAACAGTCCCAATGACAGTCCCTCCTGGCAGCACAGCAGACCTGGCAATGAGGAGCCAGCAGCATATGGTTACAAATCCCACACAATGTCTAACATCATGGTTTCACAGCCCCTGTACCTATACTCAAAATGTCTTTGATAAGGAGGAAACTTCTAAAGAACCTTAGAAGTGCACAACACACCCTTTCAACCCAGCTCCGACTCCAGACATACAGTAGGGGTAAACGAGCCCTTTGTGTGAGATCAAGATACAGCCTATACAAATGTAAGTGTGCCTGCCTTCCTCTCTCCCAGCCCAGGATGACCATTCAGTATGCGGATGTAACCCTGTTACACCCCAACCTCCTTGTGTGATGCCTGTCTGGAAAGTATGCACAAATCCCAGCTGTCACTCTGCTTTAGACATGGATTGGCATCATGCTGCAAAGTACAATGCGTCATAAGCACATATAAACCCCCACTTTCTAAAAGTGGCATTTCTACAATAGAATTAGAAATAAAAAACTCCACCCACACCAATAAGCAGGATTTATCACCACTATTCCAAACATACCAAACATGGCAATGTTACTCCTTTCAGGTCAGGAATTACCACTTAAGTACCTTTCAGGGACTTCCCAATGTTAGCCTATGAGTGGAGTAGGCCTCACAGCAGTGAGAGACCAAATAGGCTGTTTGTCACTACACAATAAAGGCACATGTCCTTTTTTTAACCTACACCACAGCCTGCCCATAGGGCTGCCCAGGCCCTACCACAGGAGTGACCTATATGTGGTAATATGTAGTAAAAGGGAAGTTTCAGGCTTGGCAAGCAGCTTTAAATGCTGAGTCAACATGGCAATAAAATGCGCTCATGGGCCCTACAGTGGCAGGCCTGAGACAAGTTTGAAAGGCTACCTCTGTGAAAGGCACAAGCAGTGCTGCTGGCCCACTGGTAGCAAGACTGGATTGAAAGACAAAGCTGTTGAAAGTCCAACTTTTATGAAGTTATAAATAAATATGCTGGAGGAAATGGGAAATGGGAAAGCACAACGAATGGCCAAAACACACGCACTCTCTCATAGAGTGCTTTTAGAAAATGAAAAAAAGTTCCCAAAAAGCAGACGCTAGTGGAAGGATAAAGAAGTCTATCAGAGAGATGATGAACAGGCTATGGTCCTGAGTACAAAGTCTAGATAGAGAGGGCAAAACAAATACAACTGTTGAATATAAAGCAAGAAAGTTGAAGTGACAAAGGAAAAAGGCAACGGAAAGGAATGGGTAGAGTTTTTTTTTCAGGTCAGCTATCGACATGTCCTCAATAAGTCTTTAGCAACCAGACAGCTATGCTGTAAGGCAGGCTTCGCTATAAAAGGGATTTCAGACATCCAGTTTCGAAGGAAGAGATACCGAAGGAAGCTTTTGGCACACCTCGATTAGCAATCATCAAGTTGAAAGGAACACTCAAGTCAAGAATGACCTATTGCAGCCCCACTCCCTCACAGCAAACAAAGAGGTCACACCCACACTAAAATTACACTTTACAGAAATATGTAAGGTTCCGTGACCCTTGCTGGTATTTGATCCTGTGACCTACAGTTTCCACAGAGATAAGTACAGTATGTACATTAACGCACAAATGCATGCTTCCAGCTGATAACGCTTGCTGTGCCTTATCATTCTCCGGAAATATTCATGTTCAATATTCTGTTATATTGACGATGTTTACACAATGGGCGATGCTCTCTGGAATGTGTACATTTGTTTTTTGGGGTATTTTTGAAGACTGAAACCATGGTATACAGATGGTGGCCATTTTGTTATCTATTTTGGGATATTTCTATTGTTGAATGCTCTAGGTGTGACAGTTTTATATGGCACTCTGAGGGCCTAAGCACATTTTAGCGTTTGATAGTTAAGTTTGAACACAATGATAGTTCAAACGGAGTTTAGGCAATGTAAGGATTTCAAAATGTACACAACCTCTTCAAACGTATTCTAAATAATAGTTGTGTTTATTTGTGCCCAATAAAGTATTAAGACATGGGGGATGAAAGTGACAAAGGACAGGATAGGGAATGTGAAATAAATAGAACTGCTTACCTTGCGCTCATCGCATCACCTAGTCGGTGATGCAGCGAGCACAAGGTAAGTGGTTTTTATGTATTTATTTTACATTCCCTAGCCTGTCGTTTGTCACTTTCACTCCCCCACCTCTGCCTCCGCCTCAACCCGTGCCTGCGCACTTACCTGTACGGCTCCCCACTGGTCAACTGAATGGGTGTATCCAAATATCTGCATCTTTATCCCAGAATAATATGCTTAGTGCAGTATTTTAAGTTGAATTAGCCTAAATCCAGCTCTTATCATTGCTTCCCTGCGATAATCGATGCCCTCTAGCTAATTCTCTGTGGTGGGAAATTCGACCAGAAATACACTACCTTTTGAACCACCTCAATAATTGTGTGAGGCTCTGCTGCTATCCACAAAGAGGATCGATTAAGGTTACATTCAATGCGGAACTCTACTTTGCTCGAAAGACCAAAATGGTGGTAAAGAATACCATCCGCCAACTGATGAGCAGTTCCCCGAAACAACTGTGGAGTAGAAATCGCAATGTCTCTGGTTTTGTAAGCGTAGATTAATGCAAATGTTAGGGAGGGCATCTAAAAAACGAAATGTGAAAATTTCAAATGATTCAACATCAAGCAGCAGGCAGTCTCATCTTACAACTGGAGAAAAATACAACATTGAACTAACCATGAAATCCACCCATAAACATCTAGTGAATTAGAGAGTCAAATTCAAAACCCCGTAACTTATTGTTAGAGCCACTGAGGCAACCAAGGTAGCAATATCTCCAGAAACTGCCCCCAACCACACACACCCTGGCCACTCAGGGGCAGCAGCATCAAACCCTACAATAATTCCGATGTAACAACGATGGGACCAGGACCATCGCACTGCACGCAAGAGTATTTTGGCTATTGCTGCACTCCTAATTTTAAGCACCACCCAGTTTTGGCAACTTCAAGAGGAATGTAAAACTGCTTTGTTGATGGAAGCCTTCCAGAACCTGTTCTCACTGCGATCTGTATATGATTAATCAGGGACTCTATTGTCAGCTTGAACAAGCCAAGGGGCTACCCCATTATCACAAAGCACTGGTACCTGCTCACTGTTTGATCAACATAGCCTTGCTGTGTAATAATACAGCACTATCCTAGCACTGCAAGTTGGGTGGAATGCAGCCTTCCTGCCTTATAAAAGACCTCCATTACATGTAATTCATTTGATGAATGCTTGTTATACCAGAGGCATGGCCACCTGCTAAATGTGACCTGGGATGAGCCACTGTCAGAAATTTGCTGTCCATGCATTTTCACATTTGTCTTGCTTTACGGGTTGGAGGTGTGTGTTCGTGCTACTATGGAGTTTGATTCTAGGGTGCAGCCTTGAATCGTACATGTAATGTGTTTATTTTCAATGAAAACTCAACTCTGTTTATATTCTTGCACATTCTGTGGGGGATGTTTCTCACTGTGAGTGGTGAATGGTAAACAGGTTTCGGTAGCTCGTCATTCTATAAGAACCAGTAGGAGGAAGTTTATTCCTTAATTACTCACTGAAAGTCTCATTTCTTTAATTAGTCCTGTGTTGCTGCAATCCGGTTGTCTACTGAGGAACTGCGGTGGTCACAGAATGGCCTTGTGGTGCTCTGGCTTGTTCAGAAAGCAGCTTATGGTGCTATTTTGTCTGGGTTTTTTTCTGTTTTGGGACTGGAAGAAGGACACCTGGGTCAGAGTAATAAGAATGTATTACAATGCGTTAATAATTGTGTTACTCTTAGGTATCATTGCTAGGTACTGGGTACCCACCTGTTAACTCAGCCATGCAGCTTTACAGTTATGGGGGCATTGTTAACAGGGGGGGCGGGGGGTGGTTGGAGATACCAGTGAGTACAAATGGGAGGCACCCTGTAAAAATGAGAAATTATAGGGGGGTCTGTAATTCTGCTCCTAGTTCCGCTTGTAGCTTCTCATTACCCCCTGTTAATGCACCACCAGAGCCCACCTGCCTTCAGCAGATGGAATCTCTTGGTAAAACATTGCAGATCATCTGAGTTTCCTGCGTCTCTGGATTGACGGGGCATTCTAAGGAGGCCCCATAGAGGCTGACATTTAAGACCCTCGTGACGAGTGTCTTGTAGGAAGGTGCCATATTTATCGAACCCAATAAAATCAGGCAAGGCAGGGAAGAAAATGTATCAGGTGCAATAGATAATGCCTAATAGAGATTTTTCCCCAATAATATGGAATAACAAGTGGACTTTCATGCTTACTGCAACAAAAGTCTAATGTACCAGTAATTACTGGGTAGTTTCCATGTTACATTTTGGCAGGCTTGACCTGTTGACATTTAACAACTTTACTGCACCAAGTAATTACCAGGTAATAATATTCACATAATTTATAATTCGGAAGTCCTCACAAACAAGACTTTGTGCAGCGATCAGAAGACACCGGGCCACTACTCAAAGATATGTAGCTTCACCCAATAAACAGTTACTAAAAAATCCTATATAAGCGACCAGCACCGATATGAGTTTATGAAAACATTATAGATGTGCATTTATTGTTAACACAATTATGCAACCCCCAGATAGTTCTAATCATTTTTTAAATAGTTTTCAACTTATTATAGAAAAGCATGCCCCACCAAATGGTGATTCTAAATACTTTATAAAAACGTTAAGGTCTGCTTTTCCCGCTCTTGTGTGCTTTGCAGTGTCACGCCGATGCGGCCCTGCAGACATGTCACCAGACACACTCTGGTCTAACAGGTTAGTTGAGTGGGAGTTAGTCTCCATGGGGACTAAAAACAGATCCCCTGCAGCTCGGAATATGCAAAGGTCGGATCATAAATTCCTCCTGCCTATCCCATGCCGCTTTTACTCTCTGGCCGCAGACAGCAGGGTCAAAAGGCCGGCTGCACTGGTCTTGTGCGCAAAACATGAAGAAAAAAAAACTTCATCATGGAGGATTTTCATTGCCTTTTAAAATGTGTGCGCTGCAATTCCATTAATTACAGGTGGGCGTTTTGAATCGGTTAAAAAGAAATATAAGTAAGTCAGCGACAGAGACTACTCCGTCTCCACCCCTGACATACTTCTCCAAAGGCCTGACAGAGTTAGGGCTGTCAGAGGTCTGGCCGTTTGTCAGTGCTTAATTTGTAAAAAAAAAAAAAAAGTAGTGCAGGTGCTGAAAATGTTGCCAAGGAGGCAACAGCTCACTTCTTCCTCCTGTGAGCCCCACTTTCAACACTCTCACTGCCTCAGGCTCTATCTTCTAACCATGATCTGTTGTCTGTCCCCTAAGTCTTTGCTCTAAGAGTCTATCCTCTCACCTCTCTAATTGTTTTCTATCATCTTTGCCACACCTGGTGTGTTACCTTATTCCCTGTATTTTTGATTTGCCCTCTATTCATTCTAACCCTGCCCTTTTTCCTCTTCACTTTTATCCATGCTCTGCTCTCTCTCCCCTTGATCTTGGCTCTTTACTATCACTCTTCTAGCAGTGATTAGCTGTGTCTCCGTTTTATCATTTGTCTGCTTTTTTCCCTCTGTCCTGTACTCTACATCCTTTCATTCTATATTCTCTCTTCTTAATTCTCTCTTCTTCACATCATGGCTGCTTTCTCTTTGTATCTGAATTGCTCTCCTTTTCTTCTACTTAGCTCCGTCTTATCTCTCTCCTCTCCTGTTGTTTGTTTCTCCTCTTTACTCCTGCTCTCTCTCTCATCTATAACACTGCTGCTGCCTGTTACCCCTGTCGTCGGCCTGTACATGTCCCTGCTATTTTGAACTCTGCGTTTTCCTGTTGTCTTTCCTAAAGAAGAGGTAGATGACGTGTTTTACTTTCTTACCTGCACTGAGTGCAAAAACAAAATGTACACCAAATGAAGATGCTTTTTTCCCCATATATTAATCAGTGCAGTGTTACTGGATTATTTGCAGAACACGTAGCTGCTTGAGCACAGCAGGTGATGTCACTGCTAGTTCTGCCTGCAATTAGTAGGTCCAGGGATGGCGATGGCATCGGCATCCCCTGCTCAGCTTTCTGTGACCCTGCGTGCTACAACACAGGCATTGTCTCCAGCCGTAATGCTGCCAATGCCGGTAAGTATGGCTGTGGTGCCTACTGAACTCAGGCACGCTCAGCAATTACCATGCTAAGGTGCAGCGCACAGAGTGTACAGATGACCCCATGGCGCACAAAAGTTGTGTTGGGCCACAGCCGCATCGAGCACGTTGAGGATAGCAGCAATGCGGGGCGGCAGAATATGCTACTATGGCTATGCAGCAAGTGGAAAGTCCACACTTACTTTCCTTTATTCTTCCTCAAAAGCCCTCAATCCCAAGTTCCAAATGCACTCTCGCAGCTTCTTTGCCATGATAAGCCAGCCCCCAGCTACAATTATCCAATGGGAGGCTTAGGCTCAGGCAGTTGCAGGGTGCAGCCGACTCGTTGAATAGGGTACAAGACATAGTTTGTCAATGACTTCTTCGATTTGTGATCGGCGTGATAACATCATCACTAACGTGGTGATACACAATCATGCCTGCCTGGACAGGCGTATGCTGGCCTGTCTATGAACATTTACCAGCCAGTCACCATGCAATGTATGTTGTTATTTTTATTTTGAATTTGAACAATTAATATTAAGACCACCACCTACTGGGTCAGAAATTGTAGCCCTGGCCCTGTGAAAGAAGTGCCGATGCTGAGCACCTGAAAGCACCTGCTCAAATTAAGCACTGCCATTTGTGCACATGACCTGTTTAGAGTGGACGGACAAATGGGTAATTTAAATTTTCACACACTGCCATCAAAAATGTGGCGGTAAGTGTAAGTGAAAACATTTTAATAAACCCAAGCAGGGCCGGACTGGCCATGGCGGGCCCCGGGCGATTCCTCGGTAGGCCGCTAGAGTGGGGGCCGTTTTTTGTTACCAGGGGTCAGCAAAATCAGCACCCTGTAACAAAATTGGCTGAAACCGGCCCTCACAAACTGCTTGTCTGCACTCCCCCTCAACGGGGGGAGGGAGGGCCTGCCTGGCCCTGAGCCCAAACATCCACCCCTTCATGCGAGTAAGCTTTATTTTCAAAAAGAAAATACTGCTTCAGGTACTTGCTTTTGAAAATCAAAAAAATATATTGAAAATGTGACAGAGCCCTATTGCACACTTTCAGTGCATTGACAGGAACCGCTGTGATAGTGGTTCCTGCCAAAGTAAGAGATGTCCGCTAGGGCCAGAGACGTTTTAAGGCATGGGCAAAGTGAGCGCTCGCCCAGTGCCCCATCCTTTTAGGGGGCCCCCTGATAGAGCCAGCTCTGTTCTCCACACAGAAATGAGAAATGGCAGTGGCTCCTAGAGATTATTTGTAATAATATTAGTGAGCTGCTACTACATCACAATATTGAAAACACACATCACCATCTCTGAATAATAGATGAAAACACATTTAGGATTTAGACTACTGTGCCTGGGCAGCGTCAATGATCTAGCCAAAGACAACATAAAAACTTGAAATTGGATCATACATCCAAAGCTGTTTCAAACAGGGAACCCCAAAAAAAATTTGTCCCAGAGCCCCAAAAATCCTTAAGAAGTCTCTGGCTGGGGCGCTGGACATCTCTAACTTCTGAGTGTAATTACTTCGATGTCTAAATCGGCCCCTTGGTATTCTCCCTTTTGGGGGTCTGTCTTATTGTTTCTCCTGTTCATTTAATTTTCCCTTTGCTATGTAGTATTTTTATTGTTGTTGCAGGTAACAGTCCCTGAGTGTTTCACCTTGCACCTTATGCAGCTATGATATGTTACATAAATGATAGCTTCTTTTAATCACTTGGTGAAGTGAAGCAAAGCTTCTTATATACAAAAATCTTCTATTAATTTACATAAATACAAGATGCAAACATCTTGAGTGCATAGTTTCATATCCTGCCAGCTCTTGCTCATCAATGTACCTTCCAGGGCTATTTGCTGCGCGTCGTATCTGCCGTGGATGATTGTAGTAAAGGAGATTAGATAGGGACTGTCAACTGCAAATCTGCGGAAGAAACGCCACACCTTTTTTGGTTCGCGATTTAAAGGTGACAATCAGGTGAGACTATTGCAAAAGGAAAATGCAGCTCGGTGTGCACTTTGACCATGCCGAGGTCGAACGATAGCACTGAATACCACCCGGCACCACCACACACTTTACTCCAGCTTCCTGTACAGATCTTTGGCCAAGGGGAGAAGAGAAGCAAAGGGCTCAGATTATTAACTGCCGAATGTCTGGAACGTGGTTATGTAATTGGACTGTAACTCATTCGGGGGAAAAAAGGTTGAAAATGGAGTTTGACAGTTGAAGTCTCCTACTTCTGGCCTGGGCTCCGGACCTTTCCTGAAAATTGGATGGAGAATGGCATGGCTGAGGCAGCTGATAGTGGTCTAGAAGAACACTGCTAACTCTAAAACTGCTTTTTTTTTTTAAAGCAAACGAACGTTGTTTTAACCCCTTGAGTGCTCGTGACGGAACCGTTCCGTCACGAGCCTCGGGTGGGCTGTGCTGGTGACAGAACGGTTCCGTCACGGCCTGCTCGCCGCACCTGCGCGGCACGAATTTCACGCCTGCGCTGAAGGTTCTATTAGGCGGGCGGGGCCGTGACGGAACCGTTCCGTCATAAGCACAGCCCACACGAGGCTCGTGACGGAGCGGTTCTGTCACGAGCACGGCAGCGCCACGCGCCCCCCCCTTAGCGGTGCGGCGGAATAGCCGCCGCAGCTAAGGGGTTAAACACAGCTTGTTTCCAATAGTGAAAATGGGCTGCACTTGGAAAAAAAACGTTATTTTATTTGAATGAGATCACAGACATGGTGGTCTGTTTACACCAACAGGTTACCACTCCTGGGATGGCAGCCAATCGGAGTAGGTCTGAATGTGCGACTTACCTCGTTAATGTTCATGAGGTATGTTGGATTGCGACCCACTAGGAAAGGGAATTTTGCAAACTGACCTTTATGTACAATGGTCAGTTAGCAAAATGTCCCACTTGTTGCAACCAGTATATTGCAACCAGAGATTTGTAGGTCAGGACCTGTATTCATTGACTACTGATTTCTTTTTGTGGTCCTTGGGTTAATTGGAAGGAAGAGTGGGGCTGACCATCAAGTATGCTTCACACACAGACCTAAGATGTGCTGAGCAGAGAGTGCAGTGGAAGAGCAAAGGGAATGATTCTCTGCAGGCCAGGAGTCATGAGTACATGTCTTTGGGTCATGGCTCCAATGAAAGACTGCACCATAAAAGGGATTTGGGGTGTGGTATCGCCCCACAATTTCTTCTAAATATAATGATACTTTAAAGAATGCATATTTTCAGTATTTTGTTAACTTATTAGCACTGCTCAACCTGTAAAATGTTTTATCATAATTTGTACAGGACAGTGAGCCGGGAACTTTGGGAATTTTCAAGACGTGTGTCAAGTAGTCACTTGAAAGTACCACTGACTAGTAAAATTGATGAAAATTGTAAAAAACATAAATGCAATTATACCTTTAGCGAAAAGTGTAGCAAATGAGCCATAGGCACATTTTACTAACAACCATTGATAATAATGTAATGCTTTTTAAAGGAGGCCTATACACATTGGCACATAGTTATGAGTACAAAGACATGGTGCACACAAATACATGGATTGTCATGGATCAGCACTGTAATGACTGCACCTGGCTCCTGTGAGTGTGAGCTCGATGGAATATTCAACAGGATAAAAAAGACAAGGTAGACAGGATGTTGGGGAAGCATGGGCACAGCTCAGGGAGAGATTGGCCCGATTGTCTCACTTCCACTAGTTACTGGAGCAAGAACGTGCCAGGGAGCCACCCCACATCATTATAGAGTTTCCGACCCAGTGCTTATTTTGTGCAGGTGGCTGTACGTGGTGGGAAACATCACATATTTTTTGGATGGAGATTTAATTTTCATTATTGAACCTTAACCCAGACCTAACAGGGAAAGGCATGAATGGGAAAGGAAGGATGAAGGAAGAAGAAATAAATAGGAAAACCGTGAGAAAGTGGGTAAGCAGTGGTTCAGAAAGAACCTGCAAGTATAAAAACAAGCATTGGAAATGCAATAGGTCTCGCACCATTAGAGTTAGTGCTTTTAGAATTGTTTATGGGTTTTTTTGTAAATGTTTAGCATTTTTGTTTCCTGTAGCCAATGCTAAAGAATTACAAATAAAAAAAGCCATAAACATTTCTTAAAGCTCTAACTGAAATGGTCTGAGACCTATTGCACTGTGTGAGGGTGAGGGGTTGAGGGTGAGTGAGGGTGAGGGTGAGGGTGGGTGAGGGTGAGTGAGGGTGAGGGGTTGAGGGTGAGTGAGGGTGAGTGAGGGTGAGTGAGGGTGAGGAGTTGAGGGTGAGTGAGGGTGAGGGTGAGTGAGTGTGAGGGGTTGAGGGTGAGTGAGGGTGAGGGTGAGTGAGGGTGAGGCTGAGGTGTTGAGGGTGAGTGAGGGTGAGTGAGAGGTTGAGGGCGAAGGGTTGAGGGTGTGAGGGTGAGGGGTTGAGGGTGAGTGAGGGTGGAGGGTGAGGGGGTGAGGGTGAGGGGGTGAGGGTGAGGGGGTGAGGGTGAGTGAGAGTAGTTGAGGCTGAGTGGGAAACATCACATATTTTTTGGATGGAGATTTAATTTTCATTATTGAACCTTAACCCAGACCTAACAGGGAAAGGCATGAATGGGAAAGGAAGGATGAAGGAAGAAGAAATAAATAGGAAAACCGTGAGAAAGTGGGTAAGCAGTGGTTCAGAAAGAACCTGCAAGTATAAAAACAAGCATTGGAAATGCAATAGGTCTCGCACCATTAGAGTTAGTGCTTTTAGAATTGTTTATGGGTTTTTTTTGTAAATGTTTAGCATTTTTGTTTCCTGTAGCCAATGCTAAAGAATTACAAATAAAAAAAGCCATAAACATTTCTTAAAGCTCTAACTGAAATGGTCTGAGACCTATTGCACTGTGTGAGGGTGAGGGGTTGAGGGTGAGTGAGGGTGAGGGTGAGGGTGGGTGAGGGTGAGTGAGGGTGAGGGGTTGAGGGTGAGTGAGGGTGAGTGAGGGTGAGGAGTTGAGGGTGAGTGAGGGTGAGGGTGAGTGAGTGTGAGGGGTTGAGGGTGAGTGAGGGTGAGGGTGAGTGAGGGTGAGGCTGAGGTGTTGAGGGTGAGTGAGGGTGAGTGAGGGTGAGTGAGAGGTTGAGGGCGAAGGGTTGAGGGTGTGAGGGTGAGGGGTTGAGGGTGAGTGAGGGTGGAGGGTGAGGGGGTGAGGGTGAGGGGGTGAGGGGGTGAGGGTGAGTGAGAGTAGTTGAGGCTGAGTGAGGGTGAGTGAGAGTGAGGGTGAGTGAGGGGTTGAGGGTGAAGGTTTGAGGGTGAGGGTGAGGGGTTGAGGGTGAGTGAGGGTGAGGGGTTGAGGGAGGGTGAGTGTGGGTGAGGGTGAGTGAGGGTGAGGGTGAGGGTGAGTGAGGGTGAGTGAGGGTGAGGAGTTGAGGGTGAGTGAGGGTGAGGGTAAGTGAGTGTGAGGGGTTGAGGGTGAGTGAGGGTGAGGGTGAGTGAGGGTGAGGCTGAGGTGTTGAGGGTGAGTGAGGGTGAGTGAGAGGTTGAGGGTGAAGGGTTGAGGGTGTGAGGGTGAGGGGTTGAGGGTAAGTGAGGGTGGAGGGTGAGGGGGTGAGGGTGAGGGGGTGAGGGTGAGGGGGTGAGGGGTGAGGGGGTGAGGGGTGAGGGTGAGGGGTGAGGGGGTGAGGGTGTGGGGTGAGAGTGAGGGGGTGAGGGTTAGGGGGTGAGGGTTAGGGGGTGATTGTTAGGGGGTGTGAGCGTTAGGGGGTGTGAGCGTTAGGCGGTGTGCGGGTTAGGGGGTGTGAGGGTGAGTGTGAGTGAGGGGGTGTGAGGCTTCGGGTGTGTGACGTTGCGTGAGTGTGTGTGAGGGTGAGTGAGGGTGTGAGAGGTGTTGTTATGCAGAGGGTGTGTGACGGTGTGTGAGGGTGAGGGTGTGTGAGGGTGAGTGTGAGTCATTGTGAGGTGTTGAGGGTGAGTGAGGGTGAGTGAGGGGTTGAGGGTGAGTGAGGGTGAGGGTGGGTGAGTTTTGTAGCAGAGTAGCTCCTTTGTGACTCCTTGTCACCCGAACACTTTTTCCACTCTTGGGATTTGATACTAGTAAGCCGGTTGCACTAATACATCTGAACGTTAGTACTGGTAAAAAAAAGCCCATAACTGGGAAAACAGAGTCTTGATGACATGTTCAGCCTAAGATTTAAGTATGTGACCTAGGTCCTGCCAACACTGATTTTTGGCTGCACACAGCTAATGTTTTTCCTAATTGGAACGTGACTTTATTTTACCTTTCTGTCACATTTGTTTACAGGTAGTGGTGTATAATGTAAAATATCCTACCTATTGAGAGTAAAATGCCCGCCAGTATTAGGTCAATCATGCATTTTTTTTTACCATTCACTCACTATAACTAGAGTTTCTACCCCCATTAGGCAATAAATATGCAAATAGTGCGATTTGGGCAGGATTTGAAGTAGATTTTATATAATTTACAACTGAGTTGGATTAATTAAAGGCGCATTAGTGTTAGGCGGGCTGAGTCTAGAAATGCTCTTCGGGGGTGGGGCGGGGGGAGGGGTGGTTGGGGGGTAGGGCTAGGACTTCCTTCCCTCTCCATTATTTAAATATTTACATCAATACAACAGAGATTACTGTGAACAGAACACACAAGGGAGGCGTTTACTTTACGCTGGCATTCGTTAGCTTACGGCTGATAATGTCTTTAGAAATAACATGCGTTGCATACACAGTGTCAGCACAGAGGTTTTGCTCTCAAAGGGGAAAAAATGCATGCCGTGCTCCTCACGCACCCCCTCTCCCCAACCATCTTAGTTATTAGCACCACCAAGGTTGAAAAGAGCAGAAAAGCAATGCCAATGAGAGGAAAGCCGTTTTGTGCAGGAGACAGTAAATGAAGACAGAAAGAAGCGGCTGGACTGACACAGAAAGCTCCGCGGTGTAGAGAAGGCGAGACTCCTGAACGCGAGTGTATGAGTACGAGGAAGAAGATCAAATAGAGAGTGAGTTAAGACAGGTGAGGGTGGGGGGTAAAGGTGTGGGGGTGGGGTGTTGGGAAAGAGCCCTTGCAGTCTGAAGGGGAAAGAGAAGTGCATCTGGCATAGGAGACTTTATTGTGAAGGATATTAGAGTGTGAGACAAAGGAGACGGCAAGGAGAGAGGTGAACAGAGAAGAAGTAGATGAGAGAGAGAACAGAGGAGAGATTTAGAGAGACAAAACGAGAAGGAGGGAGAGAGGCATAAAGTGAGGGACGAGAGAGAGGGGAAAAGAGTGTGCATGTGTGAGAGAGAGAGTAAGAGGCAACGAGTAACGGCTTGAGGAGGTGAGGGAAGGGCTAAAGGCAACAATGTCACCGGGTGAAAAAAAAGCGAAAGAGAAAGCAGGGTAACCTGACCCAGGAGGGGGGAGGAGGGAGGAGAAATGCGTCTCTGCCGGAGCAGGGGGCGGAGCAGGGAGAGCGGGCTTTGAAATGTACTTCACACGGCCGGCCGGTCGTGAAACTGAAAGCATGGCCGGCCGGCCGTGAAAGCCTTTGATGCCGCAGGGGGTGGAGCGGCACCAGCTGGGAGAGTAGGCAAGGCAGGCGGCTGGGGGCATGTGCACGCACTTTTAAGCTCAATGCGCATGCGCATTGAGCTTAAATTTCTCGTGCACTGCAAGGAATCGCCACGATTCCTTGCAAGTTGGATAAAGAGTGGATAAGCCACCATAGTCTCGCTTGCTCGATGCGCATGCGCATCGACAGGCGAGACCTAAAAAGGGACATGAAGTGCACAGGGGTGGTGTCCCAGGGGCGGGTCGGCTATGCTCTGGTCGGGGGACACCGAGGGATCCCAGGGGGGAGAGGTTAAGGTAGACACAGAGTATTTTATCAAGGATCTCAAAGATGGTTTTATTTTTATATAACTGCGTCTTTGCCGACTCGTTATCCTTTCTCGGGCAAACGCTGCTGAGTCAAAAGGGGGTTTCCTCGAGGTATCCAGTTTGCTGCACTGGACGAACAGGGCTCTCTTCGCCTCTCCTCGTCTCTGCCTCCGGGGTATGTAACAAGAGAAAGAGAGAGACCTCGTCAGACAGCAGTATGAAACCACAGTACGTAGGGCCGGGGGTGAGGGAAACCAGTGACGGTGCGAACCCTGTACACGCTGTGAAAGGGAGTGCTCGTGCTGGAAGGGTTCAAGGAGGGGGAATTATCTACAGGGGACTGTACACTCAATCTGGAGGTTGGACCCGTTGAGCCACCCAACCCGCTACACGGCCCTGTACCTGTTGTAGCCACGCCCCTCCCGTGGGTGCGTGACGGGGCGAATAGTGATTCCGTTGGCCTCCTGGCTTCGTCTCTGGTCCGGGGTTCCAGTCGTCTCGTCTTCTCTCTCCTTCTCGCAATCCTCCTCCGTACTCCTCTCTCGATTCTCCTTTCTCCTGGGGAGCGTTGTCCGTAGTATCCGGGGCTGGGTTCACATTTGAACTTCCTCCCGGGCAAGTGATGGGCGGGGCGCCGTCATTCCATGTCGAACAGTTAAAGGGACCGTCGTCCTCAGTCTGGCTGGTCCAATCGGATTCCTGCTCCTCTGTCCATACGGGGTCCGGCGGCTGTTGAGAGGTAAAGGTAGTAGGTAACAGGGGAGTGGAGTCCCACCAAGTACAATGTTCCCTGTCCGTACGGCACGCCCCATCACATACCTCCCCCCCCTGACATCTCCCGTTCGGGGAGAGGAGGCATTCGGGACAAGAAGTCTGCATTACCGTTCTCTTTGCCCTTGCGATGCTGAACCGTAAAGGAGTATGGCTGCAAGGAAAGGATCCACCGCAACACCCTAGCGTTCTTGCTGCTGTTCTGATGCATCCATTTCAATGGTGCGTGATCAGTATGGAGGATGAATGGTTTCCCTTCTAAGTAATATCGCAACTTCTCCACGGCCCACTTAATCGCTAGACCCTCCCTCTCAATGGTGGAATATCTACATTCCCAGGGAAAAAGCTTTCTGCTAATGTATAACACGGGGTGTTCCTGCCCATCTGCACCTGTTTGGGATAAGACGGCGCCAATGCCTACACCTGAGGCATCAGTGGCGAGTGAAAAGGATTTCTCAAAATACGGGGACATTAGCACCGGGGCCGAAGTCATGCATTTCTTTAACTGGTGAAAGGCAGTAAGGGCTTCAGGGGAGGGGTTCATTATCTCTCGGTTCTTTTTCTCTTTGCCCAGGAGATCTGTCAAAGGGGCAGCCTTCTTCGCCAACCTGTCAATAAATCGGCGGTAGTAGCCGATAAGGCCTAAGAAAGCTCTCAGTTCTCTTTTGTTTGATGGAAAAGGGACGTTTGTTATGGCTTTCACTTTCTCGCTTTGCGGAGCAATGGATCCTTACCCCAAGACGTACCCTAGATACCTGACGCTGGTGAAGGCTGCTCTGGATTTTTTTGAGTTAATGTTTAGCCCTGCTTGCCTAAGGGCGGTCAGTATGGTTCCCAGGTGTTGTAGATGTTCAACCCAATCCTTGCTGTAGATGACTATATTGTCCAGGTAGGCCGAGCTGTAATACTGAATTCATAAGTCGCTGGAATGTCGCCGGGGCGCCATGAAGGCCAAAGGGGAGGACGGTAAATTCATATAGGCCATTGTCGGTGACGAAGGCGGTCTTCTTACGATCCTCCTCACGAAGAGGCACCTGCCAATACCCCTTTGTGAGGTCGATGGTAGTAATGTACTGTGCATCCCCGATTTTTTCGATTAATTCGTCCACTCTTGGAATCGGGCAGGTGTCGAAATTCGGGATGGCGTTCAGAGGTCTAAAATCCATGCAAAAACGTTTGGACCCGTCCGGTTTGGGTATCATGACTATGGGGGATGACCAATGACTAGTGGACGGTCGTATCACCCCCAATTTGAGAATCTCTTGTACTTCTTTCTGGACGGCCTCTCGTCGGGCCGCGGGGATTGGGTATGGTCGTTGCTTCACCGTTTTCCCTGGGGGGGTTTCGATGCAATGTTCGATCTTGTCGGTTTTACCGGGAAGGTCTGACAAGACGTCGGTGAAGGACAAGAGAATCCCCTGCAGCTCGGCCCTCATGGAGGCTGTTAGCTCCGGGTTCACCACTAATTGATCCAAAGTGGAGGTGGTCGATTTGGACATTGCCTCAACCCGATGGGAGTCATGGGGTATGGGTCCGAGCCACTCCTTCAAAAGATTAATATGATAAGTCTGGGTTTTGCTTGGCGACAGCCGTAGTCTATATGTGGTCTGTCCAATAGTTTCAATGACCTGAAAGGGTCCCTGCCATTCATTCTTGGCTTTACGGCTTAAGGAGTGAAGCAACACTAGGGCCCATTTCCCTACAGCAATGCTTCGCAACTTCTTGCCTTTGTCGTAGTTCCTTTTGTATCTGTGTTGGTGTTGTTCCAGGCTGGAGTGAGCCAGATTCCGTAGTTTGCCCAGCCGGGACCGGAGTTGGGTGGTGTATTCTAGCATGGTCTTCTGTTCCTGTAGCTCTTCCGTTTCCCACAAGTCTTTGGTCATCTCGAGGAGGGACCTAGGGAGTCGCCCATACAACAACTCGAATGAGGAACACCCCAGGCTACTTAGTTTCTTTGCTCTCAACACATAGAGGGCCAAAGGTAGCAGGTGGTCCCAGTTCGTGCCTTCTGAGGATAACATCTTTTTCAGGGTCGATTTCAGGGATTGGTTATAACGTTCGACGAGGCCATCAGTTTGTGGATGATATACTGATGTTTTCAGGTGTTTTCTCCCTAGGGATTTACATACTTCTCGCATAAGTTTAGATGTAAAGGGGGTACCCTGATCAGTCAGGACTTCTTTTGGGAACCCGACACGTGCAAACAGTTCAACAAACTTCTCCGCAATTGCTGAGATAGTGCTGGTTCTCAAGGGGAACGCCTCCACGAATCTGGTGGCGTAATCCACAATTACTAGTGCATATATATTTCCCTTGGCAGATCGTGGTAAGGGCCCGATGAGGTCCATGCCCACCCGTTCGAAAGGAACCCCGATGATAGGCATGGGCTGTAGAGGCACTGCGCTGGGCCGATGGGTGTTCTTCCTTTGACACACATCGCACTTGGCGCAATAATCCTGTACGTTCCTGTATATCCCTGGCCAAAAGAAGTGTCGTAGAATACTCTCTGTGGTCTTTTCTTTTCCGGCATGACCTGCAGTGAGGTGGGTGTGAGCGAAAAATAACACTTGCTCTCTGAATGCGGATGGTACCAACAACTGGCAAGTGCTGGTCTCCATGGCCTGTCTATATATATATATCAGGTCATTCTTGATCAGGAATCGGGGGTATGTCGGGGAAGGGTTCCCTTGGTTTTGGTGCGCACTGTCCCAGGCATTATATAGGGTTCTGTCTTCGGTCTGCGCGAACCGGAAACTTCTATCAATTTCCCATGGTTCGGGGCTTAGGAATGCTGGAGAGGGTTGCCCTGTCTCTGAAGGACTGGGGGAAGGGTCTCCCTAAAAAGCGAAAGGAATTCAGGGTTATCCGTGCCCAGAATCATGTCCTCTGGCAAGGAATCAACTACTCCTACCCTAATAGTACGCTTATCCCTATTCGGTATCTCTACAGAGATGGAAGCCACCGGGTATGGCTTCACATCTCTGTGAACACATCGGATATACACCTGGGCCTCCTGTATATACTGTTCTGGTAGGACAAAGCGCACCTGCACTACTGACTGTTTACACCCCGAATCGAGGAGGTCCCTCACCCTAAAACCATTCATCCTCATACTCACGTGAAAGGAACTGCCCAGCTCGGCCGAGTACATCACAGTCTTTGGGAGATATCCGACCTCCATCGGCTCTTCAGGGGGTTGCTTCCGGGGGCACATCCTGGCAATGTGTCCCCACTCCCCGCATTCATAACATTGGGGTCCCTTAAACATGGGTGACATCATCCCGGTGGCTTTCATTTTGGGGGCTTCGAATGACGGTCCCTGTTTCCGGTCTATCTTCGGGTGTGGGAGGGTTTTGCTGTTTTTTTCTGGTTCCTCTGTGCTCAGTCGGGGTTGTGCCCTGGCGTACTGTGCAGCCATCTCGATAGCTTGTTCTACTTCCAAGCCTACGTGTTGGTGAAGCCATCTTTGTGTGGCATATGGCAATGAGTCCATGAACTGTTCTAGGTAGATCTTGTTGAGGATTTCCTCCTTGGTACACGTCTCCGGCTTTAGCCATTTGTTGGCGCCCATACGCAAACGAAAAAAGAGGGTCTTTGGGTTCTCGCCGGGCAGGCCTCTTTCCTTTCGAAACTTCATTCTATAGGCTTCCGGATCAAAGCCCAGGTGATCCAATATCACCTCCTTCACCACTGCATATTGTGTGTTTCCTAGGGCGTTCGCGGCTTGATATGCCGACTGTGCTTCTCCGGTCAAGAGGGGGGCGATAAAGAAGGGCCATTTGTCCTCAGGCCATCCCAGTGCTCTGGCGGCCCTTTCAAAGTTTAACAGGAACGCATCCGGGTCTTCCCCGAGATGTATTTTTGTAAGGCAATGCCGGAGGGGTGAGGAGAGTGTACTCGTGCTTCTCCCGTTATGAGTGGGAGGGGGCACATTCCTCAGTCCTTCTATTTGGGCTGTCAGGGAAGATTTGAACAACTCCCTAGCCACTTGGGCTGCTAGAAGCTGACGTTCCACCGCCAACTCGAGTTTCTGTTGCCCTTTTATAATATGCTAAATGAGGGTGTCCATCCTGTCGCTACAGATGGGGGATGTTGCTGATCCTACTTCTGACACCACATGTCCCAGGGGCGGGTCGGCTATGCTCTGGTCGGGGGACACCGAGGGATCCCAGGGGGGAGAGGTTAAGGTAGACACAGAGCCTTTTAGCAAGGATCTCAAAGATGGTTTTATTTTTATATAACTGCGTCTTTGCCGACTCGTTATCCTTTCTCGGGCAAACGCTGCTGAGTCAAAAGGGGGTTTCCTCGAGGTATCCAGTTTGCTGCACTGGACGCACAGGGCTGTCTTCGTCTCTCCTCGTCTCTGCCTCTGGGGTATGGAACAAGAGAAAGAGAGAGACCTCGTCAGACAGCAGTATGAAACCACAGTACGTAGGGCCGGGGGTGAGGGAAACCAGTGACGGTGCGAACCCTGTACACGCTGTGAAAGGGAGTGCTCGTGCTGGAAGGGTTCAAGGAGGGGGAATTATCTACAGGGGACTGTATACTCAATGTGGAGGTTGGACCAGTTGAGCCACCCAACCCGCTACACGGCCCGTACCTGTTGTAGCCACGCCCCTCCTGTGGGTGCGTGGCGGGGCGAATCGTGATTCCGTTGGCCTCCTGGCTTCGTCTCTGGTCCGGGGTTCCAGTCGTCTCGTCTTCTCTCTCCTTCTCGCGATCCTCCTCCGTACTCCTCTCTCGATTCTCCTTTCTCCTGGGGAGCGTCGTCCGTCGTATCCGGGGCTGGGCTCACATTTGAACTTCCTCCCAGGCAAGTGATGGGCGGGGCGCCGTCATTCAATGTCGAACAGTTAAAGGGACCGCGGTCCTCAGTCTGGCTGGTCCAATAGGATTCCTGCTCCTCTGTCCATACGGGGTCCGGCGGCTGTTGAGAGGTAAAGGTAGTAGGTAACAGGGGAGTGGAGTCCCACCAAGTACAATGTTCCCTGTCCGTACGGCACGCCCCGTCACAGACAGGAAAAAGATGCATGAGAAAAAAGCAAAACTAGGCAGCTTTGTTATTTGGTAACCACAGTTTTTCGGAGTGCCAGCAGTAGGCGCCTAAGAAAATCTGTAGTCAACTGCAAGTATTCAGTTAATTATTTAGAAATTATGCATTACTTGGACCCATATGCTTTCACTCTGTCTTGGCATCTTTCTCTTTCAATGGCTGCTTGCACAGTGATTCCAAATTGACTGGGCAGGAAGCACCAGTGCAAATTAAATGCTGAAAAAAACCTCAACCAATTAGTGGTAGGGATCCTCTCCAGATGAAGCGGGCTAGTCTGTCTGAGGCCACTTCTTCTAGTTTTTAAATTTGCAAACTCACTTTGGCTGAGATGGGGCTTGGGGTTATTTTGGGCAGGGAGGAGGCATCGTTATATGTATCATGCGTGGAAGCTGGGAGGTTGCCTTATAGTCTCACAAATAAAGTTTATGAACTATTGTGTGTGAGCAGCATTTGCCAACATTATTTGCTCTTGATGCTATTGGCTGTTGAAGAACATTGTTATTTAGTTGGGATCAGAGATTTGCTCATTTTCATGTCCATGACCTGAGTGTCTGGTCTCCCAGCCTGTCTAAAAGGCCAAGCTTTTCATGCCCATGTCAGTGACTCTGTGTCCCTCTATGCTGATGTCCCAGGATCAGTGTTGCAGTCTGTTTTAGTGTCCAAATATTAGTGTCAGTCACAATTACCTTCTCTAAATATCCCCATAGCAGTGCCCAAATATCCTTGTCACCATATCAGTGTTTGCGTCACTTGTCAACGTGTCCATTTGCCTGTTTCATTGTCCGTATTAAAGCGTCCGTTTAGCCATACCCTCAGCTCAATGTTTATACCATTGCCCAGCAATCCAATGTCGGTATCGCAATGTACGTTTAACTGCCACAGTGCCAATCAATGTCTCATTGTATCTGTGACTATATTCATCTGGCAGTGATGGTCATCCAAATGTCTTTACTGGTGTCTTTATCAACATTTTTGTGTTCCTGTGTCATTGTACCCATATTAGTGATCTTCCATCACTGTCGTAGTGTCAGGGTCCCTGTCTCAATGTTCCCCCATACCAGTATTCATATGTAAGTCTTGGTGCCCACTTCGTTGTTTCCCACCTGGCAGTTTCCCTGTCAGTGTTGGTGCACTTGCTAGAACATACTAGTGTTAGCGATTCCATGCTGGTGCCCTTGTGTTGTGTTCTAGTGTTGGTGCCATCGTTCATATCCTGGTGCATTGATTTATCAGTGTCCCATTGCTCGCCTTTGTATTTGTATCTTCACAATAATGTTTGTTTTACTTGTCAGTGCTCCTGAGTGAGGCTCTCCATGTCAGTCTTAGTGCAGATGTGTCAGTGTCCCTCTGTTTCTCCCCCAGTATGTGTTTTAGTATCAATTTCAGTGTCCCCAATGCTTATCTACCACTCTCCCAGTATCAGTGCCTTGTGTAAATGTCCCATTATAAATGTCCCCATGTCAGCTCTTTTATGTCATTGTGCATGTGCCAGTGTCAGCATCCGAATACCATTGTCCCCATGTTAATTTCAGTAACTCTGTGTCAGTGACCTATTGTCTCAGTGCCAGAGCCTGGATAACAAGGCATGGTTGCTAGGCAATAATTCATGAAGGCGTTGTTGTTAGTATCAATGTCACGTTTCCTTAATTTAATGTCTCCATGTCAGTGTGCTTGTGTTGGTATCCCAATTTTTTATTGTCCTTATGAGAGAAATCATAAGTTGGCATCCAACTGGTAGGTCCCACCAGACAGTGCCCTTCTGTTAGGGTCCCTTTGTTGTGTTACTATACTACCGTTATGTCCAAGCATTAATATATTAATGTCAGTCTCTCAGTCCACTGCCCTACTCCGTTGTCCCAACATCAATGTTTATGTCCTTTGTCAGTGAAGCAGTGTCACTGCCTCCAAGTTAGTATTTCTTTGTTATTGTTTGTGCTCCAGCGTCAATATTAGTGTCCAAGCATCTGTGTCTCATTGGCAGTATACCAGTGTCAATGCCATTGAGTCAATGAGACGATGAGGTACGGGGTAAACAGTGAATGCATCCAGCCATTTCATTTGAAACGAGGGATGTGCCAGGGGTGTATTCTGGCACCTTTTCTTTTCACTCTCTATATTAACGGCCTGGAATCAGCTTTATTGGATCAAGGGCCAGATGCACTGAATGTGGATGGTCAGCCTCTGCCAGTTCTTTGATATGCAGATGCCTAACCACTGATTGTTCTAAGTCTCATGTAATCACGGTTGGTCCTAGAAACAACCGTTCTAAAGGTTTTGTGATAAAGGGTCACCCTATTAGCAGATTTGACCATTTTTCCTGTCTAGGGTTCCTACTGGATTCCCTTTTCACCAGGCAACCCTTGCTTCAGTAAAATGCCCTGAGGTTTCCAGTGATTAATTTGATTAGCGTCTTTTCAAGGCATTTAAGACACACACACATAGAGACTTTGCGTAAAGTATTGAAGGCTAAATTCCGTATTACGAGTACAGCTGTCCTCAGGACTGCCGTACTCGTAGTGGTGGTCTGACCACTGCCACTACTGCTGGTCCACCCACAGTATTCTGATTGTAGTGGTTGGACTGCCATAGGACCACTGCCTCCGCCAGAGTCCAGGATCCCGCGGCAGTGGCTGTTAACACAGGGTAAGTAATATGCTGGTGGTGCCAATGCGAGCAGAGCTGAGCAAATTAAGACTTGTCTCACCACCGCCCTTTTCATGGCAGGGAGCCCTCCATGAAGAGGGTGGCAGGGATGCACCAGCCGCATCTGGACATAGGGGTGTGTGTGGTGGGGGGGCACACGCTGTGCCCCCCTACAACTGCACCTTCGTTCCTGCACAGTACGGCATGTACAACATGGTCCATGCCTCACCATGCAGGAAAGTGCAGTCAGTGCTCGCAGGGGCGGCAGTCTGCAAGCTAGGCTCTCCTATGAGCCTAACATACCACCACTGTGAGACTGCTGCTGCACTGCCCGTCTGCCCTTCCATCCAGGATTCAACTTGGAATCAGGCTGGCGGGTGCACCACGGCCTTGGTGTTCCACCTGTGGGGCGCGGCGGTGGCAGTCCTACATGAGGACGGCCAAAGTTGACATAAGGCCCTAAGTGTATGTCTGCAGATTGCTTTGGGTGTGATAGTTGGGTTTTGTGTCAGCTACCCAATTACAGGTTATCGAGAATGCTTTCCTGAAAGACCTTCTAAAGGTCCCCCAGGGCACAGCAAGAGTGAGATTGCTCAGGAAGAAACAGTGTTGGGGTACATCTCTGATTTCATCAGGTTAAGACCCCAGCTTTTATGGTTGTCCCTTTGGTTAAAGAAAGAACTGAATCTTAACAGATTCATTGTACAAGATTGTTTGAACCTGGATCATATGTCCCATGTTCCCCGGTTCTTATATATTAAATGAACTCTTTCCTCATTGGCCCAACCAGAACATTTTGCAGAACCTGACTGCTTGGGAAGGGAGATATTCCTTGGATGGAGCAGGCTTTTCTATCTGGGGTGGCAGCGGAGCTAGAAGCCGTGACCATGCACCATTTTATTATGGTCATAACAGTCCCTGAGATGGAACCATATTTAAATTTGAGGTTGTCTAACTACCACTGCAGGCTTCTAACCTATTTTCGGTTAAATCCGTTTTATCAGCTGTTTTTGCCTTCAGGGGCTTGGTCAAGTTACTCATTTACAGCCATGCTCCTGTGATAATATTTGTACCCAATAATGTTTTATATTGTTATGACCTGCCCAAGATTTAACAGCTTACACCATCAGTATATCCACCTGCTCCTCTTTTCCCTGAATTTTAGTCAAATGAGACCAGGATTTCTGTTCTTCAACTGATACAGTCTTCTACTATATGTTTTTTATGTCTCCCTTCTTATATCTATGTTTCTGCGCTGGCCATGAGCACTTGTTTTGTGTTTCATTAATGGTTTTTGCGATTATATAAGCTCTGTTTTTAACTTGGACTTCATATGTGAAATTTACGATGCTTTATATTGTTTAAGAGTATTTTTTTCTTATTCCTGTGAAATTAACCTGCTCTATTTTAACTACTGTGGCTTTTATCCAGAATGTTTCACTCATTTTTATGACTGTAACGTTTTATTATGTATACTTTTGTGTTTTTATGAAAAAATCGAATAAAGTTAATATGCGTACAATACACTGTGGCTGCGCAATTGATGGTGCTGCTGTGTCGGTATCATAATGTCAGCATTTCAGTGTCACTTTTCCAATGTTGGCATTCTGTTTCAGTGCCCACTGTTTCAATGTTTATTTGCCTGTGACAGCTCTTATTTGCATATGCACCTATGTCAATGTACTAGGATCAGTGCCCCTTTGTCACTGTACCAATGTCAATGTACATTTGTCAGTTTCGAGGCTCCTGTGGCAGTGTGCAAGTGAAGGTATTGGTGCCTGTTGAATATTGGTCCTTTCTACAGGGACACCCTGGATATTTTTGCCTTTAGGCTGAACCCTATTTTTACTTGTTGGAAAGCTCTGTGAACTCTGCTCCTGCTAACCAGTGGTACAGTGCCTGTGACCGTTTTTAACATGATGACATTGGGAAGCCCCTAACTAGCATATTTGACTTACCTATAAGTCTCTAGTGTATAGAACAAAGTGTACCCAGGAGATGTAAGTTAAATGTCACATGTGGACTGTAGAACCCATTGTGCCATCCATTCCAGGCACAATGCAAACATGACTGCAGGTCTACCATGCGTGGGCTAGATGTTTACATTTTGCAAACCTCACCTGTTAAGATAACATCTTTTAAATTGTCAAAGGCTTACTTTTTAATGACTTTTAAGTCACCGCTTCATATGCCTTATTGCCCATGATTTAGAAAAGGGGGTGGTGATGAACAGAGTGTCTGAGTTAAACAGACCACTCTTACCCAGTCCAAAGATCAGGGCTTGATCCATCACCGTTATTTATCTCACTGCCCCATCCCAGCTCAGAACCTGGCTATATGCAAATCAGTCTGTCCCTGGCCCAGTGCATCATGGGAACAGGGCAGACTAAACTACCAAGCCAATTCTTCACCAGAAAGGAGACAAGCTACCGGGGACCGGTTTCTGGCATTTCAGCCTTCTTCGGCCCGGCTTGCTTGAATCCTGATGGAGCAGTGAGAAAGGGACTCATGTCTGAGTATACCCTGCCACACCTATAGTGGCCAAAAACGATTTAGAAAAGGGGGTGGTGATGAACAGAGTGTCTGAGTTAAACAGACCACTCTTACCCAGTCCAAAGATCAGGGCTTGATCCATCACCGTTATTTATCTCACTGCCCCATCCCAGCTCAGAACCTGGCTATATGCAAATCAGTCTGTCCCTGGCCCAGTGCATCATGGGAACAGGGCAGACTAAACTACCAAGCCAATTCTTCACCAGAAAGGAGACAAGCTACCGGGGACCGGTTTCTGGCATGTCAGCCTTCTTCGGCCCGGCTTGCTTGAATCCTGATGGAGCAGTGAGAAAGGGACTCATGTCTGAGTATACCCTGCCACACCTATAGTGGCCAAAAACGATTTAGAAAAGGGGGTGGTGATGAACAGAGTGTCTGAGTTAAACAGACCACTCTTACCCAGTCCAAAGATCAGGGCTTGATCCATCACCGTTATTTATCTCACTGCCCCATCCCAGCTCAGAACCTGGCTATATGCAAATCAGTCTGTCCCTGGCCCAGTGCATCATGGGAACAGGGCAGACTAAACTACCAAGCCAATTCTTCACCAGAAAGGAGACAAGCTACCGGGGACCGGTTTCTGGCATTTCAGCCTTCTTCGGCCCGGCTTGCTTGAATCCTGATGGAGCAGTGAGAAAGGGACTCATGTCTGAGTATACCCTGCCACACCTATAGTGGCCAAAAACGATTTAGAAAAGGGGGTGGTGATGAACAGAGTGTCTGAGTTAAACAGACCACTCTTACCCAGTCCAAAGATCAGGGCTTGATCCATCACCGTTATTTATCTCACTGCCCCATCCCAGCTCAGAACCTGGCTATATGCAAATCAGTCTGTCCCTGGCCCAGTGCATCATGGGAACAGGGCAGACTAAACTACCAAGCCAATTCTTCACCAGAAAGGAGACAAGCTACCGGGGACCGGTTTCTGGCATTTCAGCCTACTTCGGCCCGGCTTGCTTGAATCCTGATGGAGCAGTGAGAAAGGGACTCATGTCTGAGTATACCCTGCCACACCTATAGTGGCCAAAAACGATTTAGAAAAGGGGGTGGTGATGAACAGAGTGTCTGAGTTAAACAGACCACTCTTACCCAGTCCAAAGATCAGGGCTTGATCCATCACCGTTATTTATCTCACTGCCCCATCCCAGCTCAGAACCTGGCTATATGCAAATCAGTCTGTCCCTGGCCCAGTGCATCATGGGAACAGGGCAGACTAAACTACCAAGCCAATTCTTCACCAGAAAGGAGACAAGCTACCGGGGACCGGTTTCTGGCATTTCAGCCTTCTTCGGCCCGGCTTGCTTGAATCCTGATGGAGCAGTGAGAAAGGGACTCATGTCTGAGTATACCCTGCCACACCTATAGTGGCCAAAAACGATTTAGAAAAGGGGGTGGTGATGAACAGAGTGTCTGAGTTAAACAGACCACTCTTACCCAGTCCAAAGATCAGGGCTTGATCCATCACCGTTATTTATCTCACTGCCCCATCCCAGCTCAGAACCTGGCTATATGCAAATCAGTCTGTCCCTGGCCCAGTGCATCATGGGAACAGGGCAGACTAAACTACCAAGCCAATTCTTCACCAGAAAGGAGACAAGCTACCGGGGACCGGTTTCTGGCATTTCAGCCTTCTTCGGCCCGGCTTGCTTGAATCCTGATGGAGCAGTGAGAAAGGGACTCATGTCTGAGTATACCCTGCCACACCTATAGTGGCCAAAAACGATTTAGAAAAGGGGGTGGTGATGAACAGAGTGTCTGAGTTAAACAGACCACTCTTACCCAGTCCAAAGATCAGGGCTTGATCCATCACCGTTATTTATCTCACTGCCCCATCCCAGCTCAGAACCTGGCTATATGCAAATCAGTCTGTCCCTGGCCCAGTGCATCATGGGAACAGGGCAGACTAAACTACCAAGCCAATTCTTCACCAGAAAGGAGACAAGCTACCGGGGACCGGTTTCTGGCATTTCAGCCTTCTTCGGCCCGGCTTGCTTGAATCCTGATGGAGCAGTGAGAAAGGGACTCATGTCTGAGTATACCCTGCCACACCTATAGTGGCCAAAAACGATTTAGAAAAGGGGGTGGTGATGAACAGAGTGTCTGAGTTAAACAGACCACTCTTACCCAGTCCAAAGATCAGGGCTTGATCCATCACCGTTATTTATCTCACTGCCCCATCCCAGCTCAGAACCTGGCTATATGCAAATCAGTCTGTCCCTGGCCCAGTGCATCATGGGAACAGGGCAGACTAAACTACCAAGCCAATTCTTCACCAGAAAGGAGACAAGCTACCGGGGACCAGTTTCTGGCATTTCAGCCTTCTTCGGCCCGGCTTGCTTGAATCCTGATGGAGCAGTGAGAAAGGGACTCATGTCTGAGTATACCCTGCCACACCTATAGTGGCCAAAAACGATTTAGAAAAGGGGGTGGTGATTAACAGAGTCTCTGAGTTAAACAGACCACTCTTACCCAGTCCAAAGATCAGGGCTTGATCCATCACTGTTATTTATCTCACTGCCCCATCCCAGCTCAGAACCTGGCTATATGCAAATCAGTCTGTCCCTGGCCCAGTGCATCATGGGAACAGGG
The DNA here is from genome assembly GCF_964263255.1 of Lissotriton vulgaris. Classification (NCBI taxonomy): domain Eukaryota; kingdom Metazoa; phylum Chordata; class Amphibia; order Caudata; family Salamandridae; genus Lissotriton; species Lissotriton vulgaris. The sequence continues at coordinate 930,651,720 of NC_141693.1, read as the reverse complement.
CAGACTAAACTACCAAGCCAATTCTTCACCAGAAAGGAGACAAGCTACCGGGGACCGGTTTCTGGCATTTCAGCCTTCTTCGGCCCGGCTTGCTTGAATCCTGATGGAGCAGTGAGAAAGGGACTCATGTCTGAGTATACCCTGCCACACCTATAGTGGCCAAAAACGATTTAGAAAAGGGGGTGGTGATGAACAGAGTGTCTGAGTTAAACAGACCACTCTTACCCAGTCCAAAGATCAGGGCTTGATCCATCACCGTTATTTATCTCACTGCCCCATCCCAGCTCAGAACCTGGCTATATGCAAATCAGTCTGTCCCTGGCCCAGTGCATCATGGGAACAGGGCAGACTAAACTACCAAGCCAATTCTTCACCAGAAAGGAGACAAGCTACCGGGGACCGGTTTCTGGCATGTCAGCCTTCTTCGGCCCGGCTTGCTTGAATCCTGATGGAGCAGTGAGAAAGGGACTCATGTCTGAGTATACCCTGCCACACCTATAGTGGCCAAAAACGATTTAGAAAAGGGGGTGGTGATGAACAGAGTGTCTGAGTTAAACAGACCACTCTTACCCAGTCCAAAGATCAGGGCTTGATCCATCACCGTTATTTATCTCACTGCCCCATCCCAGCTCAGAACCTGGCTATATGCAAATCAGTCTGTCCCTGGCCCAGTGCATCATGGGAACAGGGCAGACTAAACTACCAAGCCAATTCTTTACCAGAAAGGAGACAAGCTACCGGGGACCGGTTTCTGGCATTTCAGCCTTCTTCGGCCCGGCTTGCTTGAATCCTGATGGAGCAGTGAGAAAGGGACTCATGTCTGAGTATACCCTGCCACACCTATAGTGGCCAAAAACGATTTAGAAAAGGGGGTGGTGATGAACAGAGTGTCTGAGTTAAACAGACCACTCTTACCCAGTCCAAAGATCAGGGCTTGATCCATCACCGTTATTTATCTCACTGCCCCATCCCAGCTCAGAACCTGGCTATATGCAAATCAGTCTGTCCCTGGCCCAGTGCATCATGGGAACAGGGCAGACTAAACTACCAAGCCAATTCTTCACCAGAAAGGAGACAAGCTACCGGGGACCGGTTTCTGGCATTTCAGCCTACTTCGGCCCGGCTTGCTTGAATCCTGATGGAGCAGTGAGAAAGGGACTCATGTCTGAGTATACCCTGCCACACCTATAGTGGCCAAAAACGATTTAGAAAAGGGGGTGGTGATGAACAGAGTGTCTGAGTTAAACAGACCACTCTTACCCAGTCCAAAGATCAGGGCTTGATCCATCACCGTTATTTATCTCACTGCCCCATCCCAGCTCAGAACCTGGCTATATGCAAATCAGTCTGTCCCTGGCCCAGTGCATCATGGGAACAGGGCAGACTAAACTACCAAGCCAATTCTTCACCAGAAAGGAGACAAGCTACCGGGGACCGGTTTCTGGCATTTCAGCCTTCTTCGGCCCGGCTTGCTTGAATCCTGATGGAGCAGTGAGAAAGGGACTCATGTCTGAGTATACCCTGCCACACCTATAGTGGCCAAAAACGATTTAGAAAAGGGGGTGGTGATGAACAGAGTGTCTGAGTTAAACAGACCACTCTTACCCAGTCCAAAGATCAGGGCTTGATCCATCACCGTTATTTATCTCACTGCCCCATCCCAGCTCAGAACCTGGCTATATGCAAATCAGTCTGTCCCTGGCCCAGTGCATCATGGGAACAGGGCAGACTAAACTACCAAGCCAATTCTTCACCAGAAAGGAGACAAGCTACCGGGGACCGGTTTCTGGCATTTCAGCCTTCTTCGGCCCGGCTTGCTTGAATCCTGATGGAGCAGTGAGAAAGGGACTCATGTCTGAGTATACCCTGCCACACCTATAGTGGCCAAAAACGATTTAGAAAAGGGGGTGGTGATGAACAGAGTCTCTGAGTTAAACAGACCACTCTTACCCAGTCCAAAGATCAGGGCTTGATCCATCACCGTTATTTATCTCACTGCCCCATCCCAGCTCAGAACCTGGCTATATGCAAATCAGTCTGTCCCTGGCCCAGTGCATCATGGGAACAGGGCAGACTAAACTACCAAGCCAATTCTTCACCAGAAAGGAGACAAGCTACCGGGGACCGGTTTCTGGCATTTCAGCCTTCTTCGGCCCGGCTTGCTTGAATCCTGATGGAGCAGTGAGAAAGGGACTCATGTCTGAGTATACCCTGCCACACCTATAGTGGCCAAAAACGATTTAGAAAAGGGGGTGGTGATGAACAGAGTGTCTGAGTTAAACAGACCACTCTTACCCAGTCCAAAGATCAGGGCTTGATCCATCACCGTTATTTATCTCACTGCCCCATCCCAGCTCAGAACCTGGCTATATGCAAATCAGTCTGTCCCTGGCCCAGTGCATCATGGGAACAGGGCAGACTAAACTACCAAGCCAATTCTTCACCAGAAAGGAGACAAGCTACCGGGGACCGGTTTCTGGCATTTCAGCCTTCTTCGGCCCGGCTTGCTTGAATCCTGATGGAGCAGTGAGAAAGGGACTCATGTCTGAGTATACCCTGCCACACCTATAGTGGCCAAAAACGATTTAGAAAAGGGGGTGGTGATGAACAGAGTGTCTGAGTTAAACAGACCACTCTTACCCAGTCCAAAGATCAGGGCTTGATCCATCACCGTTATTTATCTCACTGCCCCATCCCAGCTCAGAACCTGGCTATATGCAAATCAGTCTGTCCCTGGCCCAGTGCATCATGGGAACAGGGCAGACTAAACTACCAAGCCAATTCTTCACCAGAAAGGAGACAAGCTACCGGGGACCGGTTTCTGGCATTTCAGCCTTCTTCGGCCCGGCTTGCTTGAATCCTGATGGAGCAGTGAGAAAGGGACTCATGTCTGAGTATACCCTGCCACACCTATAGTGGCCAAAAACGATTTAGAAAAGGGGGTGGTGATGAACAGAGTGTCTGAGTTAAACAGACCACTCTTACCCAGTCCAAAGATCAGGGCTTGATCCATCACCGTTATTTATCTCACTGCCCCATCCCAGCTCAGAACCTGGCTATATGCAAATCAGTCTGTCCCTGGCCCAGTGCATCATGGGAACAGGGCAGACTAAACTACCAAGCCAATTCTTCACCAGAAAGGAGACAAGCTACCGGGGACCGGTTTCTGGCATTTCAGCCTTCTTCGGCCCGGCTTGCTTGAATCCTGATGGAGCAGTGAGAAAGGGACTCATGTCTGAGTATACCCTGCCACACCTATAGTGGCCAAAAACGATTTAGAAAAGGGGGTGGTGATGAACAGAGTGTCTGAGTTAAACAGACCACTCTTACCCAGTCCAAAGATCAGGGCTTGATCCATCACCGTTATTTATCTCACTGCCCCATCCCAGCTCAGAACCTGGCTATATGCAAATCAGTCTGTCCCTGGCCCAGTGCATCATGGGAACAGGGCAGACTAAACTACCAAGCCAATTCTTCACCAGAAAGGAGACAAGCTACCGGGGACCGGTTTCTGGCATTTCAGCCTTCTTCGGCCCGGCTTGCTTGAATCCTGATGGAGCAGTGAGAAAGGGACTCATGTCTGAGTATACCCTGCCACACCTATAGTGGCCAAAAACGATTTAGAAAAGGGGGTGGTGATGAACAGAGTCTCTGAGTTAAACAGACCACTCTTACCCAGTCCAAAGATCAGGGCTTGATCCATCACCGTTATTTATCTCACTGCCCCATCCCAGCTCAGAACCTGGCTATATGCAAATCAGTCTGTCCCTGGCCCAGTGCATCATGGGAACAGGGCAGACTAAACTACCAAGCCAATTCTTCACCAGAAAGGAGACAAGCTACCGGGGACCGGTTTCTGGCATTTCAGCCTTCTTCGGCCCGGCTTGCTTGAATCCTGATGGAGCAGTGAGAAAGGGACTCATGTCTGAGTATACCCTGCCACACCTATAGTGGCCAAAAGCCAGGTTCTGAAACTGGGATGGTGCAGTGAGCTAAAAAACGGTGTTGGATCTAGCCCTGATCTCTTGACTGGGTGAGAGCTTTCTGCTTAATTCAGAGACTCTGTCCCTCACCACCCCTTGTTGTAAATATATTATTGCCCATGAGGCAGGGTGCATAGTATTCAAAAGTAAGGCATGTAGGAATTTAATATTACACTTGTCCTTACAGTCAAAAAGCCCCACAAGGCTGTTTTCACAGTGGCATGGCTGGCTGTTCTAAAGGAAAAACTGGGTAACGTTATTACATTTAGTAATGCTAATTTTGATTTGGAAGCAGCTAGCAACATATTCCAAAGCCTCTTTTGAACTGTTATTCAAAATCCAATTTTATGGTAACATCGAATTTTTTTATAACTATTGAGGAAAGGGTACTTTTAGAAGGAGCACCAGCATGGACCTGCGTTTAGGGATTTGTCCTGGGAGGAGACCAAAATCGAGTGATCGACTCTAAAAACATCGCCAGTTTGGCTTTCTGCCCCAAAACATGTGCTTGAAGACACTGAGTGCATTGTTCAAGAAATAAGATGTGCTAAAGGTTTTTTTAAGAGCCGTGAGAAAGCCCCAGGTAATGTGGCCAACAGTGGGCAAAACACGTGTCAGCTGTTAATTGATATAATGAATATGATGACAATCATGATCTTGAGAAATAAAAAGCAATACCACAAATAAAAGAAGATACATTGTGTCTCCTTGTAGACTACAATTGAAAATGAGCAAAACTGATCAAGAATATTTAACAAATATAGTAGGAGAACGTACTCAGCCATCTCTAGAATTACTAATAGTAGGGGCAAGGAAGGTCCAAACCCCGAGCCATGTTTCAACTTGCACATTAAAAAAGGGACAATATTTACCTGGTGAGAGAGTATTTGGACCTTAACAATGAATCACTGCCTTTTAAAAAGACACCTTTTTCATGCCTAAAGCCTTTGGAGGCCCTTTTGCATGAGCTCCAACTGTCACCTAGCAACTGAATAGCCCCTTTAAACAGGTGTGAAGTGGCTCCCAGGATAGGGATAAAGCCCTTGGGTGTTGGGAGGTATTGTGATCCCTTGACAGGATAGCTTGTGGGCTGATCCCAAAAACTTGCTTAACTACAAAGAGGCCTACCCTGCCACAAGTAAAAGGAGATAACACCCTGCCTGCCCCTTCTTTTATCCTCTCCAGCCACACAGGCTCCAATCACAGGGGGCCTCTTTTTGACGTTAGTGTCAAATCCTGCTGGAGCATCAAACCTGCTTGACAAGTTTGCAGGACTTACATATAACATCCTGGGTGCACGTCAATGGGTGAGTACAGGATGCTAAAACAATACTTGTGTATTCACTGACTGGTTGCTGGAAAACTCAGCTTTGTTCTACCAGACTTCTGTCCCTGAGTTTCTTGGGGGTACAGGGACTGCCTCAAACTTGATTTTGATGTTCGATGTGGGAGAACACTAGGAGTGCCATAGTACACTCCACACACACCGCCAGGCCTCAGAATCCAAGTTTATTGGGGTAAAGACTTTCACCATCTTGAAAATTCCCAAAGTGGGTAGGTGAGTCCCGGGAACTTTTAACCCATTTGTGAAGGCATGCCTAGGGGCATTCCCACCCACAAGCTAGGAATAAATGTTGCATCTCCAGGCACCCCTTTCAGAACGCTCCAGGACCTGAGGAAGATCAGACTAGGACGGAATGTGCAACCTGGGAAAAGCCCTGTAGGACTGGACCTGCTATCTCTTGTACCCAGGACAAAGAATTTGACTTCAAGGGTCATAAGGCTGACCTCCTGTTCAAGCTACTGGGATATAATGAACTACAAGAGGCCTCTCCTGCAACTCCAGCTGATTAGTGTCACCTGGACTGGGTGCTGCTTAGCATACTGTGCCTCTAAGTGCCTCCTGTGATGACCTGTGGAGATTTAGAAATGTACTCGGGGGTTGAGTGAGACTTAAAGGACTAAATTCAGATGGTAAAATGTTTTGCCCAAGCCGAACCTGATTGGCTTATATGACCCGCTCTCCATCATGGTTGGTGTCAAATTGCCTCAAGGTCCCGTTTTACCATGACCATTGACTATTATTGGCACTTTGTGCTTCTTGGAGCTATTTTTACTCAAAACTTTACAAATGTATATCTTATTAATCAATTACTGGATTACTTCCTATTGGTGTCATTTTGTTTATTAAATATTACTTCTATTTTCTAATTCATTTTGGAATTTTAACTGTTTTGCATTTCGACTTTATTACTGTTTTATTACTGCATGAATGCATTGCCTCCACATTAAGCCTGTCTGCTCTGTGCCATTGCTACTAGGGGTTTCAGCTCATGTTTAATTAGTGACTTTAATGGAGTGTGATTATTACTTGAGATGGGTAAGTACCCACCTCAACTAATAACTCAATTTCTTACAGTGCCCATTTGTCAGTGCCTCTTTGTCATTGCTGGTGCCCCATTTCAGGTTCCTAGTGTCAGTGTTGGCCCTCCTGTGTCAACCTATTAGTCTTGATGTCCCACATGATGTCTTTGTTTCCTTATAGACTACCTATGCACTCACATGCCTACCTTGAAACATTTAGGAGATAGAAGAGCCGTGAGGGTCGAGGACAAAGAAGTGTTAGAGATACGCTCTAAAAATAGATTTGGAGTGATGTGTATTTTAAGGAGGATCATTTGGAAAAAAAAATGCAAAATGGCATTTTTGTTCGAGACCCACTGCAAAACAAGGGGAGTTGGCAAGTAAAACATGAATTTCACTGTTCCATACTTTACGGTTATTTACTCACCTTTAGCTCAATTTTGGAAGATGACCATGTGGAAGCCATTTCACTGATCATTTGATAGATAAATAAAGAAATGTGCTGATGTTTGCTTTCCATAGCAGTGCGGGTTTTAAATTTTATCTTGCATACTGAACAACTCCAGCAGCTAAGTAAGTGTTAACCTCTGCTAAGCTTTTGTTTTGAAAGCAATTTCTTGTTCTGCCAACCTTGCCTGCTGCCAGTTATAAATAGGAGGGCCAAGCCTTGTTAAGGAGTTGCACAAACACAAATGTGTGTGTGTGTGTTTAATGCATCTGCTTTTGTAAAGAAAAATGGAGCAGCCTAAGGGTGTGTCTCTTTTGCATAAGCACAGCTTTAACTATGCATTTTTCTTCCAACAAAGGTGGTATCCACAATTAGCCATGAAACAAGGATGCCCTCTGTTGAATGGGCTCCAGAGAAATGAGATGTGTGCCTTTGCAAGAACAAGAATTCATTGTAAATTATGAATTTGCCTTGGCTCCCCTTATCTAGTTCAAAACTATACTACCCCTACAAGGCAACCCTCCAAAAGGGCAGTTTGCAAAGCCAGCTCTCTTTTGTCACTGAGCACTGTAGTTCTATCATTGTTTACCGATGACTCAAAAAGTGAGACACCCACAGATGTAGATGATGTTGGAGCTGCAGAATTACTGCATTGTCTATGAAGAGGGCTGCAAGAGCAGAGATTAATATGGGAATGTAAGCATAGTTGGAGCTTATTTATTGATGCCCGTATGTGGGAGAGCTCTGAAGCTGTCAACCCTAGTGTGTAATCCCTAAAGGATACAACAGATATGGAGTATCATTTATTTCGTCCTTTAAAACACAATGTTACTTATATTGTGCTGTTTTTGTCTGCAGGAATTCTATCAGGCATAGAAGCAAGAACGCTGGTTAAACTTTCTTATGTGTTTTAGGTTTAAATGGTTTTATTGTAACACATAGCATACGCTATCAGGTTTCTGTCATCAATAACACAATCACTTGAGATTGATCATTAACATTAATCCAACCCCTGCTCAAGGGCACCTCTTGTGGCTGCTGCGAGTCCCTTAAGCCTAAAAAGGAAAGGCTGTAAAGGTGAGAGACATAGTGAAGAGGGACTAAAACATAATATTAACTAATCACAACCACCAAACCTTTTTACCCTCCCAGAGGACAGCCTTTGTACCACCAGTCAGTAATCAGATCACTCAGCTGTAGTAACCTAACAACTGTGTCCTTACCATCTTCGTTATCTCACATTAACCACAGGTAAGTTATCTAAGGGGAGAGGTGTGGCGCAGCGGCCAGGGTGACTGACTCCGGAATCTGGGGATCACGGTTCGATCCCCGGGCGGGCGGCAAATTAGCCCAGCACCATGTGACTCTGGGTAATAGCCTGCCTAATCTTCCCGACGGCCCCCAGCCCCTAGAGACCCTAACAGGTGATGGTTCGCGCTTTACAAATGTGGATTATTATTAAACAGTTAATTGTCCATCATTGAGGGCACATATTTCTTCTCAGAAAAGTCCATCCTCAGTCTCACCTAATTTATCCATGGTGAGTTGATAAATCTCTTAAACTCTTTGTGTGGGCACCTGAATTGGGTCACTGCGTGATAGCATGATAAATGGGTGATGGGCGATGAGTACTTTTTGATGGGTATGTTTATTGTGATGAATTTATATGAATACATGAGAATATGTGTAGGTCCATCTACCCTTCCCAGGAACTCTGCAACATCCTGGTAGACTTTTCCACGACAAGATATCCACCATCTACAGCGAGTTCAAACCCCAACCCACGACCTTTACAATCTCCTCTCACCAACTGATGCCACCCACAACCAACTGCTTACCGCATGGGAACTGTGCACCACACATAAAACTGCAGCCATCATTTACTCAATACTTACTGGAGTACCCACAGACCCCTGCCCCCACCACTTCTTCAACCTCTGGAGCAAGGAAATCAGCTGCAAAATCACCTCCATCCATCACCACAGCCACCTTCCCCAACGGATGGAAACACGCAGAGGTCAAAGCCCTCCTCAAGAAACCCTCCGCTGACCCTAGGGAACTCAAGATCTACCGCTCCATTACTTTGCTCCCCTTTCCTCACCAGAGCCCTTAAGAAGGCCATCAATAGCCAGCTCATCGAACACCTGGAGAGAAGCAACCTGCTGGATGCCTCTCAACATTGTTTCTGTACCAACCACCGTACTGAGACCCTGCTGATCACTGTCACTGACAACATCAGAACACTCCGCGACCGGAATAAAACAGCGGGCGTGATCCTTCTCGACTTCTCGGTAACATTAGATACTGTTTCCCACCGCACACTCATCAAGAGACTCCACCACATTGGGATCCAGAGAGATGCCCTCAAATGGATCGCATCTTTCCTCACAGGACGATCCCAGAGAATCTGCCTACCACCCTTCACCTCGGAACCAAAGAGCACCATCTGCGGCGTCCCTCAAGGTTCATCCATTAGTCCCACCCTGTTCAACACTTACATGATGCCCCTGGCTGACCCATGATCCTAACATCATATTCTACACAGACAACACCTAGCTCATACTCTCACTCTCCGAAGACCCCTCCATCATTAGGACCAACTTCCACAACTGCATGATGAGTGTTGCAGACTGGATGAAGACCAACTGCCTGAAGCTCAACAAGGACAAGATGGAAGTGCTGATTTTTAGGAACAACACCTCCCCGTGGAACAACACCTGGTGGCCCTCTGAACTTAGACCCACACCGAGAGACCACTCCCACAACCTTGGCATCACCTTGGACTGCAAACTCTCCATGAACTGCCAGATTAACTCAGTCTCCATGCCCTGCTTCCACACCCTTCGCATGCGCTGAAAGATTTTCAAATAGCTCCCCATCAGCACCAGGAAAACCATCACTCAAGACTTAGTCACCAGCTGGCTTGAAAACGGCAATACGCTCTATGCAGGAATTACCACCCAGCTCCTAAAGAGACTCCAGACAATATAGAACTCAGCTGCCCGATTCATCCTCAACCTCCCCAAGTGGACCCACATCACCCTCCACCTCAGGAACCTCCACTGGCACCTGATCCAAAAAAGATGCCACTTTAGGATGCTGACTGTCACCTACAAGGCCCTGCACGACCAAGGACCAGCATACATTAACCACCACCTGAACTTCCACCAACCCTCCAGACACTTGCGCTCTGCCTCCCTCGCACACACTCCCCACATCCACTGAAGCTACAGTGGAAAACGATCCTTCTCCTACCTCACCGCCAAATCCTGAAACGACCTAGCCCTTCACCTCCACACATCAAACTCTTTCCTGGAATTCAAAAAGGGACTCAAGACGTGGCTTTTCAACTGATCCAATCAAGAACCTAGTGCCTGGATACCCTTTAAGGTGATTGACCATGCTCTGCAAATCCAAGTTGGTTGATTGACACACACACACTTACTTTCACTGCCTCTCTTAGTCCCATTTTTGCTATTTGATTCTCACTCACACTCACAAATACACTGACACACACTCACACTTCCTTTTTATCACTCCCCCTGATTCACTCATATTGTCTCACACTACCCCACTCACTCTCAATTTCTCACTTAGCATCGCTGAGAAATATTATGGATCTCTAACAATGTAGGAAATATCTTAAAACTTGGCTATTCTCATGTAATTAATGTTAAAGGTCCATTGAATTAATTGTAGTTTTCTAGGAGAAGAAAGCGCTAGGATGCATTTGAGGTGACAGCTGTTCTCTATAAATAATATATGATTATAATTTATAATAATCCTCTCTCTCTCACTCACTCCCCCACCCTACCTCTTTTACGTATGCATTCTCACTCATGCTCATTTTCACTCACTGCCAATTAGACCCAGTTGCAGTTCACTCTCACTTACAAACACATTCAATCATTCACTCTCACTTTTCACACTCACATTCACTCACTCTCATTCATAGACAAGCATGCTCACACGTACAACCACTCACACTTACACATTCACTCTTTCTTTCACAAATATATACAGACTGTCTCTCACACTCTCATTATTACCTGCTTCTCACACACTCAGAGATACTTAAACACACACGTACTCTTTCTTTCACACTTCCTCTCTCCCACCCCCCTCACTCACTCATTCTAATTTATTCATACTCACTCACACTCCCTTTCTGTCCCCTACTCACCCCATCACTCACTCCTGGTCTCACTTACCAATTCTCATTCATATTCACTTTCATTCACTCTAAGTTACAAACATTCACTTTCATTCAGAAACACACTCACCTATACATCCACACTCATTATTTCACAGATTTTTTTTTTTTTATTGTTTTTATTGTTGCATCAAGACAAACAAATTAGCAGGAGTAGTCATTCGTCGGTGCAGCGCCAACATTCAGCTACATCCAACCGCTAGCGCAACTTTTCTATTTTTATACATAACTTTCAACTTTTAAGTTCATAGATTGGATATTCGGCATCATTCAGAATATACATCGACTTACTTAGTTGTAGCAGTATAGCGTTAAAGGCCTTGTACCCCACAGTTCGCAATTCTATTGTCCATACCAGGAGAGCACGGGAATTCCTGGAACCTTTCCTGTCGTTGCGCACCTCCACCTCCCCTTCCACACCTATTCTAGATCATCTTCCTCCCCTGAACTATCTATATCTTCCTCCTCCGGCAATGGCTCACACAGCTCCCCCCTATATGTGTTCCAAGGCGACCATATTTTATTCTATTTACGTGGGTTAGCTCTCTGTTGATATACCTCCCTCTCCACCATCATGAGCATATCCATGTTTCTGCACCACTGCGCTAAGGTCGGTGCTTCTGATGCCCCCCATTTTTGCGCTATGTCTCGCTTTGCCAACATCATTCCGATAACCACCCATTGCCGTCCGTGTGGTGTCAGGTTGTTCGGGCCCCATATATTCAACAAACATACTCTAGGGTCAGGCGTGACGGGTGTTTGTAGAGTCTGGGCTACAGTGCGTGTTACATGCCGCCAGTAATCTACCATGCTGGGACAGGACCACAGGGTATGGAAAAGTGTGCCTTCTTCTCCGCAGTTTCTCAAGCAGTAAGGGTGGTCTGCCCTTTGGTTTTTATGCAGGGTGGTGCGCGTGTAGTATACCCGGTGTAGTATTTTGAATTGCACTAGCCGAAATCTCGCCGAGATTCCAGCTTCTCTAGGTGACGCCATTGCAGCATTCCAATTTGTCTCATCCAACTCCCCTATCTCGTCCTCCAATTTCTCTTTTAGTTTCTGCAATGGGTCGGGTAGATTGTTTATCAGTTTGCGATAAGTGAGGGAGGGGGCGCTGGCGTCCATGTAGTCTGTGAGTAGTCGGTCTTCCAACGGAGCCGACTCCTGGACCTTAGTACCTGGCTCAATTGCAGCCATTAATGCATGCCTAATCTGTATGTATCGGTATGTCTCATTAATGCCCAGCTCGTATTGCTCCCTCAGGGTCTCGAATGGAACCACCCCATCCTTAGTCCACATATCACCCACAGTGGAAATCCCGATGCTGTCCCATTGGGTAAATCCTTTACTGTGCCTTAGATTACCCAGGGATTTGGAGTCCCACAAGGGTGTAAGCCGTGTAATCACACCCTCCCACTTCAGTCGTGTTTGGGCTTTATGCCATAGCGTCACCGTGTGTTTAGTTGGGCCGATCAGTTTTGCCGTCAATCCTTTGTTGTAGAGCGGTGCCAGAAGGGTGTCAGTACCTAGCTGCCGTCTGTCTGCTAAATATGCCGGGTCATCCTGCGGTGCATGTACCCACTGGTTGATTACCTTGAGGTGAGCCGCCCAGTAGTATAGTTCTAAGTTTGGGAGTGCTATCCCCCCACTGTACCAGTCTCTGATCAGTTTCACATGAGCGACCCTAGCTGGTCGAGTCCCCCATAGTAGGCCTGACAATTGACCTGATATCTGTCTAAAGTACGACGATGGGATCATCGCCGGCGTGTTTTCCAAGACATATAGGAAACGGGGCAGCGCCATCATCTTGAATAGCGCCGCTCTGCCCAATAATGTTAATGGGAGGGTCTTCCAGTGTCTTACATCCGCTTTCAATCTGTCGAGCAGCGGCCTTAGATTCAGGTCCTGAAAGGTCGTGTGGTCTCGCGTGATTTGGATCCCTAAGTATCTGAAGGAGGCGGTCTCAAATATTAATGGGCAATCCTCACTTAGGTGTGGCGGCGATCCGTGTAGCATGTAAATCACCGATTTCGTCCAGTTAATTTTATACCCTGAGGCTACACCGTGTCTCTCACATAGCGCCAGTAACACTGGAATTCCCACTGCCAGGTCTGTTAGGTATATTAACATATCGTCTGCATATAGTGACACTCTGTCCTCCCAGTTGTCCCCCCATTTTATGCCCCGCAGTAGCTGGGTGGTCCTAATGATAGTTGCCAAAGGCTCCAGCACTAAGGCGAATAGTAGCGGTGAGAGCGGGAAGCCTTGTCTCGTACCCCTTGCTAGCGGTATTTCTCTCGAGATGTGGCCATTTGCCGTCACTCGTGCCACAGGGTTGTTATATAATAGCCTAATCCATGCTATGAATTTTGGGCCGAAACCCATATGTTTTAGGACCGCGAAGAGGTAACGCCATTCTACTAAATCAAACGCCATTTTGGCGTCAAGCGAGAGAATTGCTGCTGGTTCTGTCAATAACGGGGCTCGCGCCATCACACCATGCAATCGTCTGAGATTCATCGCCGTACTCCTGTGCGGCATAAATCCCGACTGATCTGGATGTATTAGGTGTGTTAGATGAGGCAATAATCTGTTGGCCAATAGTTTCGCCAAGATTTTGCTTTCGGCGTTAAGGAGGGAAATTGAACGGTAGGAGGCGCATTCCTCAGGTGGTTTGCCGGGTTTCGGGATCGCTATTATGGTAGCCACACGTTGGTCAGGCGGCAATTGTCCCTGTTCCAGACTTTCCGTAAACATGTTGAGTAGGGGTGTAGTAAGCGTCTCTGACATGGTTTTGTACCACTCAATCGGTATCCCATTGGGTCCCAAGGCTTTCCCTGAATGTAGTGCTGCGATAGCCGTCTGTATCTCCTCAGCGGTTAGGTCTGTTTCCAGCTCTTCCACATTGTCTTGTGACAAGGTGCGGGTGGGTACTCCCATGAGAGCTGTCTCTGCCATCTCCTGTGTAATATCTAATTCAGGGGAATACACTGTTTGGAAATGGTCTGCCAGTAGTTCAACTATCAGTGAAGGCCGGGTTTGTATCACCCCTGCAGAGTCCTTCAATTGTAGTATAGTCCTCTGTCCGCCCTGTTTCTTCTCTAGCCAGGCTAGGAGCTTACTAGCTTTATCCCCGACATCGTATATCCTGTGCGCTGTGGCCGCTATATTCTCTACTACTCTACGGCGTATAAGATCGATATGACGCTGCTGACACAGCAGGAGCGTGTGCAGCGTGTCCCTCGTCGGATCAGCCATATGTTCTTCGTTAGCCTTAGCGAGTTTGTCTTCTAAGTCTAGTAGTTCCTGTTTCTGGGTGCGCTTATACCTCGTTATAGTGGATATAGCTTGTCCTCGAAGAACCGTTTTGTAGGCTTCCCACAGGACAGAGGGAGATGATACTGACCCTTCATTTTCAGCGAGGTAGCACCTCGTCGCTTTTTTAAGTGTTTTAGCCACTTGTGGCACCTTAAGGTACCCCAGGTATATCGGGTAGATGCGCTTTCGGGTCCGCTCAGGGTTGGAGAGAACCAGCGTCAATGGGGAATGATCCGAGATACCCCTCGGCTTGATCTGTACGTCGTCGACAGTGAGGAGTCCGTGTCCCAGTGTCAGGAAATAGTCGATCCGCGATAGACTATCATGGACCGCTGAGTGGTATGTGTACTGTTGGTCGGTCGGGTGGAATCGCCTCCAGAGGTCTACTAAACCCTGTGCTTCTAGGAAGCCGTTCAGCCGGGAAGGCCCGGGAGTCTGTGTTCGTACCGGGAATCTGTCATGTGTGTTGTGTGCTACCGTGTTAACGTCCCCTCCTAAGATGAGATCTCCTTCCGGGAGTTTCAGCAGGAATTTCCCCAATTCTGGGAGAGCGACTGCGTGCAGTGCCGGCGGAATATACACCGAGACCACATTCAGTGGCCTCCCCTCCCACTGCCCATGTGCCGCTGCAAAGCGCCCCTGTGTGTCTATTTTCGTGGACTGGACTATGTACCTAGACGATCAGTGCATTAGGATCCCTGTACCACGGGACCCCCTAGTGAATTCTGAATGAACAATCATACGGTAACCTTTCCTGTCTAGGGCATGTGTTGCTGTGCCCGTTAGGTGCGTTTCCTGTAGTAGGACCAGGGCCGGATTCAATCTTCTTATACTTTGCAGTACTAAGCCTCGTTTGACCTTGTCCCCCAGTCCACTCACATTCCAAGACATAAGTTGCAGCGGTGTCACTGGCCCCATTCTAGATTCCCCCCTCCCTGTGTCAGCTCGTGTGGTGTGTGCCATAGCTTCTGTGGTTGAAAGTATCTGCTTGCCATATTAACTGTGTTCTAATGAATTGCCGGGTTCTCGCTGTACTTCGTGCGTGTGCCTCATAATACCAATCTTGACCGGTGGAACAGTCTAAAATATGCAAAACCTCCCCATCCCCAACTCCCCTCCTCCCTGCCCCCCTGCTAGACGGACTTAGAACTGCCCGCCCCCCAACTCAGCAGAGTGCCTGACCCAAAACCTAAAACACTGTACTTGCTCGCTGGGGTGAAGGACTCTTCGGAGTCGGCGGCCCCCCTTCTTGTCCACGGAGGACCTCCGCCCAGTGTCCTTGGCAGTGCGCCCGGTCAGCGTTGCATTTGGCCTACAATGGTAGCATCGGGAAGTCATTGTTCTTCGTTATCTTCATTCTCTAGAACCTCGCTCAGAGGTGAGTGCAGTTCCATTTCTCCTCCGGAAGCCTGGGAGCCCGGACGAAATCTGTTAGCGCGGTGCTTGTTCGACCTGTTGGAACGGCGAGGTAGGCCGTCGGTCTCCACCCTTCCAGCCAGTCCTGTGCATTCTCCGGAGTGTCGAAAAACCATGTTTTATTGTCCGCCACTATCCTTAGTTTGGCTGGGAAGAGCATTGCGTACGGAATCTCTCTTGCCCTAAGTTCTTTTTTCACTTCAAAAAATGTCCTCCTCCTACGTGCGACCTCCGCCGTATAATCTGGAAAGAACGCCAATGTAGAGTTTTGGATTTTAATGGGGGGTGAGTTTCTTGCCGCTTGTAGGATCGCATCCCTGTCTCTGAAATTGAAGAGCCGAGCAATGATCGGCCGTGGGGTAGCGCCTGGTTTCGGGCGTCCCCCCGGGACTCGATGCGCCCTTTACACTGAGAAAAAATTGGAAAGACCCTTAGGCTTAAGTTCTTGTTTGATCAGCTCTTCGACATATAGGTCCATCACTCTTGTGTCTTCCGATTCCGGAACCCCTATTATGCGGATGTTATTCCGTCTTGAGCGCCCTTCCTGATCATCCAGCTTTTCACGCAGGTCCTTGTTTTCTTTCGAGATCCGTTCCATACTTATTTGCAGTTCTGATACATCCTCCACTAAAGATTAGGTCACTATCTCCATTGTGTTCACTTTTTACGACATTTTGTGGAAGTCCGCTCTTATTAGTGTTATTTCCGCTGAGATCAACCCACTGTTGCCTGCACTTGTGTCAGGGCCCGCATCACATCATCCAGAGTCGCTTTCTTACCTCCCGCCGTTTCCCCGGCTTTGCTCGCCTGCATTTTGGCGTCCGTTGGGGAGGAAGTTGTTTTATCGTATTCGTATCTTTCAAGACGTGACTGTGCGTTCCCTCCCTTCGGCCCTTTACCGGTCATCTTGGTGGTCACTGCAGTAGCGTCCTGTAGCTGAAAATCCGCTTTGAGTAGTGTCCTTAGGGAACTGGGTCTGTCGGGAAGTATCCCCGGTAGAGGCTCGCTGCTTCTCTTGTAGCTTCCGGATGTGTTTGGGCCGAGCAATTACAACGGGCACCAGTCGACGGCGTTCCCTTTTCTTACTATAAGGCCACTGGTGGGTGTGACCATCACTGTTTGCCGCTCTCAGGGTGCAGACCGTTCACAGTTTATGTGGTAGTGGCTATGTCGCCTAGTGATCCGCCGAGTACACTCACTTTTGCTTTCGCGTTGGTGCAGGTTGTCCGTGGCAATGGTGACTGGGGTGATGCAGCTCCTCTGATGTCGTCCTCGTCGTGTCCCCCTTAGGCCATTGATGGTTGGCGCCGTCCGCGGTATCCCCAGTTCTCAGGCCGTTGTCACTTCAGCCGCAGCAGGGAGGCGCCAATGTGTCTGCCACTGTGGATGTGCATGCGGCATTTCCCAACCGCCGCGCTCAGAGGCACCGCCACCCGCGATGTAGACCGCCCTTTATTAGTGCAAGAGAGCGGGGCTGCGTGTCCGGTACGGATGTCCGAGGCACTGTTTGCACACAATGGGGTGTGGGGCCCTGAAAGAACGGGCCCGTGGCCGGGGTACAGTTTCTTTTCAAAGGCGACTGTGTCGGAGTGGTGTTCCTGCCACTGCGCCGCTGTCTAATGGGTGCCCCGGGGCCAGTATTCCCCCTCACCGGGTAAACCGTAGTCCGTTTAATGCCACTCTCCGACCCCTCCAGCTCGAGCAGGGTTTCGCTCTGAATGGTGTGGCCCTCCTGCATTCCTGTGCCTCAGGCACCGCAGTGGTTGGAGTTCAGGATGGCGGCTCCGGCCCCGGAGTCGGTAGGTCCGTCCGCCGCCGTCTGATGGCCAGGTCCGCTCCTGCTATTCGCCAGGCAGCAGTTTGCGATGCTCATTCCCCTGACCCCGGGTACCTTAGTTCCGGAGTCGTTGCTGTTCCGCGGATCCCTCCTTCACTCCGAGCTCATCCACGAGCGGGCGTTTCCAGTGCCTCCCCACCCAGCCCGTAGCACTTCCTGTCGGCACTCCGCGCCAGGCAGCTCCCCGGCTCCAGTTCTTCTTTGTGGCCTGAACGGGCTGCGCGACGAACTTCACTTCCCTCCGTCGGATTCTCTTCCTGCTTGCCGCCGTTTGTGCCGCCCGGTCCTGGGCCTTGGTACCTTCCCGCAGGGAAATTTTTATCGCCGGATCAGTAGTCGGATCTGCAAGGAGGCCGCTTCAACCACGGAGCTCGCCTTCTATGCTGCCGCCATCTCCGGCTGCTAGCCACGCCCCTCTATTTCACTGATTTTGACTCACTCACTCACATACATACACACACTCGCTGACGTACTCACTCCCACATATTCACTCTCATACACTTTCACTCACAAAGGCAACAACTTTGGGATACTTTTTTTACATATCTTGCCTCTTCTTGTGACTCCTCCACTTTAGTAGCTGGGCAGGAATCCAACATTGGACATAGGATGCAACAGGTCATGGAAACATAGAAAAGCTACGCAGGACAGCAGAGCCACATGGAAGACCTGCCTCCAGGCCTCTCCCAGCTTCTGACAGTGCTGAAATACAAGCCCTATCAGAAGATGGGACAGGGCTTGAGATCCAGCCTCTGCTACTCTTTATTTGGATTCTTGTTGGGCACAAGTATACACTGAAGTGCACCCTGTCAACCCATATATACTCTGTTGCATGAGGCATGTGTAGTATGCCTGCTAAGTAAAAATGGATCTTGTCAACGTGAGAGGGCAGTAGTTGACTTTCTCCCCTCACACATGCACAATGCAAACATCCATCTACAGAGGGCTCTGCTTCTATCCAGCACTCTTTTGATGGATCGTGGGTCAGCCATGTGAGCGCCCTCCACCTCCTGTCATCAGGAGTCTGCAGAGGCAGAAAGGGCTGCCTTGTGCTTTGGCAGTGTTCATGAACACTATTCGCTTATATAAAGAACAGCATGGCAGAGACAAGGGCGGTATGCGGTGTCTCACAAGGAGTTGTGCCTTGATGCCACTGTTGATGAATTGCCGTGCCTCCACTTCACTGCCCCTTTGTGAAGTTGTGGTCATTGGGCCTCATGTCCCATGTAGCTACTGATTAATTTCAGGCATTTGTGCGCCCCCAAAGATCACCACCTATTTCCTCTATTTCATTCCTCCATCTGCCTTTCTCTCCAGTTGTCTTTCAGGATCTGCCTTGACCACAGTTTGGCTGAGGAACACAGGAGCTCTGCCTCTGTGCTGCTTTCAGTTTGGCATCTCCCTTGGATTTATGATCTACCAGTCTGTCTCAGCTCTTACCCCACTCTGTGCCCTACACAGGGTGGCCACCGCCAGCCATATTTTCAATTAAACTTTAAACAGGTTCCCTTGCAACACTTTTCAGACCGCCCATCCCTGAAAAATATTGTTTTGCTAAACTTCACAGAGCTTCACTTTTCAAACTCATTTAATCCAGTTGTCTTTGGCCATGAAAGAATCAGAACGTGTGAATATTACTTAGTAATCACTTTACAAAGAATCCATTCATCCCTAGATTCAACCATATCTGAAAAGCACTGAACATTGATAAACAGAGATATAGAAATAGATTGCAGAATCCAGATATTGACTACTGACAATTTGCAGGTGATTACATTCAATGTAGGCATGTTTCTTTATCCCAGCGAGGAGCTAGATGTTGTTTGGGCTTGTTTTATACTAATAAAAAATCCATCTGGGTCTTCCAGGCACACAGACGCATGTCGAGGGACTCAAACAAGGCTACCTTGAGTGATGCTCAGTCTTGCACCAAGGCGCTTTTGTGAGACTGTGCTGACTAGCATAGGATGTGTTCTGGAGACTTAACCTTCAGTACAAATTCCTATTCGTAGACAAACATTCGATATGTACATGCCCTTCCCGATATATTCAGAGAGCCAGTGGCACTAATCCATTCTTAATACGTCAAAAGGGACACCTGACAACTGTAAATAAGATCCTCTGGGACCTAGAGGGCTAGTTGAGGTCCCTGACGTCCAGAATGATGGACCATTATCCGCTGCGGTGAAAATTACTTTGAAGTTTAAAGTTTGCCACTGCACATTATCAGAGCCATTGAGAGGAGACAGAATCCTGGATATAATTGAAGGGTCCTGTTCCACATACCCTGCATATTTAATAATGCAGATGGCCAAAGGTATAGTGTGGGCCTCATTTATGAGGTGTGCGTCACTTTTACGCCGCCGGTAGGTCACTTTTTGTGACGCACCAGTGGCGTAAAAAATGCGCCTTGTTGCGCCATATTTACAAAGTGACGCATCTAGGTAGATGCGTCACTTTGTAAACCCCTGCACCACATTATACCTGCGCCAGGTATAATGTATGCAAGGGGGGCATATTAACGCGAGGAAGGGTTGTAGAAGTGACGCAGTGAAATCTATGAGATTTCACTGAGTCACTTTTAGGACGCCGTTGCGTCAAAATCTTGCGCCTGCCTCACAGCAGGCGTAAGACTGACGTAGGCCCTTTCTCATGGGGCTTGCCCCATGTGAAAGGACGCATTGCTGGAGTTGGGTCACTCTTGTGACACACTCCAGCAATGCGTCACTTTTGCGCTTACAGATACGCCAGAAATACTGACGTATCTGTAACTCCTTGCGACATGATGCGTCATACATTAAATATGATGCATCAGGAATGTCGCAAGGAGTGCGCACTGAGAAGTGACGCATCGCTGCTTTCACGCAGCGATGCGTTACTTCTCATAAATGAGGCCGCTGTGTCTAAAAACAAAGGGAGAAACACAAGTGAACGTATCACATTCTTTCAAAGAAAGATTCCTAATTAGTTCCTCTTCATAAAATCATTTAAAACATATTTAGCTTATTGTTTCTGCTGCTACGGCGGATAGATTAACGTTTTACGTTATACAGATAAGATAATCGTCATTTAGTGCAATGTAAAGTGTAAGTGTTTTGCGTGAAAGTAAAAACCTGTGTTAACTTACGGACACAACATGGTCTTAGTCTACTCTGAATGTTAAAAATCGCACTTGTTTGTCTAGAAAGAAAAGTCACTTGTGTGTGAAGGGTGCGGCACAGAGAGGCAAACATTTATGTGCTTATAACAGATGCAGACTTTGCACAGCAGTAAAAGGTTGTTGAGCGTCTCCGCCCTATGCTGCTATTTTAATTTTGAGTCTCTGCCAAATAGAGTATCATTGGACCAAACACTCAGTTGGGATGAAAACAAGCAGTGACAACGCCAACAGAGTTGATTTCTGTATTGGGCTTGCACGTAGAGGCTTGCAGCATACAAGCGCTGAGATACCCTTTCGAGGACTAGTCGTTGCGCAATATGAAGTTATTATAACATAACATACATGAACACATAGTCGTGAACACAAACTACCACACCTACAGACACCCACACACACAGATGAAAGGGCATACAAGCTTCCTTGCACAAACAACAACCAATAAACAAGCTGCCTTGCGCACAGGGCTCTACAGCGGAGGACACAATGCAATGTTTGTCCAGGGAGCATTGGATAATATGTTGGCACAAGATAATGCGCATCAGGGGAGCACAGAAAAAGGTGCATCAGTGGAGTTGCAGTGCTTATAATGCATGGGAGTACTGGGTGATCAATCTCTGGCTAATATACATTGGGGGAGCAGGGAAGCACTGGGTGATGTATAGGGTGACCAGAATTTTAAAGCAAAAAAAAATAGAAGGACTATAATTTTACATCAAGAAGAGAATTACAAAAGAGGCAGTAAGAACATACATAGGATGCTATTTTTAAACCCAGTAGCTTGCCTGTGAATTAAATTGCTTTCTTGGAACAACTGCTAACTATCCCCACTTTGTAAAACATAAAAAAACACCTCCCCCCGTTTTTAGTCAACCCTCTTTAAAAACCGGAACATGAGCAAAATTTCTCGAAATCTGCCCAGACAGCTGGTGAAAAATGGGGACAGTCTTGGCAAATCCTGGATGCCTGGTCACCCTAGTGATGTACCATGGAGGCACTGGATTAGGTGTCTTCAACTAGTCATTCACGAGCTACCAGTAGCTCCCAGACACCTTCAGAGTAGCTCACAGCCTGGAGTTCATTTTTAAATAAGCACACGGTCATATTTTCCTTTTAACGTTAAGGGAAGGCTATGTTCACATTACGTTTATTATCATCAGGTTGCAGATAGTAGGGCTTGATAACGAGCAGTGCTCAGTCAGGTTTATGACCCAGGCTGGGGCTGGGGTACAAAGCTTAACAACTGAAGTATTTAACTCAAATAAAAGTCCTCTCCAACTCAGTATTGGCGCTGTGAACAAAATGATGTTTCTGAATGCTATTAAGTGGGAGAACATTAAAATGAAAAGCTACTTTATTGACTAAGTTAACTCTTCATTTTAATGTTCTCCAATTTCAAAGTGTCACATTTACAAACAGCAGGCCCCTTACTCCCAGTGGGCAGTAGACACTGTGCTATAAGAATAACTGAAAAATACAGTTATTTTTTGAAATGAGAGAAATTTTAAGTGCCGAAAAATGTTCCATATTATGAACATTTTTGCAAAAAAAATTTCAACACTTTAAATTTCTCCCATTAAAAAAAATATTACCGTATGTTCTACATGTAACAGTGCTACATATGGCAAAATGTATGTCCTGTGCTGCAAGTACATAAGACACAGGTTCTCGGTCACCCACACAAATGTATATTTTATTGTATTATAATTGCATTTATATAGCATATCATTCATACGCACACATGTTCATACATCCCCAAAGACCAAGCTCTCACTGACACACATGGCAGCCCTGTCATAGTACCTGTAGTCGAATAATTTTGTCCAAACCATAGTATATGGCTCTATGGCCATTAGGCTTAAAGTCAATGAAGCTAGGTGAGGCCGTGACGAGTGACAAAGTGCAAGCTGTTTAGCCTTCAGTAGCTCACAATGAATTTCACTGAGCAGAAGCATCTCTCACTACAGAAATGGTTGGAGACTCCTGCATTATATACACCAGGGTCAATAAGGTGCACAAGGTAATATGTAACTGGGAATACTTGGTGATGTCAGAGAGGGTTGAAAGAATCTCGTATCAGGCACGAGTAGCTGATTAAGTCCTACTTTTTTCTTTCAATGCTTTTTGTATGTTTTTCTATATAAATGAACAAGTACCAAAATAAAAAAGAAATGCAATACCCGACAAGCTGCTCATTTCTGACATGGGGACGTTTTAGAACACAGAGGACATTTTTTGTCCTATCATGCAAATTAATTTGTGTGATTTCTCACATAGCTATTTCGGGCATGTACCATATTATATGACCAGTTTAGTACAGTCCCACAGGCAGCACACAGGGGCCCACATTCACAACCATACACCACACCATCAGGCACACATGTATTCCTGCCTATTGACTCCCCTGCTTGTGACATACCTTTTGCCAGTCTTGGGTCTTTCGCAGGGCTGGACTGGGAACCAAAACCGTCCCTGGCAAACTGCCGGCCCGGCCCCAATGGGGGGAAGTGAGGGGGGTGTGGCAGAGCTGTTTGCATGGGCTGGTTTTGGCCGATTTTGTTACATGGGGCCGATTTTGCCGGCCCCCGGTAACAAAAACAGGGGCCCAAAACCGGCCCCCATCCTGGCGGCCCACCGGGGAAACGCCCGGTACCCGCTATTGCCAGTCCGGCCCTGGTCTTTCGACAACGAGGCTGTGAATGCTCTTATCCCTAAGTTTACATGCATAATAGTAGAGCAAACCTACAGGTCCTTCAACTGTATGTTTTGTTATTAAATAGTCATAGCTGGTTGATAGAATCGCACGTCATGTGCTACGTAACAATTATGCACCTGGTCAGATGAATGGAAAAAAAACACGTTTCGTTTTTGTGATGGTACTAAATTTTTCTCTTTTTCTTCTTTTTTTTGTTGCTGTGAAGTATTTTCTGTTTTTTCCATGTCTAACATTGTGCCTTTGCTCTGGGCTGTCAAAAAATACTTGAAATACTTGCTCTTCAAATAGTTTCCGAAGACAGAACTTCATTTCAATTAACTCAGACACCACCAATGACAACAACTGATCCCACATTAGCATGGTGAAAGACTAAACATTATTCTGGAAGCATGACACCAATTAAAGAAAAACCTGCAGCTCAACTTGTTACACTGGTACCCTTGCTTATCTTTCATCGCCAAAGGTTTTGGAGCAATGGCATGCAGCAAGCGACTGCCATTGAGACAAACCTACAGCAGCACCATTAGCAAACACAAACAAAAATTAAAATTAAAAAAATAACAATTTCAGTTGTAAGCACTAATTATGCTTATAAAATATAAAATAAATATTAAATATTAAAATAATTTTCTCCTTATTCAGTATTGCCTACGCCACAACCACATTTTAGGCACATGCAAAATGTAAATTTCCATATTAATAGTGCAATCTCAGTTCTGTAGTGAACAGATTTTCAATTTTTGTAATATTACATTCTGCTTTCACATTAAACTCGATCTCTAAGCGTTATAAAACAGTTACCAATACTCTGCATTGTTAAAGGTCCTCAAGGTAACTGTATAGAACATGCTACTGAAAATATCTGTCACAGAGATCATGAACAGGTACTTTTGGAATAAACACGTGGAGACAAAGACACTGAGAAGAATGCTTTTTCTGAAATGTGGTTAGTGGCAGTGATGGTCAGAAGTCAGCAGGAAGCCAGTTCTAGGGTAGGTTGAGCTATAGAAAGAAACTCCGTGATGTGGTCCTTGATCCCTTTGGCGTGAACAACCTGATGCCACATTACTTGTAACATAAAAACTACATTTCGTGTGTGAATGATTTTTAAGCATTTGTGTTTTTGTGTTTATATCAGTTTGGAAAATGTTGTTTTCCACTCAATTCTATCTATATCCGCTGCTATTGCGCAGATTTCTTTAAAACGGAGTTTTCTTGGACATTCAGAAGCGTGTTATCCTGACCTTTGTTAGCTAGGCCTCTATTAGGGCCTGACAGCCATTTTATTCAAAATGGATCCTCTGTCTCTTTTGACTTGCCCATCTGTCTCCTCTTTATTTCTGTAGCACACCGTCATGCTGGTATGTATTTGTTTAATTCAACTGTCATTGTTCATGCTGTTCTCATGAACTTTTCCTGGCTCAGCCACAAATCTGGAACTATTAATTCATGGTCTTTCCGCTGGTTCTATGTGCCCTACTCATTCATATATAAAACACTCTGTTGCTCATGTAACTATCTCTCTTTCTCTGGATGGTATTAGCATAGAGGGGACAAAATAATTATAGTGCTTAGGTGCTAAGTTACAGTGGCGTAGCTAGAGCTTCTGGCGCCCGGGCTATCACTCAGATTGGTGCCCATGGCAGGTAGGGGGGGGGGGGGGGGTGGGGGGAGGGGTGAGTACGTATTGTTCTGAAATTTGTTTGCCAACCTACAGGATGTATACGTTACTCAATCAAACTTGACTCCCAGCCTTATCTGTGATGGTAATGGGCCAACCGCATTTCTACCACAGAATTTTTTGTTTATTTCTATTACTTTCCTTTAATATATAACCAAATGGATTTAGATATCCTATGACCAATGTTTTGCTTTTATTCTACATATCCTCTTTCAGGGAATAGCCCACGCTCCTTTATACTTTCACTACTATGGTGTTACTCTTTCTATGGGTTTTCCAAAAAATTATTGTTTTATTCTTAAGTCAGCTTTAATAATCCTTGACTTTTAGGTGTAAACGATTTGTGCCACGTTCAACCAAGGAACAAAACCATCATCAGGACAAAAGAAGTGAATTAGGACTTGTGTATGAAGGAAGGTTTAATATTTTGTTATATGACTAAACACCCATTAATATCTTGGGGATGCAGAGCACTGTCCTCTTCAAACCATACAGAGTCAAGCAATGACAGGAGCAAACTGCTGCAACTAAAGATACCAACCAAACCTATTCTCGATTTCACTGCTGCTAAAACTAGAGGCACTTGGTCTGAGATAGTTGGGCTTGGAGCCCTGTGAAAAGAACTCTTTTGGGATAATGTTCAGGGGCAGTTCTAAACACCAAAATGCGGAGGCTCACAACTCACCAAAGATACTTTCCTCCCCTTATGACAACCGTTTTTAGCTCTTACCTCAGGCTCTTGTTGGTCGTGTGTAGAGTCCACAGTGGTGGCAGGGCCCCTACCGTAGGGGTTGTTCTGCTGCAAATCGCCCAGCACTCCCATAGCTGCCAAGGTTTCAGATTGCTAAGTATAACATTTTCAGAATTTCAGTGTAATTATGAGTGACATTTCAACTATGAGCAACACTATCTCCGTCAACACTGATCAGAGTTACCCTACAGTCACCGGCGAGTTAAGTGCAACTTCAACTATGTTGCGTGGCTCAGGGCTCGTGCCCTAGTAATGTACAGGAAAGTAAGTTCTAGTTCACGAAAAGGCAAGATGGCGCCCGTTGCGGACGCATAGGAGGATCGTTCTTTTGCCCCTTATCATGGCTACTTTCCAATAATCGCTATTCTGTTGCTGCGTTGATATATTGTTGCCGGTTTACTTATGGTGGCTCTGTGTCCTCTGGAATGGCGGCACAGGGGAGCTGTGACGGCGAGCGCGGACACTGTGTGATCCGAGGCGCCGCTTGATTGCAGGGAAGTGCTGTGTGCCTGAGCTTGGTGTTGGCATTTTTGGGACCCGGAGGTTGGCGTTTCACTCCTGGCGCTTTCAGCGGTCGTCAGTGGATGGCTTGACTGTCTCACTCGGCATTGGACTCACTTTGTCTGTGGGGGCTTAGTGTGGACGGCGGTCTGCCTCTCTGAGAGCTCTAGGACGAGGTACAGAGTACTCAGCAGAGTTGATGGACATTACGGTGTTCTCAGGCACCTGTTTGTGATACCCCCTGTGATACCCCTGGGGCGGCGAGATAGAGTGCGGGGAGTTAATTGCCATACAATATTTGAGAAGAGGTTAGAATAATAAAGATGCCCCTCAAGGGAGTGCGAGGGAGACCCCGTTCACCTGATACAGATGATGTGAATACTAATGGCAGCAGTTCTGGTGAGGAGGCACGAGATACCACTGGTAAAAACTCTGGGAAAGCGAGGAAGAATCCCGGTGCTTGTTTGGTGTCTGGATCAATTAAATGTAAAGACAAAGACAAAGAGGGAGCGGAGAAGAAAATACCAGCGATCTTTTCCGCTATGAAGGAGAAGCGCAAAGGTAAATTGCCCCTTCCCCCTGTCAATGACTCTGCACAATTGAATTCAATGGTGGATTCTAGCTCTGAGACCTGTGTGCAGAGTAGTGATCTTCTTAGTGGCGCAATGATAAGCACTGGGCGGGGTAATGATGATTTAAATCCTGTTAGGGATACAGTATTGAGAGAAGGGGGCAGCGCAGTAGAGGTGGAGTCGACGGCTTCCGGCAGAGCTACAGGCATACCAGATTGTATTTTACAAACTTTACCTGATGATCAAAATGTGATGCCTGATACAGAGTCTGGTGACTTTTTCTCACTGTCCGATCATTCTAATGTATCAGGTGATGAGGCGGAGTTACAATACGCAACTCAGATGAACATTAATAATGGTAGCGAGCATAGCAGCTCATTCCTCGAGGATGCTGCCGCCCTTACTGAAGGACAATCTCTTACTGTACTGAAAAAATTGCTGTTAAGTGAGGATAAGGGTCCAGAGTACTCTACTGAGAATCTACAGCAGTTAGGGGAAGAGGAGATTGCTCTGTCTCTTATTTATCAATCCATCATGTCTCACCGGGCCGAAACTCGTGAAGAGAGTCAGCGAGTTCAGAATATATGCAGAAAGCTACAGAACTCTGTACGCCGTATATCTACGTCACAGGCTGATTTTGTTTCGAGGATGACTGAAGCTGAAACTCGGATATCCAATTTAGAGGATGAATTGGCTCAGCAAAAATCTAAAACTGCTGCTATTCAATATGTCAAGGACGATTTACAATGGAAGAGGGCCGATATTGAGAATCGTGCTCGGCGTAATAATATGAGAGTGATTCAGGTTCCTGAGGGGAAGGAAGGACAGGATCCAC
Source organism: Lissotriton vulgaris (assembly GCF_964263255.1). Taxonomy (NCBI): domain Eukaryota; kingdom Metazoa; phylum Chordata; class Amphibia; order Caudata; family Salamandridae; genus Lissotriton; species Lissotriton vulgaris. The sequence continues at coordinate 930,623,931 of NC_141693.1, read as the reverse complement.
GGCACTATATTGTTGAACTTTTTATGAAATCCTTCCCTGAACTGTCCAAGTGGGACTAGGACCGCGAAATTGAGAGAGCGCATCGCTTTCCATTTAATAGGCGAGCTGTGGCTGCCGTTAGTAACGCTCAATTGCATTTAATAGTTTTTTGGCACGAGAGGATGTGTATCGCTCTGCACGACCTAACAAAAAAAGATCAGGGGTGATTTTGAGTTTTTTGTACAGCCAGATTTTTGAAAACAAACAGTTGAGCTTAGATGGCAGCTTTGCGAGATGATCCCCAGATTTCAAGCAAAAAATGCGCAGGCGTATTTGCTGAATCCAGCAAAATTGAAAGTAATCTTTAGGGATCTCACACATTTTTTCTCCAGTGAGAGCTCCGCCAATGAGTTTTTTAAATCAATTTAGTGGCCGGCTCACTTTAATTAAAGTGCTAACAATGTAGCATTAGTTTAAATTTTGGTTGGTTGATTGAGCGATGTGGAAATTTTGAATTTTCTGTATTACTGTGTTTAGATACAGTCATGAGTATGGGCAAGGGGGAATGCGATCACCTGCATCTACAGGACCCTGCAACTACAGGACCCTGTGTCCTTAAGCCTTGTTCAGGGGGTGGTGGGGGGGTGGGCTGTCTGGGTAGGAAGGGGACGGGCTGGTGGGAGTGTGGGGCACAGAGGTGAGGGAACACAGAGGTGGGGGAACAGGGGTCAAAAAATCACAGCAACTCAAGGAGCTAATAAAGTTAGATCTATTTGTTTGGTTCTACAAGTAAAACGCAATGAAGGCTTGGTTGATATGACAGTGTCAAATTATTATCATGATGTCTAAGGGGGTAAAGATTGCTCATTTAATGTCAGTGGCCTTAATAATTGGCGTAAAAGAAATAGAATCTCTGCAGAGCTGCGTAGTATCTATCCAGACTTGATATGTCTCCAAGAGACACACATCCCTTAGTCACAACGCACAATTTTAGAAATGCTGGGGTACTCGTTACTAGTGGTTCTAAACAATCATCATTGATCAGGGGGGTAGCAATTCTGGCTAGACCGAATTTAGTTACAGTAGGGCGAAGCCTAGCAGACAAAGCTGGGAGATGGGCTATTGTGGATTGTTTGATTGGGCAGATTAAATTTACTCTCTGCACAATGTATGGCTCCAATTTTGATGATGCCTCTGCTTTAATAGAACTTATTAATGAATTATTAATGTGGGGGATGCCTCTCTTGGTTTGTGGGGATATTAATATATCTTTGTCTATTGGAGAATTAAAGAAGGGGCCCAGGGTCTATAAGGGACGCAAGTCAAAAGTATTTGAAGCTCTGTATAATCTGGTAATGGATCACAGGCTAGTGGACGTCTGGGAGCACTTGAATGTGGTAGATCCGGGATATACTTACTATTCTTTTCCCCATAAAAAGTTTGTGCGTCTAGACAATGTTTTTGTCTCAGGCTCATTAACTGATGGGGCTTCAATGCAAACTTTATTAAGAATTACATCTGACCATTCTCCAATTATCCTTGGAGTTCCAGCTCTTGCTTTTTTACCTCCGATTCAAATATTTTCCTTCGATCGGAAACTATGTCTGAATGAAGATTTTTTGGGAGGCATGTCCGAGTGGATCAGGGAATTGCTTTCTATTAACCGCTATTCTACACAATGTCCTACAGTATGGGATGCATTTAAGGCATGTTTTAGAGGGGAGGTTTTAAGTTTCGTGAGTCATCAGAATAGGAAGAGAAAACAGGAGATGTTGGAGCTACATGTGAATTTGAGGGACACCGAAAAGAAATTAATTCAGGGGACTCTTGCATGTGCAGGTAATCTGCAAGTACTAGAGGAGGCTGTGTAGGTGGCTAGGTCTAAAATTAAAGGAGTCTGGAATGTTGATAATGCCAGGAAATATTTGATTAATTAAAAAAAATTCACAAATTTGGCGAATCTGTTGGCAGGTGTTTAGCGCTTCGCCTACGTATGAAAGAATCTGGGCGGCGTATTGTGGGTTTAAAGAACAATACTGGAGTACGATGCCAGGACCCAAAAGGGATCTGAGCTATTTTTCAACAGTTTTATTCAGAACTATATACGTGAAAACTATCTTCAAGTACCCCTACTTTAGATTGTAGGGATTGGCCTACAGTACAGCTTGATAATAATGAAAGTTTGAGGCTAGATGACTCAATTACTATGGAAGAGCTGGAAGGAGCTGTTAGTGGACTAGCTTTGGGGAAAGCGGCTGGACGCGACAGACTGCCGGTAGAAATGTATAAGGTTTTCTTCAATGTTTTAAAAGATTACATGTTATTTACATTTAGGGCTGCCCAAAATGGATCTGCCCCTAAATCATGGGCAGAAGCCACGATTCTGGTTTTTGGGAAAAAAAAGTATAGACCCTGATTTGGTGGGCTCTTATAGGCCAAATTCATTAATGAATTGCGATAGCAAGATATATTCTAAAATCTTAGCTAATCGATTATCCCAAGTCATAACTCCTTTAGCCGCATCCGTGCGGCATGAATTCCCCGCCCATGCTGACTCCGCCTTGCCCGGGCGGAGTCATGACGGAACGGTTCCGTCATCAGCATAGCTCAACCGATGCTGATGACGGAACCGTTCCGTCATCGGCATCGAAGGGGTTAGTGTCGCCAAATCAACATGGTTTTATTCCTGAGCGCAGTACAGTATCACATGTCAATAAGGTGGTGACGTTGTTTGATATAGCACAGACCGAGGAGCGAGAACTGCGCCTTATATTATTGGATGCAGAAAAGGCGTGCAAATGTGTGGAGTGGGCTTACTTGTGGGAATTGATGGTAATGATGGGGTTTGGTACACAGTTCATAAATGCCCTACAAGTTTTGTACACTTTACCGGTCACCAAGATTGCTTCAATGGGCCTACTCTCTGAAACGGTTCGAATTACTCGAGGTACAAGGCAGGGGTGTCCCTGCTCCCCCCTCCTTTTTGCGTTATTTATAAATACATTTTTAGAACAACTAAGGAATAATTCGTTGATCAAGCAATTCAAGGTTTACAATCTGTCTTATTTAGTGTTTGCATACCAGACGATATTGCTGTAACTACTTCTGACCCCGTTTTTGCGCTTCAAGAGATTGAGCGGATTGCATTTTCATTTGGCCAAGTATCTGGATACAAATGTAATGTCGCTAAGACTCAGGTTCTTATTACTGATCAGGTGAATATGCACGACTCTCGTGTGGTAAAAGAAGTGGTGTATCTTGGTATCAAACTTAGGGCATCCTTGGATGAATTGTTTACGGTCAATTGGATCTCGCTATAACGTAATATTCAAGACTCGCTGGATAGATGGTCTAGAATGCAATTTACCTTGATTGGTAGAAGCAACATTAAGATGAATGTTTTACCTAAGGTGTTGTATCTGTTTCGAGCAGTTCCGCTGGAAATCTCTGTGGCACAATTGCAGCACCTGCAGTTTATTTGCTCTAAGGTTCTCTGGGCCCCGGTATACCAAGACGAGCAATGAGATTTATGACTCTACCCATTGCTTGCTATTCCGGATTTTGCCTTTTACTTTTATGCCTGTTTTTTGTTAAAAATGCGTATTTTATTAACTGGAGAAGATGTTAGTAATAGGGCAGAGGCCCCGTCTATTTTCCAGGTTTTGTTGGGTCCTGTGGCACTTTTTTAAACAAATTGATGGCAGTTACTACAAGCGCACAAGGTTTAAGGTACTTATATCAGTTTTTAATCTCTGGAAAAGAATACGAAAGCTTTGTTCAGTTGAGAAAATTTCCCGGTATACCCCAACAAATGCTGTAAATATCTTTTGGGATAATACTGCTGTTGGCTGGAGGGGAAAGGGCGTTGTTCAACTGGGGGATATTTTTGTAATGATGGTTCGCTGATGTTTTATGAAGCATTATCACAACAGCATAATTTGCCCGAAAAACAATTTTTAAAGTTTCTACAATTAAGAGATTTTATTTTTAGGTTAGTTTAGTAGTCACTGCTGTCCAACGACAGGTTAAAATTGGGGTGTTGTACCAAGTATTGTTATCCTGTAGAAAGGATAATCTAGATAAAAACAGTGTTAAATGGGCCGCGGTCCTGGGCACGGAGAATTTGAGCTTAAAAGATGCTATTATTAGATCCAGGGAGACTCTGTTGTCCGCAAAACTGAAAGCACAATGTTTTAAAACCTTTTTCAATTTATATTAAACCCCTGCACGGATGTTAAAATGGGGGAATGGGCAAGATGGAAAATGCTTTCGATGCCGGGGGGTGATGCAGATATGTGACATATTTTTTTTTCATGTGTGTGTCTGCCAAATTATATCCAACTCATTGAACAATATCTGTCAAGAGTAATAGGAGCTCAATTTGTTATAACACCTATAATGATGCTTTTGGGTACTGGGTCAGATGTTGGCAAGGGCACTCCCTTATACAAACATAATTATCTTATTTTTATTGCAATGACTGTTGCCCGACTCTGCATTGCGGCCGAGTGGCTACATGCCGAACCTCCCTCCTTTGATCAATGGAAGGCTAAGATGTATAATTTATTTTTGTTAGAGCATATTTTGCATTCTGCTAAGGGGGTCAAGAAACGAATTTGGGGGAGGTTTTCTGATTATATGTATACCTGAATCGTTTTTTGTTATTTCTGTGCTGGCTTTTTGAGTTGCTGTGGAAAACAAAAATAAAAAAATAAATAAAAAATTAAAGTAAGTTCTAATAAAATGTGCATCAGTCTACTTATGTGAACTCATGAGCTGAGCTGAAAGCCATTCTGCCAGTCTCTACGGCTTGTATTTATAACCCTGCACCCTTTAAAGGTGGCCTAGCCTCATCAACAGATTACTTGAATGCACCAACTCATAGAAAGTGTGGGCTGGGATGTGATCTCTGTTAACCAAAGTTTAGTAAAATGTGGAGCAGGGGTCTAGGCGGTCAGGGTTTTTTTAGCCAGTTCGAAACACTACAAAGGCTGTAATGTTGACTTTTGTTTGGTGCACTTTTTACAGTTGTGCATTAGTGATGTCATTCTTTTGAACCATAAACATACTATAGTACAACCAGATTTTTCAGGGCCATTGCTCTCAACCTGTCAAAGTTATGAGTCCCCTGACAATGAAATCGCAGGCCATCTAACAATTAAGATTATAATGTTTCTGTCAGTGCAATTAACTTTTAGGACCTTGAAATTGTTTTTCAGTGGAGCCAGCCAGGCCCTCAAATGAAGGTCATGTGATTGCAGACCCACACAGACAATCAGGACGGCACAGGTGCAGGCTATACTATCGCCGTTCACTTAGGGCACAGAGAGAGCTTCACTCTGTCCACAAAAGTACATGCATTCCTCGTTGAAAAAAAGTGCACTGTGCAGTTGAATTGACTGCCAGTCCCTGTCACTGTGGCTGCTACGACTCCTAACGCTGCGGCTGCATGATTCTTTCTCGCTCAACCATGAGCAAACACAATCTCAGGTCACGTGGGGCCAATGGGGGGTCAGGTTTGGTTATGGATATCGAGTGCAAGCAGCTCTCTGCCATATTGTCGGGGCTGAAGTGTGTGCCACTGCAGGTAAGCAAAAGGCCACGGGGTCGAGTCTGTGACGTCGCAGGATACTGTGGCGTGGCGAGAGCTGGCTACCATTCCCCATCAGCACTTACACTAGTGCAGACTATAATATCATTAGGATGCTGCCAACCCCGCTCGTATCTCAGGAGGCAGTAGTTGAACTAAATTAAAGATTGCCTGGCTCGACGCACAATGTACTCACTAGTGATGTTCTAGCCATGTGGTTTCGGGTATCTAACGCACAGATCACACAACAGCAGGGCTGTCACAGAGAGCCATCCAATGCTGCTCTGCTGAGTGACGCTGCTGACCTGTGTGAACTTCTGTTACAGGGCACAGGCAGGCAGGTGATCATGACCGTGCCACAACTGCTAATTTATAAAAACCAATACCATAACCAAAGAAATAGTTATACTCACTTACTTTGCGAGGCTCATTTGCAGCAATCCGGTTCCGGGCAGCCTCGTGGCCGCAACAACTGCTGTAACTCAAGTGCGCCGTGGCCTGCCGTCTGGTCAGGGCCGTTTCTATGTGTTTTGCCGCCCTAGGCGAGAATTGAAAAATGCGCCCCCTCCCTTTTACTACTATCAGGGCCGGCTCTAGGCTCATGGTGGCCCTGTGCAGGGAGCGTAGGTGGGGGCCCCGGAAGAGGGGGTCCGGACGGGGCGGAGCTTTGATGTCAATATACTCATTGTGGTCACTTGTTTTATTTGTTTTGTTTTCCACTGTTGAACATGTTGACGCTTCTTTGTTTTTTGGGAGGAATGTAGTGTCCAGGGGTACACCTTCCTGTGCAGGCCCTCTCTCCTAATAGGAATGTCCTACACTTTCTTACACCAAACCCCCGCAGGTGTCACCAGTAAAGTGACACTGGCAATACAGAAAGAGTTGCTCTGTGCGTGCCCTGACTCCAGTAGCTTAACAGCACTCTGCCTCTTTCTCATTTGTTATCCCTAATGAAGGGCTAGTGCCCATAATACTTCACCTAACAGTACCTCAGCTGGAGCAGAAAATGCTACCCCAGCCTACCACGGCCTGGAACATCTTCCTTGCCGCAGCCCCCACGACGGATATGCCCGGTCCCTTGCAAATATTTTCCACCTGCAAACAGCATTAGGTAAATGTCAGTGGAGTATTCTTCAGAACAAGGCAAACTATTGAGATTTCCACTTGTTATTTACCTTTTGCATAGTTTTTCCCCCATTCCGTAGATTAGAAGCTTGGAATTTCCCAATTTAGGTGCAGAGGTTCAGTAGGAATATTCAGTCCTCCCAGCCCCAAGTATTCAAGCACCTATATATTGCCCAAATGAGGACCATAAGAAGGCCCCTAATAAGTAAAAGTAGAGATACAGAGACTGAGACTGCGGGTAACTATACGCCATCTAATATTTGTATCTATGCATCAACACAGAAGACGGGCTAATAATAAAAGCAAACATTGTGAAGACTTGAAGCTATTTTTGTACGATCAATAGAGAACACACGAGTAAGAGAAAGGTTATTAAGACGGGGTAGGTAGGCGCAGGCACCTAACACTATGTTTTGAGTTCCATAAAGCAATGACGGCGTGATGAAAACAGCCTGGAGTGAGGTCCTAAGCGATTCCCTCAATGAGGGTTGGAAGAGGGTGTGACTTAGACAGACTCCAATCTGGACACACTATACAGTGCTCCTTTTCCCCTTGCACTTACCGAGGGGGCGGTGCCTGCTGATGTCGCACGAGCTGCAGGGTCCGGAACTCGATCTGCCAAGAAGAGCTGTTTCACCACGGACCACCAGGTCAGCAGTCAGGCGCGTCAGAGCAGCTCTGCCAAGTGTCACGCATCAGTAGTGAAACTAACGCATTTCAGTGTGGTGATTCGCATCACCGCACTGAAATGCAAAGTCACGCATTATAGAGCCTCAACTGTAAAGCTGGGAGTGCTGCTATAAACATAAAGCACCCTATAAGCTGCAGTGGCGGCGCGCAGTGTGCACTGCTGCCAGCAAACTAAGGGTGCAATATCCCTGAAAGGACGGGTCAGAGCGCAATTGCTAACTAGTGTCTTGACAGACAAGTGACTCTAGGCGGGTCTGGCTCCTGCTTCCTGCTGCGGGAGAGGGTAGGCCGCTACGCATATCAAAATCGGCCGCTAGAGCAATCGTGATCCCATCCCCATGGTTGACTGCTGCAAACATTATTGGCTTACTTTTGGTAGCTTGCAAACCTGCGGTATCCGGTGGCTGCTACCGGACCCGGCCCCTCCAGCGCCAAAATCATGTGTGCAATCAGGGCTGAGCAGCAGAATGATTGCCGCAGGACTGAGCCAGTCAGTCCGTGGTACTCAGCATATCATTGCTTGCGGCCAGCAGGGCTGCCAATTGCAGTCGACGGTGTTCCGAGTCAGGTCAGGCCAGTGTTTATTTTATATTGATATAACCTCATGGCATGTGTTCCGATGTGCCTCAGTCTCTCTGTCGAGCCTTGGGAGAGCTAGTTTTTTAAGTAGTTTGTGACTGTTTTATTTCAAGGTGCCCCCTTCCCCCCCTGTTCTTGACGGCGGCAGGCCTCTCTTCTCACAAGCAGGGGGGGAAAAGTTAGAAGCAGCCCTTGAAGGTGGATTCTTCACATAGTTAATTCAGAAACCCTCAGTGTGCCCGGCCCGATCAGCTATCTCAGCACAGCAACCCATCTCCCATAGGGAACAAATATTTATTAAAGCGTCTTGCTTAATATCGTTCCCTGTGTTCGCTTTTTCTTGGTGCCCAATTAAATGGCACAGTTCACTTTTGATTTATTAGGGCGTCTTCTCAAAGTAAGTGCAAAGAATTTCTACTATTTACTCTAATGGAAACGGACAGTGCAAACATTTATTATGATGTATTTATTTTATTTAATGCATTTTTATATAGGTGAACCGCTCACCCAGTTGTACGTGTAAAGTGTGGATCATGTCAATTACGGTGCCCTTCCATAAATTACAGCTGCCTTCTTAGTCGTGACCTAATTGTGTGTCTCCTACTCTCAGCTTTCTAATGCACCTGTGCTTACTGCTCATGTCGCTGTGTATGAGTCTGCGAGATTATAATTACATTATGAATGTCTTTCAGTGTGCTTTTAACTTCTGTCTGCATTTTGGCTACAGTCTGACAAAGGGAAGTTGTTTATATTTCTTACGGCTTACAGCAGTTAACTTAGTTTCCCGTTTCTCAAATGGGTGTAATATTTGATATTTATGTGTTTCCCTGGTCTTCATTGCTTGATTTTGCTAACGAGAGACAGTGTCACTCACAGTCCTAGAAATGTCACTCAAAATTACTCTAAAATTACGAAAATGTCACTCATGGCAATCTGAAACCTTGGCAGCTATGTGAGAGGCGAGGGAAGGCTTCTGTGTGACCTTCGCAAGAGGAATGTCTGTGAGTCAGGAGAGGTGCCGCGCGCTGGCCTCTTGTAACCAGGACAGGACGGGACTGACTCACGCTGCCATTGCCCGCAGGCGCAGCCCGGGGGCCGCCAAATCCTGCCAGGGGGCCGCCACTCCAGTGATCCTTCCGATCCGATCCTCGTCGTGGCGGCCCCTGGGGTTTGGCGGCCCTGTGCAGGTGCACAGTTTGCACATGCCTAGGGCCGGCCCTGCTACTATCACTCTCTACCCCTGTCATCCGGGCTAGAAGGACCTCCCCCCAAAAACGTATTGGAATTATGAAGGTTCAACCAGTGTTCTATCTAAGGGTATTAACAGATAATCATTACACAAGAGAATATGTTGGGAACCGAAGACGTGTAGCAGACAGGGGACCTACAATAAAAACACACAGGCTGTTGAAGAAGTGTGCAGTGGGACCTCGAAAAAGGAACATACAGGAGGACTCCAGAGTGGAAGTACAGAGGGCACCACAGAACATGAGATTCAAATACCCTGCAGTCAGAGCCAAAGGGACCCAGAAGAAGTGCCCCCGGGGCTCCAAAACAGAAGCCTAGAGGAACCCTAGAAAAGGAGGCCAGCGACCTGAGTAGCACTATGGACCCGACACACACAACCACAGGGAACACAGATGAAGAGCCCCAGTGTTCCTGTATTGTAAAAGTTATATATATATATATATATATATATATATTTTTTTTTTAGAGTTTTATATAGCGCAAACTAGACCTGAGGATATTAGGTATAGAGTGCTTTACATGAGCACCAGTTTAGTTACACATTCATTTTTATTTTTGTTAGGCACGGGGAGATTAAGTGATTTGCCCAGAATCACAGGATGTTGAGCGTCCTTGCCGAGACTCAAACCCAGTTCGTCAGCTTCGAGGTCCGCTGCTCTAGCCATAAGGCTACATCCTCTCCCCAATATATAGCGCCTACTACCCCCTTATGTGGGGCACTGAAGCACTCATCTACATGGGCAGAAACTAAGCTATGTATGGTATGTGGTTGGAAGGGTTTCGTCTTTGTTCTTTATCTTATGTGGGAAGTATTTACCCGTCATGCTTGATGACCACGTGCGGTTATCATGTGATAGGACACAGAGCCTAATAAGAAAGGTGAAAATGAGTGCACCAAGTACAGGTAGGATAGACAGGATGCAGAAATTTGAATAATGTGAGCCCTAGGGAGAGCCCTTCATCACAGAAGACCTAAGGAGCCCCGACAGGACATCCCAGAATAAGAGGAGGGCATAGAGGAAGTAGAGGGAGGGAGGAATGACTGGCAGCAAGTGGAGGGTGTGAGGGGGCAAGTGGGAGATGGGTGTGACAGGGCTAGAAGGAGTTGGTGTGACTGGGCTATTAGTTGGCAGAAGGGCACGGGGTAGAAGAAGGTGAGAGAGGGATAGTGACATCGTCCGAAGGAGGGGTGAGCGTGTCACACTGTGACAGGACTCCTACCTGCACACGCTTAGGAGGGTAAACAGTCATAATATCGATTCCAAAATATAGAATGGACATAATATCGAAGTAAAAATATAGAATGGACAAAATATCGAATGGACACAATATAGTGGTTAAAAATATCGAATTTAAGGTAAGTAATATCGATTTTCAAAATATAGAAGTCAAAATATCGAAGTATACAATATAGGCATTAAATATATCGATTTTTTAATAATATCAATTTTTTTAAAGTGTTTTGCATGTTAGTATATGTGTGAAAAGTGTATATTAATTTTTGTAATGTATGTTTATTGTATTTTAAGTAATGAATTTTATGTTATTTAATTTTTGCGTAATTTAATTCTTTAGCGGGTTGTGGGTTTATAGGGGAATAGGGTGGGAAGTAATTTAATTATATTAAATTAAATATTAATTTTTAGCAATTATTATTAATTTTTAATTAAATTTTGCTTTTTAGTTCTGTAGCGGGTTGTGGGTTTATAGGGGAATAGGGTGGGAAGTAATTTAATTGTAATTAATTAAATATTTTTATTTATTTATTGGTATTCATTTTGAATTTATTGTTATTTTTTAATGGGTAATTAATTTTTATTAATTGCCAATTAATTTTTATTAATTGCTTAATTGTTAATTATGTTAATTTTCTAAATTTATTTTCTGTAGCGGGTTGTGGGTTTATAGGGGAATAGGGTGGGAAGTTATTTAATTGTAATTAAGTAAATAATTGTTTTCATTCATTGGTATTGATTTTAAATTTATTGTTAATTAATTTTTAATTGGTAAATAATTTCTATTAATTGGCAATTCATTTTTATTAATTGGTAATTATTTTGTATTAAATAAATATTTGATAATTATGATAATTGTATTAATGTATTTTCTGTAGTGGGATGTGGGTTTATAGGGGAATAGGGTGGGAAGTAATGTAATTGTAATTAATTACATGTTAAAAATACTTTTTGTGTATTGATAATTAATTTACTGTTAATTTTTAATTGGTATTCATTTGTATTAATACTTAGTTTTTGTTATTGAAAATTAATTAGTTGGTAAATAATTATGAATAGGTTATTAATTTTTAATAACTAATATGTAGTTGTATTTCTAATTAATTATTACATAATATTAATTTGGTTATTAATTTCAATTAATGTTTTATTGGGATTGATATTTAATTTATTTTTAATAAAATATTAAATCATTACTTTCCCTACTGCTAAACTCACTGGAGTGGGAATAGTAATTTTCACCCTCCCGCTATCCAACGCTTTCCCTACTGTTGCAATCTCTGGAGTGGGAATAGTATTGTTTACCCCTACGCTATCCAACGCTTTCCCTACTGTTGCACTCTCTGGAGTGGGAATAGTAATTTTTACCCCTACGCTATCCAAAGCTTTCCCTACTGTTGCACTATCTGGAGTGGGAATAGTAATTTTCACACTCCCACTATCCAACGCTTTCCCTACTGCTGCACTCTCTGGAGTGGGAATAGTGTTTTTTACCCCTACGCTATCCAATGCTTTCCCTACTGTTGTACTCTCTGGAGTGGGAATAGTAATTTTTACCCCTACGCTATCCAATGCTTTCCCTACTGTTGTACTCTCTGGAGTGGAAATAGTAATTTTTACCCTTCGAATATCCAACACTTTCCCTACTGTTGCACTCTCTGGAGTGGAAATAGTAATTTTTACCCCTACGCTATCCAACGCTTTCCCTACTGTTTCACTCTCTGGAGTGGGAATATAAATTATTACCCCTACGCTATCCAACGCATTCCCTACTGTTGCACTTTTTGGAGTGGGAATAGTATTTTTTATCCCTACGCTATCCAACGCTTTCCCTACTGTTGCACTCACTGGAGTGGGAATAGTATTTGTTACCCTCCCGCTATCCAACGCTTTCCCTACTGTTGCACTTTCTGGAGTGGGAATAGTAATTTTTACCCTTACGCTATCCAACGCTTTCCCTACTGTTGCACTCACTGGAGTGGGAATAGTATTTTTTACCCCTACGCTATCCACGCTTTCCCTACTGTTGCACTCTCTTGAGTGGGAATAGTAATTTTTACCCCTACGCTATCCAACGCTTTCCCTACTGTTGCACTCTCTGGAGTGGGAATAGTATTTTTTATCCCTACGCTATCCAACGCTTTCCCTACTGTTGCACTCACTGGAGTGGGAATAGTATTTTTTACCCCTACGCTATCCAACTCTTTCCCTACTGTTGCACTCACTGGAGTGGTAATATTAAATGTTACCCTCCTGCTATCCTACGGTAAAATATTGTACATTTTTTATTAATAACTTAAATTAATTATATCTTAATTTTAAGGTTATTTGAGTATTTTTAAGTATGTTTTAGTTAATTATATTTATTATTTCATTAATTTTAAATTACTTTTAAGACATTTAAAAAAAATCGATATTTTGACTGACTATATTTTTCACAGACTATATTTTGGATTCGATATTTTTGTACTTACCTGTTTGTAGATAGGAATTCAATATTTTGGCATTCTATATTTTGGTGACTATATTTTGGTAAGTCTATATTTTGTCATTCTATATTATGTCAGTGATCCGCTGAGGAGATCTCCAGACTGGAAGTCCTGCCGGATCCGGGTAGTGAGAGGCAAGAGGGGCCTCTGCAGGGCAGCGCTGCTGAAGAGGTCCCCTGAGAACTCTGTCCTGATGCAAGGGCGTTTTAATACAGCCGTCACATTTATTCTAGTATGGACAAATTCTGCAATTCATGTTCTATTCTAAGCACACTCTGCCCTATGATGTCATCTATCCTGGACACACACTGATTGCGGGACTTGACACCTTGCCCGGCATGCCCTGTTATCTTGGACACACGCTATATTTACGGGCCTTGCTGTCCTGGACAGACTTGCACTGCAGGCCCAGCATGCCCTACTACCCTGAACTTACACTTCACAATTGCACTGCAGACCACACTTATCCTGTACACACTGTGCACTGCTTGTCCAGCTAGGACTCTCTGTGTGGTGTCGCCTGCTGTGCTGGACACATTTGCACTGTGTGCCCCTCTGCCCTGGCTGGACTCACCTGCCCACCGGAGCTCCGCGGCCACCTCCTCCCAGTTGCGGCTCCAGTTTTGCGGGTACCAAACACCCCGCACGCCCCCGCTCTCAACGTAGTGGAGGTTGAGGTGCTTCACCAGAGGCACGAATCTCCATTCACCACCGTCGGGGCTCTGCCAGGCCTGAAGAGACAGGGTGTTTTGTTCAGGCAGCAGGCTGGCATGTTGAAATAAAAGCACTCTTTGTATGAACACGATGCGCTGCGTGACTGCATCACGTTGTTTGCAACCATTACGAAGTCAGTAGTCTGCGGGGCGCAGTCATGCGTGGGGGTGGGTCATATTCAGAGTCTGTCCAAGTGCACCGACCTGACAGGCGCCAGCCACCCTACTCTGGGGAGGGCTCCAATTCAAGATGAAAGAACACTGTGATCTTCTGCAAATAATGCCGCAGGGCCATCAAAAGGTGTCATGTCAGTGGCACTAACACTAAGGAGGAGTGGGTGCGGTAGCACCAGACAGTTAATTCCTGAAAAATAGTAATAAAGGAAAGGTGACACTCCCGATTCACTTGGCCAGGATTCCCAATCTAATGGCTTATGCCGCCCTCCCCTTTTTGCCGCCCTAGGCGGCCGCCTAGTCTTGCCTAATGGCAGAAATGGCCCTGCGTCCGGTGACGGCCTTCGCAGTCTTTTCAGACTCCCCAGACTCGATTCCACCCCCAACAAGAGCGTGTAACAGTGGCGGCAGTCACTGCTGCATTTTCAGCGCGGCGTGGGCGTTTGCCAAAAACGATGCCTGGGGCTGGCATTGGTAGCGCTTACACGCGCTACAAGATTGACGGCCCTGGGTCCCACTGGGACACTGACACTACTGTCCCCAAATAAATTATAAAGACCGTCGCCACGGGCCACTAGTGCCGTGAGGCCGCCGTCCCCAAAATAGTGCCGCCTGGGGTGGACCGCCCCCTAGCTACGCCAGAGCTAAGGTAATATGACATTTTATAAAACTATGTTCTGATTTGCTATGAAAGTAACCATGGCCCTCACACAGCAGGGATTCTGCAGTTCTGCTAATTCCATATGAGAAAATAACATATAAAAACCCTTGATTTTGGGGGTGAGCCTGAGATGTTTCCCATGCCACTGAGGATGCTGCCCGATTCTCTTTTGATTTTGCTTCCCACTTGGGACTTAGAATCATTTTTTGACTTTGTATTCCTCTGTAAGGCCCTTTATGCTGACAGCCTTCATGGCAGTGGTTCTGTATCGACTATTTTTGAATTTTTGAAAATAAAGCTCTTTCATTTTTCTGCTGATCTAGAACTCAGTTATTGACTTTGGACCCTTTTGCTTGATTGTATTTCTGATATTTTTGATGTGTCGGGCCATACTTTGTCATGAAATTGAGGTTTAACATTGTCCCCAGTTCATCAAATTGTGGGCATTTTGTTGAGGTAAATTTTTTGTGTGTCAGAGGTTTTGAGGTTCCAGTGCCCACAGCCGTCTTTCTGAGATACTTGGTCATTACAGGGAGAAATGCAGCAAATGGAGTTAAAAATTCAGGCAATTATCTATCTACCCAATTCAATTCAATTAGTGACACTTATAAAGCGCGCTACATACCCGTAGGGTCTCAAGGCGCTGGGGGGGGGTGCCGCTACTGCTCGAACAGCCAGGTCTTCAGCTTCTTCCTGAAGGAGAGGTGGTCTTGGGTCAGGCGCAGGTCGGACGGGAGGGAGTTCCAGGTCTTGGCGGCCAGGTAGGAGAAGGACCTTCCTCCTGTAGTCGCTCTTCGGATGCGGGGGACGGCGGCGAGGGCGTGGTTGGCTGACCGGAGGTGGCGTTTGGGAGCGTAGAAGTTGACTCGGCTGTTGAGGTAGCTCGGGCCTTGGTCGTGTAGGGCTTTGTGTGCGTGGGTGAGGAGGCGGAAGGTGATTCTCTTGTTGATGGGGAGCCAGTGAAGGTCTCTCAGGTGTCCGGAGATGTGGCTGGATCGTGGGATGTCGAGGATGAGTCTGGCTGAGGCGTTTTGGATCCGCTGGAGTCTCTTCTGGAGCTTGGCGGTGGTCCCGGCGTAGAGGGCGTTGCCGTAGTCCAGTCGGCTGGTGACGAGGGCCTGGGTGACGGTCTTCCTGGTCTCTGTGGGGATCCACCAGAAGATCTTCCGTAGCATGCGTAGGATGTTGAAGCACGCCGAGGAGACGCTGTTGACTTGCCTGGTCATGGAGAGGGAGGAGTCCAGGATGAAGCCCAGGTTTCGTGCATGGTCTGTCGGTTTGGGTGCAGTGCCCAGGGCGGGAGGCCACCAGGAGTCGTCCCAGGCGGCGGGTGAGGAGCCCAGGATGAGGACCTCCGTCTTGTCCGAGTTCAGTTTCAGGCGGCTGGTCGTCATCCACTCGGCTACCTCTTTCATCCCTTCGTGCAGGTTGGCTCTGGCGGCGGCGGGGTCATTGGTCAGGGAGAGGATCAGCTGGGTGTCGTCGGCGTAGGAGATGATGCTGAGGTGGTGTTTGCGTACGATGGCCGCGAGGGGGCTCATGTAGACGTTGAAGAGGGTGGGGCTCAGGGATGATCCTTGGGGGACACCGCAGATGACTTCGGAGGCCTCTGACTTGTACGGTGGTAGGCGGACTCGCTGTGTTCTTCCGTCGAGGAAGGAGATGATCCATTCCAGCGCCTTGTCCTGGATTCCGATGTTGCTGAGGCGCCGTATTAGGGTGCGGTGGCAGACCGTGTCGAATGCCGCGGAGAGGTCTAGGAGGATGAGGGCCGCTGTTTCTCCATTGTCCATCAGGGCTCGGATGTCATCGGTGGCGGCGATGAGGGCGGTCTCGGTGCTGTGTTTGGCTCGGAAGCCGGACTGTGAGGGGTCGAGGGATCCGTTCGTCTCGAGGAAGGCGGCCATCTGCTTGTTGACGGTCTTCTCGATGACTTTGGCTGGAAACGGGAGAAGCGAGATGGGGCGGTAATTCTTGAGGTCGGTGGGGTCCGCTGTTGGTTTCTTGAGTAGAGCGCTGAGTTCGGCGTGTTTCCAGCTTTCAGGGAAGATGGCGGTGTCGAAGGATGTGTTGATGATGTCTCGCAGGTGGGGTGCGATGACAGCGTCGGCCTTGTTGAAGACGTGGTGAGGGCAGGGGTCGGTTGGTGATCCGGAGTGGATGGAGTTCATCGTGCGGATGGTGTCTTCGGTGCTGATCGGGGTCCAGGCGTGGAGGGTGGTGGTGGGGGGGGTGGCTGGTCGGTCGTGGTGTGCGTTGGTTGGTTGTTGAAACTGCTGTGTATGTCCGTGATCTTGTTGTGGAAGTATGAGGCGAGGGAGTTGCAGAGGTCTTGCGATGGGGTGATGTCGTTGTTTCCTGCGCTGGGGTTGGAAAGCTCTTTCACGATGTTGAAGAGTTCCTTGCTGTTGTGTGCGTTGTTGTCCAACCGGTCCTTGAATGCTGTTCTCTTGGCGGCGCGGATCAGCTGGTGGTGTTTCCGGGTGGCAAGTTTGTAGGAGGTCCTGTTGTCCGGTGTCGGTTCCCTTTTCCAGACTTTCTCGAGGGCTCGGCAGTTCTTCTTGGAGCTCTTGAGTTCGTCGGTGAACCATGGGGCCTTCTTGCTGCCGGGTCTGCTAGGCGGGGTCCTCAGCGGGGCGAGTTCGTCCGCGCAGTTGCTGATCCACTTTGTGATGTTATCGGCGGCCTGGCTGGGGTTCGCTGAGCTGGCAGGAGGGTGTTGGCTCAGGGAGGTGGCGAGCTGGTCTGCTGTGATCTTGTTCCAGCTTCTGCGGGCGGTGTGTTGCTGGTGTTGGTGGGTCGTCGTTCTCTTGAAGGTGAAGTGGACGCAGCTGTGGTCCGTCCATTGAAGCTCTGTGGCGTGGCTGAAGTCGATGTCTGTGCTGGATGAGAAGACGGCGTCGAGTGTGTGTCCGGCGAGGTGGGTGGGGGTGGACACCAGTTGCTTGAGTCCCAGGTTGGCGAGGTTGTCGAGCAGGGTGCTGGTGTTGTGGTCGTTGTTGTTCTCCAGATGGAAGTTGAGGTCTCCCAGGAGGATGTAGTCAGCGGAGGGGAGGGCATGCGGGCTGACGAAGTCGGCGATGTCCTCGCTGAATTGCGTGCGTGGTCCAGGGGGTCGGTAGATCAGGGTGCCTCTGAGGGTGGTGTTCGGGTTGGTGTGGATCTGGAAATGCAGGTGTTCGGCGCTGGTCAGGGTGTTGTCGGTGCTGGTCGTGAGACGGATGGTGTTCCTGTGGATGATGGCGATGCCTCCTCCCATCTGGTTGGCGTTTCGGTCCCTCCGGACGATCTTGTAGCCCTCTGGGATAGCGATGGCGATGTCGGGAGCTGAAGAGGCGTTCATCCAGGTCTCCGTGAGGAAGGCAACGTCAGGGGCTGTGGCGTCTAGAAGGTTCCAGAGTTCGATGGCGTGTCTGTGGACGGAGCGGGTGTTGAGCAGGATGCACTTGAGGTGGGTGCTGCTGGAGTTCGACTTGGCGGGTGCTGGTGCGGGGCTGGTCCGGATGCAGGAGAACTTGCAGGCGTGGCAGCTGAACGGTCCGTGGGTGCGTCTTGGAGTGGCTTGGTGGCATTCTGGGAGTCGGCCGGTGTTGAGAGCGATGAGGGTGGCGGCGGAGTACGTCAGGCGGGTAGGTCGAGGTCTTCGAGGTCCAGGGGTCCTGGCGCTGGTCGCGATCCGGTCGCGGACGGGCGCAGACGGGCTTACCTTTGGCGCGCCTTCGGCGCACAATCGGCGCGCCCGCTGCGCGTGACCGCTGCGCGTTCGCACGGTCGCCATTTAAGGCGAAGTGCGCGGGTGGGCGGGGCAGCTGGGAGGCGGGAGCGGGGAGGGTTACAGAAGACAAAAGGGGCGGGGACAAGCGGCGGTGGCGGGAAGGGAGGGCGGGGGGCGGCGCGGTAGGCGGACAACAAGGAAGGAGAGCAAACACGTAAAAAATGCAAAAACAGGCACAAATTCACGCAAAAAGCGGGGAAAAAGAGAGTTACACAAAGTTAAACAAGGCAAGCACAAAAAACCGTCAAAACAAGGGAAAAACACTCGCAGCGGCGGCAGCCGGCAAACGAGGCAGCAGCGAGGCAGAGGGCAGGCAAGGGGCACACGCAGCAGCTGGTGGCCGTGCGGCGCGGGGGTGTCCCACAAGTGGGTCACACTCACCTGCGTCGCACGGTCGCCATTTAAGGCCAAGTGCGCGGGTGGGCGGGGCAGCTGGGAGGCGGGAGCGGGGAGGGTTACAGAAGACAAAAGGGGCGGGGACAAGCGGCGGTGGCGGGAAGGGAGGGCGGGGGGCGGCGCGGTAGGCGGACAACAAGGAAGGAGAGCAAACACGTAAAAAATGCAAAAACAGGCACAAATTCACGCAAAAAGCGGGGAAAAAGAGAGTTACACAAAGTTAAACAAGGCAAGCACAAAAAACCGTCAAAACAAGGGAAAAAACACTCGCAGCGGCGGCAGCCGGCAACGAGGCAGCAGCGAGGCAGAGGGCAGGCAAGGGGCACACGCAGCAGCTGGTGGCCGTGCGGCGCGGGGGTGTCCCACAAGTGGGTCACACTCACCTGCGTCGCACGGTCGCCATTTAAGGCCAAGTGCGCGGGTGGGCGGGGCAGCTGGGAGGCGGGAGCGGGGAGGGTTACAGAAGACAAAAGGGGCGGGGACAAGCGGCGGTGGCGGGAAGGGAGGGCGGGGGGCGGCGCGGTAGGCGGGCAACAAGGAAGGAGAGCAAACACGTAAAAAATGCAAAAACAGGCACAAATTCACGCAAAAAGCGGGGAAAAAGAGAGTTACACAAAGTTAAACAAGGCAAGCACAAAAAACCGTCAAAACAAGGGAAAAAACACTCGCAGCGGCGGCAGCCGGCAAACGAGGCAGCAGCGAGGCAGAGGGCAGGCAAGGGGCACACGCAGCAGCTGGTGGCCGTGCGGCGCGGGGGTGTCCCACAAGTGGGTCACACTCACCTGCGTCGCACGGTCGCCATTTAAGGCCAAGTGCGCGGGTGGGCGGGGCAGCTGGGAGGCGGGAGCGGGGAGGGTTACAGAAGACAAAAGGGGCGGGGACAAGCGGCGGTGGCGGGAAGGGAGGGCGGGGGGCGGCGCGGTAGGCGGACAACAAGGAAGGAGAGCAAACACGTAAAAAATGCAAAAACAGGCACAAATTCACGCAAAAAGCGGGGAAAAAGAGAGTTACACAAAGTTAAACAAGGCAAGCACAAAAAACCGTCAAAACAAGGGAAAAAACACTCGCAGCGGCGGCAGCCGGCAACGAGGCAGCAGCGAGGCAGAGGGCAGGCAAGGGGCACACGCAGCAGCTGGTGGCCGTGCGGCGCGGGGGTGTCCCACAAGTGGGTCACACTCACCTGCGTCGCACGGTCGCCATTTAAGGCCAAGTGCGCGGGTGGGCGGGGCAGCTGGGAGGCGGGAGCGGGGAGGGTTACAGAAGACAAAAGGGGCGGGGACAAGCGGCGGTGGCGGGAAGGGAGGGCGGGGGGCGGCGCGGTAGGCGGACAACAGGGAAGGAGAGCAAACACGTAAAAAATGCAAAAACAGGCACAAATTCACGCAAAAAGCGGGGAAAAAGAGAGTTACACAAAGTTAAACAAGGCAAGCACAAAAAACCGTCAAAACAAGGGAAAAAACACTCGCAGCGGCGGCAGCCGGCAAACGAGGCAGCAGCGAGGCAGAGGGCAGGCAAGGGGCACACGCAGCAGCTGGTGGCCGTGCGGCGCGGGGGTGTCCCACAAGTGGGTCACACTCACCTGTGTCGCACGGTCGCCATTTAAGGCCAAGTGCGCGGGTGGGCGGGGCAGCTGGGAGGCGGGAGCGGGGAGGGTTACAGAAGACAAAAGGGGCGGGGACAAGCGGCGGTGGCGGGAAGGGAGGGCGGGGGGCGGCGCGGTAGGCGGACAACAAGGAAGGAGAGCAAACACGTAAAAAATGCAAAAACAGGCACAAATTCACGCAAAAAGCGGGGAAAAAGAGAGTTACACAAAGTTAAACAAGGCAAGCACAAAAAACCGTCAAAACAAGGGAAAAAACACTCGCAGCGGCGGCAGCCGGCAAACGAGGCAGCAGCGAGGCAGAGGGCAGGCAAGGGGCACACGCAGCAGCTGGTGGCCGTGCGGCGCGGGGGTGTCCCACAAGTGGGTCACACTCACCTGCGTCGCACGGTCGCCATTTAAGGCCAAGTGCGCGGGTGGGCGGGGCAGCTGGGAGGCGGGAGCGGGGAGGGTTACAGAAGACAAAAGGGGCGGGGACAAGCGGCGGTGGCGGGAAGGGAGGGCGGGGGGCGGCGCGGTAGGCGGACAACAAGGAAGGAGAGCAAACACGTAAAAAATGCAAAAACAGGCACAAATTCACGCAAAAAGCGGGGAAAAAGAGAGTTACACAAAGTTAAACAAGGCAAGCACAAAAAACCGTCAAAACAAGGGAAAAAACACTCGCAGCGGCGGCAGCCGGCAACGAGGCGGCAACGAGGCAGCAGCGAGGCAGAGGGCAGGCAAGGGGCACACGCAGCAGCTGGTGGCCGTGCGGCGCGGGGGTGTCCCACACAATTGAAATTGAATTGAATTGAATTGACACTGTGCAGAATTGGCCAGAATGGTGTACCCGATGGATACTGCTTAGACCTACTGCCAATTAAGCTCAAATTATTACATTTTGTTGCAGGAATAATGGAATGCTTGCATAAACAGCCCAAAATGCAAATCACAGCACTTTCAAAGTAGAGCTCTCCAGAATAGGCGACTGGTGCCATTGCCTCAAAACTATCATGATGTGGTGGAACTTCCTGATATATAGTCAGCCGGAGTGCAGTACATGATACTGATTATAGCAGTACCACATATCACTTTGAGCATCAGGCGGTATAGTTTTGCCGTAATGCAGACAAATACACTTGATCTTCTAAGTAGGTGAAGTTAAAGACCATGCAATGTATCTGCGAGGAGATGTGGTCTAGTGGCTCTTGTTGACACCTTTGGAATCTAGCGAGCCAGGTTCAAAAATGCCTTTAGACTTAACAATGCATGAATATGGTCAAATCACTAATTTTCCATGTGGGTAAAGTGTATTGGTGTAATCACCACTTGAGGCCATCTTCTGGGTTCTCATGTGATGTTCAGCCCCCACTTGCTTCATAGCTAGGTTTGTGCTATAGCTATGTAAATATTATTACTTTTAGATGCTAAACAGGGGTATCAGTTGCTATCCGTGGGTCAGTCTTTTATACCTGTGGCAATACCATTGGATTGAAGTGCCAAGAACCCTTTCTCCTTACCTCACAGCTGTAAATAGGGCACTGTTGAGGGACTAAGGACCGGGCAAGAGGTCACACTTAGGATCTTTTCAGTGACCAATGTGTATATTATATCACTTTTGCTAAAATTGCCATTCTCTGAATTCGTGTCCAAGGTATGTGTTTCATCACAAGGACAATAAACGGAAAGCAGAGACTTTATAGTGGGCAAAGGTGTCACTTCACAACTGACCTTCATGAGTTTGCTTTCTGAGAAAGCAGAACCAGTTTCTTTGGCGAGTATATATTCACAAATGCATTCTTAGATGGTTTAAGTGTGAGGAAATATCTTGCCATACAATGCTCTGTATCTCGTGTGGAAGAGTATGACTGTTCCAATGTCCTTGAGATGAGTCCCGGGAAGATATATCTGAGTGTCCTCCGGGGCCGGACTGGCCGTAGCAGGCACCAGGCATTTTTCTGGTGGGCCGGAAAGGTGGGGCCAGTTTTGGACCGCTGAGGGCGTTTTTTTGATATCAGGGGCCGGTTTTACAGCAGCGCTGCAATATCAGGCCCCGGTAACAAAGCAGCAGCAGTGTTTCCCACCAGCACCCACCGTGCAGCAGTGTTTCCCTGAGCACTCCCTGCAGCATTGTTTCCCACCAGCCCCCCGCAGCAGCAGTGTTTCCCACCAGCACCCCCACTTTACCCCCCCCCCGCCCGGGGCCGGTCCAACGTAATTGCCAAGGCTGGTTTGCGTTCTCAGTCCAGCCCTGATATCCTCCTGATTCTGCTGAAAGTAAATGGAATGATAACTCATCAGAACATGCAGGGCCCCCCTGTGTACATTCAGTAAGAAGGGTGGCATGGCAGAACCCAATGGCATCCCACAACTGTGGAGTCGTCTCCATGATCTAGAAGTGATACATGAATAATGAATTTAATTGGTAATATTTATGCCAAACTAAAACATAATAGTCCCTTGTGCTGTTCTATGTTGTTAATCAGGGCTCCATGATGTATAGGTTGAAATGCCTAGCTGGAAGGGCAAATGGAGCAGTGCAACTCATCATGAATGGTTGGAAGATTTCCACTGAATGGATGAGTAGCAGTCACAGTAATACAACCGTACACAAATCTGGTGAAAATCTTATCAACTGTCGTGGAATTAATTGGACTAAATAGAATACGAGCTAGACAGTGCTGTGCCCATGAGCATAGAGACTGTGATGAAGAAACTGACCAGTAAATGTGTGAGTGATACAGCACTTGAACTCTATATCAGTTTCTTCAGTTGCAAGTCGTGTTTTTCCATTGCTTTTCTGGCCTCAATTTTTGCTGAGAGGATGGAAGTGAAAATAAATATTTCATTGATAGGATAAAGTGCTTCTCAAATAGGTACCTGCATGTGGGACAGAACCGATTAAATAACCGTAGACTGTGCCCAGCTAAAATGGCAACAGCCGATTGTGGTCTGAGACTGCAGGAGCAGGAAGTATGTGGGTAGGATTGTGTTTCTTGTGATGCTAGTGCAACTCATTCTTCGATTGGAAATCGAATGGGAATGTGTTGAATAAATGACTTCAAGGTCAGGGACTATACAAAGGCTCAGGCCTCGTATTTTCTGCTTGCAGTTTAGTGTTTACCTCTGAGTCCTGCCTCTTGCTCGTTCTATAACTGACCCTGCTGAATTCTGCACAGCTGACTCGTTACAGAAATAGCCTTCTTGTGCTGATGAGATTAAGGTACATTGATCTCTGTAAAAAGTGCAACACTTGACTGGGGTTTGCCAGTTGTTTAGCGCTGAGAACCTAAATTAGCTGAATGAAACTTATGTAAATATTCCAGGCTATTTGATGTCATAGCACGATTTGAGTTTCATAATGTACATGGATGTACAGGTACTAATTCTGGTTTTTGTCTTTTAATGTATGCCCATGAGATGATCAATTCAAAGAGGAGAGGATCTCGTAGGCAATATATCAGAATCACGTGTTACCTTAGCGACACTCAAGAACAACTGTTTGCAATTGTAAGGCAGCACAGCTCTAAGTCACTTCCTCCCAAATGGACAATCTGTTATTAAAAAGAGAATGGATCTTTTGTTTCTTCCAGTTGTATACCATTTAAAAGCCAGTTTGGGGAACTCTGAGACATTTCCATGGAGGTCCTTATGGGCGAGGCAAAGAGCCTTGAATCTGATGCACTGTCTAACAGGCAACCAATGAAGACGTTTGATGGCTTGTGTAACTGACTGATGTTTGGGTATTCTGTTAAGTAAAGAAACAAAAAGGTTGGGGGAGGGCCTGAGGGATTTTTAAAGACCAAACAAAGACACATTCCCTAACTGAATGCAGAAAAGCATAAAAGTGTCAGAGGGTCTAAAACGGTCTATGTGTGGTTCATAAAACTAATAGAACAGTGTCAACTCATCTAGCAATGATAAAGAATATTGGTGGATATCAGTGATCACTCACAGGATATCCATCAGTCACCACACGGAATCGCCCTTCATCATTTGGCATTCCTGTTGGCCACAAAAATTGGTACACCACTGGCTCAAAAGGGGTGGCCAGTTGGTATAACCTCCCAAGAGTCAAGTGATGGCCAATAGTGGTAGAGTGTCACAAACTACTGTACCAATTTTTGTGGCCAACAGGAATGCCAAATGATGAAGGGCGGTTCCGTGTGGTGACTGATGGATATCCTGTGAGTGATCACTGATATCCACCAATATTCTTTATAATTGCTAGATGAGTTGACACTGTTCTATTCTGTTAAGTAGTCTTGCCGCTGAACTATGCAGGACCTGGAGCTTATTTTAAAATTACCGATTCAGTATTTTACAGAATCGGTAAATTTACCGATTCGGTAAATTTACTGAATCTGTAAAATTAAGGGCCCTACATCTCAAAATCCCATTATCGGTCGATAACGGCCGAATTCGGCCGTTACTGACCGGTAATTGGCGACCTACATCTGGCCCTAGGAGAGCTACAGTTTTTTGTGCTTTATTTGGAATGAAATGGAAAACCTTTTTAGCATCCTCAGAGCATGAAATGTAGATGACGTGACAGCATTAACCTGCCGTCCAAAGATCAGCTTGTTATCTACTATTACTCCAAGATTTGTGGTTTTGCAAACTGGTTCTGGAGGAGAACTTGTTCTATTGGTCAGCAGGCTGATTTCCATAGGAAGGGGGAGTTTCCAAACATAATAACCTCAGTTTTTTCGGCATATAACTTCAAGCAGGTCATAATCATACAGTCTCCAACTGCAGACATGCAGTCGTAGAAAGTGGATGCTGCCTAGTGATTTGAAGCAGACAAGGCTACCAAGATGTGTGTAACGTCCGCGTACAAAGCAAGATACAGCCCAAAGGATCTGATAAGTGAGGCCAAAGGTTTAATGTAGATATTAAATAATGTGGGGCTGACTGCGGACCCCTGAGGTATCCCGCACAGGAGTGAAAAAGGTTTAGACTCAGATGGATCTAGTGCTGCTATTTCAGATCTCCCAGACCGGAAAGATTTTAGCACGTTAAGTGCCGTCCCCTCGATCCCAACAGCCCTGAGTTGCTCGACCAACACCTTGAGGTCGACCGTAACAAAGGCCGCTGCCAGGTTGAGGAGTATTAGTGGACCGTTCCCACCTCCATCAACTATGGATCTGATCTCCTCAGTTGTTTTGATTAAGGCAGTTTCGGTACTATGACCACTTCTAAAGCCAAATTGGGTAGTATCCATCATCAGATGGTCTGATAGAAATTTGGTTAACTCAAGATTAATAGTCTTTTCTATTATTTTGGCTGGAAAAAGCAGACAGGAAATTGGTTGATAGGTATTGAGGTCATTTGGATTTAAGTTGGGCATTTTTAGCGGTGGCAGTAAGGAAGCTTCTTTCCATATTGATGGAAAAGTTCCTATTTCCAGCAGGGAATTGAAAATGTCAATTAAGCACATTGCTACTGTTTCAGCAGCGTTTCAGCAGCTTGAATTGTAATTGACGGAGGGCAAGGGTCCTTTGGTCACCCAGATTTGATGGATTTAATAAGGGAAATTACCTGTGCCAATAACGGCGTAGAACATTTTGAGAGTTTAGGAAGATCTTTTATCAGGGGTGACTTGAATTAAGTTGTTACATTTTGGGATAGATGTTTATTAAATTTACTGAAAATCTGAGAAACCTTATCCAAGATAAGGTTAGCCAGAGTTTTACAGAAGGCTTAGCTATTATTTGGGCTGATACTCCTAGGCGTGAAGTTAAATTAGATATCACCCTGAACAGTTCCTTAGATGAGTTGTCTGTGGCCATTATTTTTTGAGTGATGTAGGATGTTTTTTCTTTGAATAAGAGGATTTTGTAATTATTAAGGCATATTTTATAATTTTCTTTTTCTTTGCAGTCATACCTCTTCCTCCATATTCTCTCCTGTTTTCTAAATGTTTTTTTTGGATCTTGACGTTGTCCTTGAACCAAGAAGCGGGAGGAGAAATTCTCCTAGCATTATGCGATTTCAGAAGTGTAGTAGCCTTTGCGGATGATTGAATCTATTTAGTGTAGTTAGAGGATGAGTGTTCTAAGGTACTGAAGGGAAAGGGTATAGTGTCTATCAGGATTTTCTTTAAAATGTTGCCTTTAATTTTATACCAGGCATATGTGTTTGTCTTTTGAAAGAAAGATGGACCAGGACTAAGGTTTTACCTAACCTTTATGTCAAGTAAGACTGCATAGTGATCCGATCAGGTTAACGGGATAGGGTTTTTCATAATCACCAAAGAGTTGTTTGGGGCGACTCCGTCTAATGTGTGACCAGCTGAATTCTTGGATTTTTCACTAGTTGGGGCAGTCCTAGCCCCTCGAGTATTTCATTTATAATGCGCGTGTCCCTATCTTAGAGATTTTCTAGATGGAAGTTGAAGTCTCCCAACATGGTAAAGTCATTATTGCTCAAAATTTCCTCTAGAAGGGTGCCAATGTGTTGAATAAAAGTGGTCCCGGGCCAGGAGGGTGAAAGGTTAATGTGCCCCAGAAGGAACGATTATGTGAGAGTTGGACCGTGAACTGAAAGGCTTCAGACTCTAATGCGGGTACCTTTTTAAACATGGCAGGCATATTGTCTTTGACAAGGTTTCAGTTCTCCAGGCTATATCAAGATGATGACTTCCCATAAATTCCCTAAATTCAAAATTGTGTTTAATGAGGGATCTAGCATTTATCAAAGTGCATTAAACTAAGTTGGGGGGTGCACTACTGTACCTTGTTGATACGCTACATTTGGAGTTAATCCAAGGAATAACTATCCCACAATCTGGGCAAAAAAATCATTCTGACTTGGGTGTTCATTTGGGCTTAGAGAAAGAAACAACCATTGGACTTAACTTTGTTGTTCAGTCCCAAAGCGCCATTCTGGAATAGTTTAGCAGTGGTGGGGGATGGGGTTACAACGGGCAGGGAGGCTGACACTGTGCGCGAACTGGGTGCGGATGGAAGCAGATGGACTGCCTTTGGCGTACCAGTTGCACACCCAATATGCCTACGTGCAGCTGCATTAAATCCCCTTGAGGATCGGTGGGCGTGTCCTAGACAGCTCATGTTTGCAGAGCGCAAAGGAACATAGGTAGGGAAAAAATTAAATGTGCTAAACAGGGTGCAGAATACCCGGTTTTCTCTCACCAGGCTCCCCTGGGAGAGACAACTACTGGTAAATTAAACAGAAGTCGCAATGAGAGGGTTAACGATAAAACATAAAATCATTAAAACGGGTAATTCACCCTTTCAAGATGGTGCCCAATGTCAAAGGAGCCAGGCACCTTCTATGAAAAAGCATCAGAGTGCAGAGTCCGTACATTCAAGGAAAATAAAATAGGCTTGTGTCAATGCTCTTCAAAAGAGCTGCGCGGTCGGGCTATGAGCCGCATCAAATCCCCTCGAGGATCGGTGGGCGTGGCCTAGAAAAGAGAGCAAAGGAAAACAGGTAAGGAAAAAATTAAATGTGCAAAACCAGGGTCCAGCAGCCCTGCTTGTCTCTCACAGGCTCTCCTGGGAGGCAGAACTACTGGCAAATGAAACAGAGGTCAAAATAAGAGGGATAACCATAAAATCATTAAAATGGGCACTTAACCCTTTCAGGATGGCACCCAATGTCAAAGGGACCAGGCACGTCCTATTCAATACAAGGAAAATAAAATGGGCTTGTGTCAAAGCCAACAACATTGTTGTATACAATGATTCTGCTAATGAAAAGGCGAGCACAGGAATTCAGATCAAAGTTTTGATACCACTTCATATTATGGATGGGAGTCCCAAAAGGAAAAATCATTAAGTAATAAGGTAACCCATAACATCCTGCCACAGGGAAGTGGTACGACAAAATAGAGCAATGAGGCTGAGAGCGGAATTCCTTTGTAGTGTGTTGGATTGCTTAGGTGACTTGCATTAACGTCTTATTGTACAGTAGAAGATATTTCGAACCTTATATTACATAGCTGTACCATCATTTGTCTTTATCACATATTAAATGTTTGGTGTCTTGTTTCTTTTGACTAAAAGTACTGCACACTGTAGATATGTGAAATAAATGTGGAATCTGTGTTGTAAATATGAACATTACAATGTGTTGCTTGTTAATATTTGTAAGAATACTTTGAGTAATGAAACTGGACTGAGAAAATTATAGGAATGTTAGTTTCATTTATTATTATTTTTCTTCTATAATCACATGAATACTGCAGAAACTCCAACACTTTTCATGACAGGATAAATTTGTGAATGCTGCAACAAAGCACTCAAAGAAAAGAACAAATAAAATGTGAATCTTCCAAAACCATATGTCTTAACGTTGCTCAATTCATAAATAAACCATAGAAGCACACATTTAAAGCATATGGCATATTTTTGTAAATTTGCTTAGTGGCTCCACACAAGTACAGTAGAAAGCCTAGTTTAGTGAAGGTGTAGTTCAAAAAGTAAGGGTAAAACATCGAGACACATGTTCTCCTCTAATTGAATTCAAACATGTCCTTTGTCTTACCAGGTTCTGATGTTCGTCAATGTTGGAAATTGCATTACTGGTTTAGGGGTGAAACCCTAGTCAAGCAGCAACCACAATCTTTGTCAGGGTGAAACACAAACCAACCTCATATTAACCTGTGCTTAAGCCTTGGATAGTAAGGCACAATAGTAGCCAGGCTAAACTTTGAGGCAATGTGTAAAGTATTTAGGCAGCACTTTAAAGACTAATAAACTGAAAACACAACACAAGAAAAATGCCACACCAATTTGATCAAATGGAATAAAATGTAATACATTATTTGACACTAAACAAAACCCAGTCAGTAGAACCACAAATGTGCAGTTTCTTTTTTTATATAAAAATAGTGCTTAGAAGCACATAGCGCCAACTGTAGTCGTTTGGTCGCTCCAGCTTGAGACAGTGTCACAAGTTTAGGCTGACTATGATAGAGCATGGGCTGGATACATGGACCAAGTTAGATCTGTTGAACAGAGTATCTAAAATCCTGATTGTGGAGCATTGCGGGAACCCCCCTCAAGGATGGCTGTGCAGCGGCAGTTCTGTGGAGCTGCAAGTGCAATGAGAGGTACTGCGTCATTGTTGAGGATGCTGTGAATGAAGGGCTGGTATTGCAAAGTCCTGCGTTGAAGATGCGTTGCCCTCCGGCTGTTCGGAAGAAGCTGCTGGGCTACAATGTGGTGTCCTTTGTCCTTGCTGAGGATGTAGTCGATGAGGGGCTTATGATACGAAAGCCTGTGTTGAGGATGCGTTGCACATCAACAGTTACAAGATGACTGTAGCCTGCAATGAGAGGTTCAACATATGGGCTGTTTAGTGCTTCTGAGGTTCCAAAGTGTTGTATAGAGATGCTCACAGAACCACAGCTGGGTTGGAAGATCACAGTCAGGCCCACTTCCAAGGGTCCAGGACTGGGGTGGCACCTCACAGCCGACAGAGTCCAGGTGCTGAGTTCAAGGTGGTTGGAGCCTTCTGTCCCTGAGGCTCTGGACAGGAGGCAGGCCAACTATCCCTTGGAATCACTCTGATGTTCCTGGGTTCGAGATGCATGTCAAGTCCTTTTACTCACGCCAACTGAGTAGGAGTCCTTCTTGCAAAGCCGCACAGCAGTTTTTCTGAGTCTTCCACAGGTTTAGAGGTGTACTAAAGAGTTGGGCCTGAAGGTCCACTATTTATACCTTGTTATTGTGCTGGGTGTGCAGTTTTGCTGTAACAGTATATGAATTTCCTATTTTATGATTAAAGTTTGTTGTTATGTGACAGTGATTCCTTTCATCTCAGCATCCGATTGTTAAATAAACACGTGTTTCACCTCTCAAACAACCTATTGGGGGAAGCTTTCTCAAAACTGGAAGTCAATATAATCATTATTAGTCATTTAAATACTTGAAATGTATTTCACACCTCATTTGAGCTGCGGTATTAAGAAAGGTAGATCCAAGACTGGACTGCACCTGCTGCTTCCTGGGCTAGCGGAGATAGGACAGTGTCTGTGGTGTTCTACTCGAGAAAAGACATCCCCAGGCCTCAGACAGAGGAGGTGACTCCATGAGTCAGTTGTCTGACTTCAGCTACAGGGTCGCAAAAGCTGAAGAAGCCTGCCTTGGTGAGTTAGGGGCCACAAATGCCTGACTGCTGCTGTCCACCAACATGCAGCCTGGGAGACTGAGTTTCAGCCCTCAAATGTTGCACAAGAGTGTGCTGAACCCGGGAGAGTTGATGGAGTGCAGTTTGGTTGCCCAGTGAGCAAGTGATTTCTAGTTAAATGGAACCATTGGTTTTGCTTTAACCAGAGACCAGTAGACCAATGGCAACTGGATTTTGGGTGGACTACAACCAGACTTCGAGGGACATTGACCCCTGTGGCCAAAGTTACCCCACCTCATTCATAGACTGAGGAGTAGCCCCAGAGAACCCTGTCACCAGAGCAGCTTACTCAACATCCTTCACCATCCTGTATCCATTACATCAGGACCACTCCATTAAGGTCTATGGCAGTTCACCTATAGAGCCTGGAACTCGACTGAAGACTGCTTTGACTGTTAGGTAAACTGTTCAACTAAGCCTATTTGGTCCCTGTGACTCGCTTCCTGTCGAAGTCGGTCTCCCAAAGTGAGCTGGATTAGTAGTTTAAAACTTTATCAAAGTTTTCAACACTTTGCAAAGTTGACTGTGAGAGCAGTATATTACAATGATTTATTGCGTTGAGTGAAAAAAGCAGTGATTTAGTGTTCCCATGAAAATTCATATCCCTGGAACCCTCTGGTGACATTTGTCATTGAGGTGTTAATTTAAAGATAAAACATTTTTTATAAATTGGCGTTTTTTTTTAGTCCTGTTTCTTTCTTATTCAACTGTTCTGGTACGTTTTAATGCTTAACAGCCTGGCTGCTCAGAGCCACAGCTACCCAGAGTTGAGCTAAGATTTTTCAAACTAATCTGACTGCACCCAGCACAGATAGTGAGTCTATTCTATGGTGAGGTCTCACAACCACACGTATGATAAATCTCTTTTCTCACAGCTTATGTAACACAACTCCTGCACACCTAATCTTGACAATCTTCTTCAATAACTTTAGCGGGAGAATAGATTTGGATTCTACTTCCAACTTCTGTCTTTTAGCTCACTGTGTGTTCCTAGTCCTTCAGAGCTCTGTTATAATTTGTTCTGGTATACTTTAAGTAAACAAGTTGCGCTGATGAACATAATGGTACTAAAATAAAAATATTTGCACATAAAAGCTTTAAAAAAGTGAGCCTAATGTAAGAGTGTCCAGCCTTTTTTAAAATCATAGATAGTTCTACTCAAGGAATAAATCCCAACTACTGCATTTTTAATCACTGTCCAATAGTGACTACATTCATTAGTGGTACACTAGTGACCACCTAAACATTTCAGCCGGGGCAATCAGCAGAAATGTCAGGAAAAGCGTTATCAATATGAAATGCCACCACATGACTAATGAAATAACAGCCAAAACAGCATATGCCCTCTGGCACAAAGGAAATAACCCCAGCAATAAGCCTCCTCAATTCATCTTGAATTCCCATCCATTTGTCCGCTTTACATATGTTTTGGAAATGCAACTATTTTGCCTTCATTAGCATATCAGTTTCTTTCACACTTCTATTTTGGGCAAACAAACTCAGTTTTCCAAAATTATTTTTTGAAAAAAACATAATTTTGCCTTCAAAATACCAGTTTTCATATTTATCAAATACAAAGTCCTCAAATATAATCTTGTCAGTTTCATCAAGTGCACATATGTACAAATGCTTGAAATGGACATAATCTGATTAAAATGTCCAGGGTTTATGATCATATGCCATGGATGGTCCCCATAACACCGAGGATACCTACAAAATGCCAACTATGCTCATGATTATATCACAGGCACCACTGTTCCAAGGCTGGACACTATATTTTATTTATTTATTTTTATTTTAGCTGTTTTGTAGCGCGCTCATATACTACCAGAGTGTCCTGGCGCGTAAAAAGAGAAACAAGCAAGTGGCCGGAGGAAAAAAGTAGAGATCTAAATTTTCTTTTTACTATTAGTATTTTAATAAGCCGTTCTGAAAAGATAAGTTTTAAGTGCCTTCTTAAATATCACAAAATTTTCAGTTAATCTCAGGGAAAGGGGGAGGGTATTCCAAGTCCTAGCCGCGGTGACAGCAAGTGATTGGCCTCCTAAACGAACTCGCTGATGCTCACAGTACAGTACGCCAGTCATAGTCATTATTATGCCAGAGGCAGCCAACATTAAGTGAAGAGTGGCCTAAATTGGATGAGTTGTGCTCACAATATATGAATAATGGTTGCCAATATGAACAACTAGACAAACAATTAAAACAATTTCATAAAAGGCAATTATTATTCGAAGAACTGGAACAATTGTGCCAGAGATTAATCCGATATTATGTGAAGATGTAATAACTAATAAATACATATACATATACTTTCGGTGTTCCTTGACACAGCCATAGCTTCCAGGTGATAACACTGTTTATCAGGGTGAAACACAATGCCATTATCACCCGCAGATACACACACTCTCAAATGAGTACACATGCACGCACACAGAAACATGCATGCACAGTGAGGGTAGGACATGGATCACAGCTCTGGATCCAGCCACTTTTTCTACTCAGCTACTGGTCTGATCAGGCACCCAAACATTACAAAGTTTCTCTCTAGCTTCTGCCATCTCACACTTAGTTGACTCAACTATAGATCTAGTTATGGCTACTGCTGACACTCTTCTTTCCTGACCTCTTGTTCACACACATAGTGATACTGATTGAGTGGGGCCAGTGAAGTTCCTTTGCAAACTCTGATCTCTCACTATTGAGGGTGTGCAAAACTCTCACGGTCTTTTCCCGTTGACGCGATGGCCTCCTCAGTCCTTGGATGGCCCACATTGATATCCGACTCGGCTCCAACAGTGATCGGTAAGTGTTCCTTCCTGTTTCCTTGGCATGATGAACCTGGGAAACTGCCCTGATCTAATGGTCGCCTCCTTCCTGATCACACGGATGTCCCCGACCTTAGACTGCACACGGGCAATGGCCTAATTCTCAAATTGGCCCCCTTCCTGACAACGTAGGGGTTGCTGACTTCAGCATATACACAGGCAATGGCCTGCACTGTTCAGAGGCCATCTTTCTGGTCAAACTGGGGTTTCCTACTTTGGCACCCACAGCTGAGATGGACTGCACTTCATAGTAGCCCCTTTCCTTCTCACACAGGAGAAGACGACTCTGGCACATACATGGGCCACACCCCAAACTTCAAGGTGGAGCACCGGCAGCACGAGGACAAAATTAATTCACAGAATTGGTGCAGACAGCCCGCAGTCCTGCCACAGTCCTGAGAGACTGACCAGTCTCACACTTCCCTTACCAGTATATAATCTCCAAGATCAGAGGCCTCCGAAGTCATCTGCGGCGTCCCCCAAGGATCATCTCTGAGCCCCACCCTCTTCAACGTCTACATGAGCCCCCTCGCGGCCATCGTACGCAAACACAACCTCAGCATAATCTCCTACGCCGACGACACCCAGCTGATCCTCTCCCTGACCAACGACCCCGCCGCCGCCAGAGCCAACCTGCACGAAGGGATGAAAGAGGTAGCCGAGTGGATGACGACCAGCCGCCTGAAACTGAACTCGGACAAGACGGAGGTCCTCATCCTGGGCTCCTCACCCTCCGCCTGGGACGACTCCTGGTGGCCTCCCGCCCTGGGCACCGCACCCAAACCGACAGACCATGCACGAAACCTGGGCTTCATCCTGGACTCCTCCCTCTCCATGACCAGGCAAGTCAACAACGTCTCCTCGACGTGCTTCAACATCCTACGCATGCTACGGAAGATCTTCTGGTGGATCCCCACAGAGACCAGGAAGACCGTCACCCAGGCCCTCGTCACCAGCCGACTGGACTACGGCAACGCCCTCTACGCCGGTACCACCGCCAAGCTCCAGAAGAGACTCCAGCGGATCCAAAACGCCTCAGCCAGACTCATCCTCGACATCCCACGAACCAGCCACATCTCCGGACATCTGAGAGACCTTCACTGGCTCCCCGTCAACAAGAGAATCACCTTCCGCCTCCTCACCCACGCACACAAAGCCCTACACGACCAAGGCCCGAGCTACCTCAACAGCCGAGTCAACTTCTACGCCCCCAAACGCCACCTCCGATCAGCCAACCACGCCCTCGCCGCCGTCCCCCGCATCCGAAGAGCGACCACAGGAGGAAGGTCCTTCTCCTACCTGGCCGCCAAGACCTGGAACTCCCTCCCGACCGACCTGCGCCTGACCCAAGACCACCTCTCCTTCAGGAAGAAGCTGAAGACCTGGCTGTTCGAGCAGTAGCGGCACCCCCCCCCCCCCAGCGCCTTGAGACCCTACGGGTATGTAGCGCGCTCTATAAGTGTCACTGATTGATTGATTGATTGATCCCTACTGTGCCACACCAGGCACTCTCCGCCTCCTCACATGGCTTCACTGGTCATGGCTAACAGACAGACTGTAGGTGCTCTCCCCTTCTTAGTGTATGATTGTGTTGGCAGGTAGGCAGCCTCTAGGCACTGTCCTACTCCTCAGAGGGATTGCTAGTCTTTGGCAGGCAGCCAGACTCTAGGTGCTCTCCTCCTCACATAGTGCTTTGGTCTTGGCCAGCAGACAGAGGTCTAGAGCTTGAGGCTCAGGGCAAGTGGTTTTGACTTCCTTGGTGATATCTCCTTACCCAATATGAGACAGTCAGACCTTTGTCTCCAGTCCTGGTTGCACCAGCAAAGAAGTCTTGGCAACCTTCTTTCTCCTGAAGTAGTGTGGCTCACTGGTTAGAGGCGGCAGACCCAAGAGCAGAGGACGGCCCGGGACCAGGGTTCGATTCCCGGCGCAGCAGGTTTCTGGACCAGGGTCAGCGGACTCGATAATTCTCTCGCCTCGGTGCCCACTCTGATCAGCGATCACACTCGGCAACTCTGGGCATTAGCTTGCCTCATCTTCACTAACGGCCCCACCAGACCGCCGGGGATGCCTGGTCTCACCCTGGAGATACCCATTAAGGGACCATCTCTCAGGGAAGCCAGGAAGGGTTTCGCAGCGGTCGAAGCGCCTTGGGACCCTACGGGTAAGTAGTGCGCTATATAAATGCCTATACATTTACATTTACATTCCTGATGAGATGGTGGGACCAATTACATAATATCAATTCACAAAAATATTGGGAAATTAATATTGTTATCAAAAACATTGCCTTCCAATACTTAACTAATAAAAACGCTTCCTCCTCCGTTCATACCACACGTAGCAGTCTCGATACACTAGTGGCATTAATCTCGAAACCACAGGCTACATATCCCTTTAGAGAAATGTGCACTGTGGATTGCACAGCACAAACTTGGCATGCCATGGTGAAATGTGCAGGTCGACAATTGGTCTATGCCCCGGCTCGTCCCATAGCACATCATCCTAAACTCTTGGTGATCCAAGACAAACGGGTGCTGGAGCTTCTGGCGGATATGGATATAACTAAAATGGATAATGTCTATCTGGAGGGCTCCTTCATCACACTGGCACAGATTACTGATAGGCATCAGGGACCGCTAATGTCCGTCTTCACAAACTATAGGTTGCAGGACGCTCTCA
This sequence comes from Lissotriton vulgaris, assembly GCF_964263255.1. Lineage (NCBI taxonomy): Eukaryota > Metazoa > Chordata > Amphibia > Caudata > Salamandridae > Lissotriton > Lissotriton vulgaris. The sequence continues at coordinate 930,588,030 of NC_141693.1, read as the reverse complement.
AGGCTTTCAATACCAATCACCCTACTGCACCAGACACTTTGAGTCCCCTACAGACTTTATTGGCAAGACCCTCACGAGGTAGACTGGTCACCCGTTTATATCAAACTATGCAATCTGGCACTGCGTCAATACACAGCCAGGCTCGAGAGCAATGGGAAAAAGCTATAGGTAATGCTTGCAGTGAAGAGAATTGGGAATTTAGTTGCTTGATGACCAAACCTCTGACAGCCAATTACAACTTGTGCATAATCCATTTGAAATATTTGCAGCAGTTATATCCAGTTTCAGTTACAGAGGTATGGCCAGCTTGACACAGCTAGATGTAAACGATGTGTGGTACAAGAGGCAGATTTTCTTCATCTCGCATGGGATTGTTCCCGGATTAGGGAATTCTGGGTGTTGGTCACACAGGCATTAACTGACATGACAATGGAGGAAGTAGCGGGCTCCCCTTTAATCTGTGTGCTGGGTCTGGTGAAGCATTTTAAACCGCAGAAGAGAAGACTGATTCTCATAGCAGTTGTAATGGCCAAGAGGAAAGTAGCACAAACATGGGACAGTAAGAAAGCCCCTAAAATTAGAGACTGGCTACGTGACTTGGTAAAGTCAATTAAACAAATGCTAACTAATAAAAACAACTGAAAAGCAAAGTACCCAACAAAATTGTATAATCAATTATAAAAGAAATGCAAAATGTGAACACTTACAACACCCAAAAATTAATAAAGCTGCAAGATGATGATACTCTGCCGTATTTTCTACAGGAATACAGAAAACCGAAGTGGAAGAATACATACAACTACCTTCTAAAGTAAGTAAATCATTTAATTAACATAATTAAAAATAATAAATTCATTTTAAAAAGTTAAATAATAAATAACAAACCAAATACACTGCACCTGATTACGATCATGGTGGGAGTGCCACCGATGGCCCGTTGGTGGTGGTCCCACCGCCATCGTACTTGTGTTTCCCGCCCACCACAATAGGATGGCGGGCGGATGTCTGGTGGTCAGAGAAACCAACCGCCATCCCTTCGGTGCTTCGGAGGAAGTTGTATCCCTACAACAGTGGTGGTGCCTGCTCAGGCACTGCTGTAGGTATTACAACCATTTCATGGCAGTTAACCAGCCATGAAAAGGCTGTCAGAATGGCACTTTTGGGGCCCGCAGTGGGCCCCCCTTCCACCCTGGACCTATGACATAGCCCATGGGGGGCACCAATGGCGCCCCTCCCACATATCCCTGCAGCATGTGGCGGGCAGCGCATGGTGCCTGTCACATAGTGCAATGATGTGCAAAATGTGCATTTTTTGTATTGCTGAGTTTTCTGCAGCCCCCAGCACATGCCACAATACAAAAAAATATACGTTGTCACTGCCTTGATGGCGTCGCATTGTAATTATTATGGCACGACCGTCGACAGCAAGTCGAACAGTCCCGTTTCCGAAGGGATGGCGGTTGGACATAAGCCTGACCACCATCATAATCAGCCCCTCTGTTTTCTTAAGCCATAACGTTAGAAACTATATACAAGTTTCTAGACCATGGAAAAACTAAAAATACAAAGAAACTTCAGAAATGAAGTACCTGGACAAAGGCACATAAAAAGGAAGTACATTGAAAACTGTTGTATCAAGTGAACCCTAAATACTAACAATAAAAATAGCATTACTCAGACCGTACTAGCTACCAGCAAACAAATGTTTAAAATAAAACAAAGGGGCCGTAGAGAATTCCAATAGAAGCCCATGTTCACACCATAACATGGACTTCTTTGGGAATTCACAAGGGCATATTATCAAGCCCATTATCGTCGCTTTAGCTGCAGTTTCCTTCCGCTAAAGCGGGAATAATCTTTACCCCATTTCTTTATAATATGCCCCTTATTTTTTTTTCTTCAACAAAAAAAAGCCACCTGACCTACATTATAATACCCCCAATGGAAAACAGAAGGAACAGGACTGCTATTACCATCAGCAAAATGTACGTTGGCATAAAATAAAAAAAGATTGACATAATCTTGTATGTACAATAAGAATGTAAATTAAATTTGAATTTGCTTAAAAATACTAAATTGTTAAAATATACTAGCACCGAAAGCGGTAATAGGAAATATACAAAATATAACTCTAGTGTTTGTTATGAGAGGGCTACTACAAAAGATGATGCTGTTAATTATGTGAAAGAACATCACCACCCTCTGTAAAAGACACAGAAATCTAAATCAGGCATGTTCTACAAGATATGAGAGGCAAGCACTAGTTTCCCAAAAGCTCAATCCAAAAATACTAAAAGATATACTCCTTAATGTACTTGAATCACAGACCAGCTTCCAGCTCAACCCATCTTAAATCACTTAAAAGCATGACCTATAAATCCACGAGTAATATTCCCCCTAACCCTAGAAGATACCAAGCGAACCATATTCCTAAACACTAAACCACACCACATAATGAAGAAATCTTCCTCCTTCAATCTTTTTTAATGAGATACACATTATTATATTTGCTACAGCAGCTAACCTATTAAACCTAAATCAATGTCAAAATGGATGATGGATGGGACATTCAAAATGTGTCCCAAACCATTCAATCAGACATACACCGTACTTGTTTAATATCACACCACTAACACCATTCACATATGCCTTGCTACCTAACAAAGTAGCACTTACTACCAACTACTGAACTATTAAAACAAACAGCTACTGCCCACAAAAAATAATAATTAACTCTGAACAAGCCACTATACAAACAATTTGAAAACTATACCCACACACAGTCATACAAGGCTGTTACTACCAATTTAACCAGTCCATTTGGATACACTCCAACAAAGTACACTAAGGGGCCCATTACGATGTTGGGCGGATTTCCCCCGGGGCAATCTGCCCGACATCCACACTCGTTTCCCCCCTGCCAGATATATTAGGATGGGCCCAATCTGATGCCTTTCCGTGGCGGCAGCATGCGGTCTTCACTCTGGGGGCCCCCTGCAGGCTCCCAGAGTGAAGGAGGGGTGGAGGGTACACGTACCCCCCAGCATTTGCATACACGAAGCGGCAGGCGCCTGCAGCTTCATATATGCAATTGCAGGGAATACCGCTAGCCACAATGTTAAAAATGAGTGATGCGCCTGCCACTGTGGCGGGCGCATCCTAATGCCAACATCGGGACCCCCGCCCTTAAGGCGGGCGGTCCCTCTTCCGATGGGATGGGGGCGGGCAAAGTCCGCCTGCCATCCTAATGAGGCCCTAAGTGTTGAATATTCGACAAACAGACAATTTGTTTCTGAAATTCCAAAGATGATTACACTAGCCTACAACTCTGTAACAGAAGTTGCAAACCACTACAATTTACTTATAGAAAGTCCATTGTACCAATAAAATTAACACAAACTAAGTTACCTAATGGATGACTTTGAAGACAAAAGGGTTGGCAGACTGCACTGCTCTGGACACAGATGCCAACCTAAATTCCAAATTCCATGGTGGAATGTCTATGGCCGCACCATTAAGTATGGGCGAATTTTGCGGATTTGCGAACTCGCAATCTGCAAAATCCGCGAATTCTTGCGAATTTGCGGATTTTTTTTTGTGTGTTCGCAAGGATTTCTGCCAGTTCGCGAGGGTTTCATACCAGTTCGCAATTGCGAACTTACATTTCGGCGCGCAACGGTCGCGAATTATGTTGTTTCTACGTCTGGTTCATCATCACAGGTTCCCAGCACCCTCTGTTTCACCACTGCAACCCTCTGTTACATCAATGCCACCCTCTGGTTCATCATTACTGTAGATTATGGGGGGGAAAAGCAAGCACACCAGCCCTGCTTCAACTGAGATGAATTAATTTGGGGTTAGGTTATTAATGTGTCACTGTTTTAAAATTCCAGTCTGGCACCTGCTTCCTTATCTGTAATTTTGCTTTCTGTTGCAGTGCATTTTTTTTCCCCAGGACCTTTGTGGCCTACTTGTAGCTATTCTATGAGCCTGCTGTGAGGGTCAGAGCAGGGTCATACAATTGTTGCAACTAGCAACTGAATTCTGGAGGGGCCCCAGTCAGGAAGCACTACCGGGAATTGTTACTAATGATGAGTTTGAACTCTTGCCCCTACCGAGTGCTTTCAGTTTTGAAAAACTCGTTTTTCTGCAATTTCGCGGTGTTCGCGGGGCACGAACACACGCGAGATCGGATTCGGAAGCCGCAAATACGTGCGAATATGCAATTTGTTTTTTTTGCGGCGTGCTAGTTGGCAAGGTTTTGTGCGTTTTTGCGAGTCGCTCGTAGCGCAAGGCGCGAAGTTACCCTCGCGGTTGTTCAAGGGCGCAGCCATCTTGTTTGCCTGACGTATTTCCGTTTCCGGGCGCGAAGTGTAATCTCGCAAAGTGTGCGGCTTGCCAGTACAGTTTCGCGCGTGTTCGCAAGGAAAATCTCACGCGAACTTACCCGCGCGGTCGTGAACGGGCGCGGCCATCTTGTTTCTCATTCATTGCTATGGTTCTGGGCATGGTCTTTGTATCCTCTGTCAATCTCTGCCATCCTTTGCTTGTTTGAAGTTTTTTTTTATCTATTTTACTTATTATCTATCCCTCTATTTTTCTAGCCCTATATTTTTGTGTTTACTGCTACTTTTGGTTAATTTTAAACTACTTTTGGAAACTCTTTTCTTTTCTTCTCTTCCCTATTCTATTTTCTTTATTCCTTTCCGCCCAGACCATGGTGAAGGGAGCCGGGAAGCATCCCGAGAAGGGGAAGGGTCCCGCACCCCGTGTCCGGCTCCCGTGCGGCCGTTTGAGGGGGGAGCTAGTGATGCCACGGGAGATCTTTACCCCGGAAGAGGTGGGCCAACTCGTTTTTTATGTTCAGCGCCTCCTCCCCAGGACCATCATGGGAGGCGGCAAGATCAGTGCCGGGTACGGGGCCAGGGAGCGCCGGAAGCGGTGGGAGAAGGTGTGCCAGGCCATTTACCACCACTCTCGGGTCTGGCGCACCTACAACCAGGCCACCCACCGCTGGACGGATGTCCTGACCCGTGAGCGAGATCTGCTCGACCTCCTTGGCCTTGAGATCCCCGGGCTTGGTGAGTAGTAGTAGCTATGTCTTTACTACTATGTTTTCTCCTGCTGTGTTATTATATTGCAAATTTTTGTTTTTTTCCAAGAGCAATAATGCTGCTCATTACATTGTAGGTAAATGATATTTCAAAATCTTCTGTGCATTTCAGGTACACTGCTCTCCTTCTTCTCAGTAGTGTTGCTACTATGCTCATTTGTTTTAGATTTTGTGTTCATTTCATTGGCCTGTGAAATTATGTATGAGTGTAGTTGAAAGAACTGCGTAATGCTACACACTAAGGTTCAGATTTTTAATTACCGGCGCATCCCTGCAAAGTAGCAGGGATGTGCCAGTAATTGTGCGTCACGCCACCATCACCCATGGTGCACCGTATTTACAATGCGGCGCACCATGGGCCCAAAACGTCACCAAAGCGTTACGCATCTGTGCCGTAAAGGCGGCGCATTGCTGGAGTTGCGTCGCAACGATGGTGCAGCTCCATCAATGCTCTGGGGTGCCCTATCTCCCCAATGCTGCGTCAAGCCGTACGTGTGCTTCAAGCAGGTGCAGGGTTTGAGTCACGCATCATTGTCCTCAAAGTGACTGATTGAAATCTTGTAGATTTCCCTCAGCCACTTTTAGGATGCGTTCCTGCGCAGGAACGCCCTCCCTTGCGCTGGAACGCCCCCTATTGGCGCAGGGCTTTACAACGTGATGCATCTCTCATATGCGTCACGTTGTTAATATACGCCGCACCATTGCGCCTCTTTTGTGCTGTCGCTGCGTCACAAAAGTCACGCAACAATGGAGCAAAAGAGCTGCAAGGGCCTTCTAAATCAGCCCCTACAGACTCAAGTCCAGTCCTTCCTTTGTACACATGGCGATAAGAAGAAATAGTGGTGGTGGATTAATAGTTTGAGTATTTTAATGACTGGTTAATGTAGTAGGAAACTTTAGTGTTGTCGCTGATCTTCAATCACGATGGACTTTGGCTGTCACTTTGCGTGCTGCGGACTGCTGCCTGCCAATCCTAGGCAAACCTTTTTAGTACTTTGTTTAGTGAATTACATAGGGTAGTTTCCAATTTGACGGTCCGCAAATCAAGCAATACTAAAGTAATGACGTAGTCGACCACATGAGATTGGTCAATAATATATCCCGTGGAGTCGTTCCCTATTTGCTATTTCGCAAAAATATTTTGTTACTTTGTTAGTTCTTTTGAAATGTTTGATTTGGTTGAGAAATATCATCCATGTTTTCTGTTTTTCTTTCTTTCATGTTGTACATCAGCTTCCCCCAGGGGCAAGAGGAGGACACAGGAGGAGGAGGAGGAGGGTGCTGTTGACGATGCAGGCCAGGACCTGGGAGGCGAGGGCTCCTTTGCTGGCCCCAGTAAGTTTTAATTTTAATATAGAGTACTTATTTTTTCCTAGCGTTCCTCATTCGATTTTTTCTAAATCGTCTTTGATCTTCTTGTAGACAGGATCTAAATTCTTATCCTGCCTCGACTATGACTCCGTGTGGTATTACTAGATTATTCTTATTAGTCTGTCTGTGTAGCTAACTAAGATTGCACATTTGGCATTTCCATTGGACTCCCATTCTAGTCAGCAATAGCTCTATGCACTGAGTGCAGTCCTCTGGGATTGTCCATAATGTCTTTTCAAGTATTCTAAATGTTTATGCTTTGACCATTGCCAACAATAAAAAGGTGAATGACCACCAAGAAAGAATAAGATACTACTTTACTTTTGGTTTGGATAGGAGGACAATCCATTCTACTACTGTTGCAGGGACAAATCTGCACAAACAGCACTATGGACACTAAATAATGCATCGCTTAGCTTATCAATTATAATAGGTGCTGTAACTGTTAGACTTTCCACATACCTCAGTGATAACAGACTTTGTAGTTGAACCCCCAATCTCCTTACTGACTAGATAGTGTGGCAGAGTCATTTAGCTCCCAAAGTCACCGATGGCAGAGGCACGGACTCATGCTTGCAAAAATTCGAAAACCTTTAGCTCATCCACTCTAGTCTGCAGGACCAAAAACCACAGAGTCTATTTAAGTTTAAAAGCTTTATTAAAAGTAAACACATTTATTAAATTCAAGTTTGTCATAAAAGTGAACGTGTAACTGAAAATGGAAAAGTGCTTAGTGCTGACGATTAATTGGACACATTTCTTGTGGTCGAGCCGAGCTCTCACCTGGTTTGAACTTGATCCTGCTTGTGTTCTTAGAAGTCAAGGTTCTGTCTGTTAGAAGAAAAAGTGGTGCGTGTTAAAAAGTAAAAAGCAAACATTCATCAGTTGTGCCAAAAAGTGCAGCAAGACAACAGCCTTCCCTGGAAAAAGGGACATTTTTACTCTAGAGTACACAGTCATAAATTATTAAATTGTATACTGTTTTTTTCACATTTCTTTATTAATCCTAGACCAAATATTATATAGTAGTGAGTGGTGTATTCTAACATTATTAAATGTACTTTGTAGGTGGAACATCTGGAGACGGGGCCAGCGCGGAGGTGGTGGTGGCATTGGACGAGGAGGACAACTCTGGGGAGGAGGCGGTGCAAGTGCCGGACAAGGACATGCCTGTGAGGGTTCACACCGTGGTGGCGGGCAGAGGTAAGCTATACATTCCTTAGTCATTGAGATTGAAGACTGCAGAGTGTGCTTTCTGCACGGGTGTATTATAAAAAAAGCAGGTAGTAGCCTCCTCTAAATGTACTTCGACTTAGCTGTGAAGTTTTTGGCGAGAAGAATCCCAATCAGATCTGAGGTGAACTTGATGGATGGGATGAACGAAAAGCGAAATAAGGGTGTAAGTAAGTGTGGAAGCACGAGAAATGTAATGATGACTGGCAAAGAAGAATGATATGTGTTTGCTTGGTCCCCGAGGTGGCTGGGAAGGTAAGAAAATGGTATGGTGCATGGCTGGGTGAATGATGAAGCAAGGATGGGTGGAAGGAGAACAGCCTGGGTGGGTGAGACAGTAACTGTATGTGTGCAATATACTTTGAATGGATGGATGCTTGGATCATTCATGGTACTATCTGACTCTTGGATAGCATATGTGTATCTAGAGAGAGTAGACGGTCACTGGATGAACTAAGTGTTACTTTGAAGAGCATGTAACACCGCACCCGCACGTCCGTTCCAGTGTAGGAAAGGCAAGGAAAAGAAGTTGTAACGTTGTCCAAATACTACCATGAATAGTAGCAGTAGTTTGTATTGCAACTGCAAGCACAGCATATATCCGGTTATTACGGTGGACACTCCCTACCTCTCTTAATAACTTTAGTTTAGTAGTAGTAGTACGTCATTCATGTGTGGGGGTATCACTGTTCACTCAATAATAAGCAAAGCACCTAAAGTCATCCCATATGTCATCAAATACATCCCATGTGAAGTGATAGATAATCAGATAATTTAGCTTCTTCATTTTCCTTTTCTAATACTCATTTGCACTGTAGGGTGAAAGCTAAATTAATTAAGCAGTAGCCCTTTTAACAGAGTATTCTCAGTCCCACCGGTAATAGAAAAGTAAGAGCTTCACCACCTGCATGTACTGGACCGGTACAGTAACGCAAGTCTGTCTCACTCACCATGGTGTGCGTCTGTTTTTCTCGGGTGCAAGTTCACTGCGCTGGCATTATGCCGGCTTGCATAAGATAACGTACCAATTTTCCTAAACAAGAGAGAATAAGAAGAATAAGAGTGGTGTACTGTCATAGTCGACTGTAATGGAAGTCCATAGTGCTCGTAGAATTTGTTCCTGAAACTCCCACTAATGTTAGAGCAAGGATGAAGAAGTCGGAGGTTACATAGATACTGTCCTCAATAGTTATGTACTGTGCTTTCAATTTGCTACTTGTACTGTGACAACTTTCTGCTCAATCATTTTGTGTTAATCTTAAGGAGCATTGGTTACAGACTATGGGGTCCATTAGGATGGCGGGCGGAAACAGTCCGCCCGCCACCCTAACGGAGATCGGGACCGGCCGCCTAAAGGGCGGGGGTCCCGACATTGGCCTTAGGATGCGCCCGCCACTGTGGCGGGCGCATTCCTCAAAGTAACATTGTGGCGGGCGGTGCTCACTGCACCGCCCGCCACAATGTTAAAAACAAATGCAAGCATTTGCATACTCGAAGCGGCAGGCACCGCGCGGTGCCTGCCGCTGCGATTATGCAAATGCAGGGGGGTACCACAGGCACCCCCCCGTGTGCCACCCCCCTTTGCCCGTCACTCTGGGGGCCCACAACGGCCCCCCAGAGTGAACACCGCATGCCTTTCCGTGGCAGCATTGCCTCCACGGAAAGGCATTGAGAAATGCCTATTCTAATATGGCTGGCGGTGTCTGATAGACACCGCCACCATGTTATCCCTTTTCCGCCCCGGTCGCATAGCTTTCTGACCGCTGCGGTCCCCTCCACCATCGTAATATGGCGGGGGGAATGCAGGGAAGGATGGCGGGCGGATTGCCTCCGCCAGGGTGGCGGTGGCCACCGCTACCCTGGCGGAGGCAATCCGCCCACCATCCTAATGGGCCCCTATGAAGTAGTGTGGCTCTCTGGTTAGAGGCGGCAGACCCGAGAGCAGAGGACGGCCCGGGACCAGGGTTCGATTCCCGGCGCGGCAGGTTTCTGGACCAGGGTCGATAATTCTCTCGCCTCGGTGCCCACTCTGATCAGCGATCACACTCGGCAACTCTGGGCACTAGCTTGCCTCATCTTCACTAACGGCCCCACCAGACCGCCGGGGATGCCTGGTCTCACCCTGGAGATACCCATTAAGGGGCCATCTCTCAGGGAAGCCAGGAAGGGTTTCGCAGCGGTCGAAGCGCCTTGGGACCCTCCGGGTAAGTAGTGCGCTATATAAATGCCTATACATTTATGTCTTTCTTTTTTCATGTAGTTGCTCCTTCCAAATCCAAGACACCATCAAGGAGGAAGGAGCTGGCTCGAATGGCCCGGCAACGGAGGCTGGATGCCACTGTCGCTGAATATCGGCGGCTGGTGGCCCTGGAGGAGGAGGAGACGCAGTCTGGTACAACAACAACGTCCACTGGGACAGCTGCATCCTCCTCCGTGCGGGTTGCCAGCCAGCGCAGTGCTTCAGCGGTACGGAGCCGGGTTACCAAAGTCAAACGCCACCGCCCAGCAGCAAAGAAAGCAGCTGCCCCTCACAGGATTTGCAAGGCACACCGGCGCCGCTTATCCCTCAGACTGTCCTACCTGCATTCAAAATGGCAACTTGCCTCCCAGCACACGGCCAGGGCCTGTAGCAGCACTCAAAATGGCCCCCAGCCACATGGCCTGTCCCTCCCCATGAACACCCCCAAAAATCGAAAAACACTGCAAAATCAGCACAATCCCATTCCATCCATGCCCTCCATGATGTTTAAGTTCAAGACAGCCCACAGAAAGACTAGGCCCATGCTAGACTCAAATACCCCTGGTGAAAAGGCCACAAGTACAGCCCCAAAAAACGAAAATCACTGTACAATCAGCAAAATCCCATTCCATCCATGCCCTCCATGATGTTTAAGTTCAAGACAGCCCACAGAAAGACTAGGCCCATGCTAGACTCAAATACCCCTGGTGAAAAGGCCACAAGTACAGCCCCAAAAAACGAAAATCACTGAAAAATCAGCACAATCCCATTCCATCCATGCCCTCCATGATGTTTAAGTTCAAGACACCCCACAGAAAGACTAGGCCCATGCTAGACTCAAATACCCCTGGTGAAAAGGCCACAAGTACAGCCCCAAAAAACGAAAATCACTGAAAAATCAGCACAATCCCAATCCATCCATGCCCTCCATGATGTTTAAATTCAAGACAACCCACAGAAAGACTAGGCCCATGCAAGACTCACTACCCCTGGGCATAAAGGTTGAAAAGTAGGCAAAATGGTTGCAGGCCTAACAACAATGCCTGCATTCAAAATGGCCACTTGCCTCCCAGCACATGGCCAGGGCCTGTAGCAGCACTCAAAATGGCCCCCAGCCACATGGCCTGTCCCTCCCCATGAACACCCCCAAAAATCGAAAAACACTGCAAAATCAGCACATTCCCATTCCATCCATGTCCTCCATGATGTTTAAGTTCAAGACAACCCACAGAAAGACTAGGCCCATGCTAGACTCAAATACCCCTGGTGAAAAGTCCACAAGTACAGCCCCAAAAAACGAAAATCACTGAAAAATCAGCACAATCCCATTCCATCCATGCCCTCCATGATGTTTAAGTTCAAGACAGCCCACAGAAAGACTAGGCCCATGCTAGACTCAAATACCCCTGGTGAAAAGGCCACAAGTACAGCCCCAAAAAACGAAAATCACTGAAAAATCAGCACAATCCCATTCCATCCATGCCCTCCATGATGTTTAAGTTCAAGACACCCCACAGAAAGACTAGGCCCATGCTAGACTCAAATACCCCTGGTGAAAAGGCCACAAGTACAGCCCCAAAAAACGAAAATCACTGAAAAATCAGCACAATCCCAATCCATCCATGCCCTCCATGATGTTTAAATTCAAGACAACCCACAGAAAGACTAGGCCCATGCAAGACTCACTACCCCTGGGCATAAAGGTTGAAAAGTAGGCAAAATGGTTGCAGGCCTAACAACAATGCCTGCATTCAAAATGGCCACTTGCCACCCAGCACATGGCCAGGGCCTGTAGCAGCACTCAAAATGGCCCCCAGCCACATGGCCTGTTCCTCTCCATGAACACCCCCAAAAATCGAAAAACACTGCAAAATCAGTACAATCCCATTCCATCCATGCCCTCCATGATGTTTAAGTTCAAGACAGCCCACAGAAAGACTAGGCCCATGCTAGACTCAAATACCCCTGGTGAAAAGGCCACAAGTAGAGCCCCAAAAAACGAAAATCACTGAAAAATCAGCACAATCCCATTCCATCCATGCCCTCCATGATGTTTAAGTTCAAGACACCCCACAGAAAGACTAGGCCCATGCTAGACTCAAATACCCCTGGTGAAAAGGCCACAAGTACAGCCCCAAAAAACGAAAATCACTGAAGAATCAGCACAATCCCAATCCATCCATGCCCTCCATGATGTTTAAATTCAAGACAACCCACAGAAAGACTAGGCCCATGCAAGACTCACTACCCCTGGGCATAAAGGTTGAAAAGTAGGCAAAATGGTTGCAGGCCTAACAACAAAGCCTGCATTCAAAATGGCCACTTGCCTCCCAGCACATGGCCAGGGCCTGTAGCAGCACTCAAAATGGCCCCCAGCCACATGGCCTGTCCCTCCCCGTGAACACCCCCAAAAATCAAAAAACACTGCAAAATCAGCACAATCCCATTCCATCCATGCCCTCCATGATGTTTAAGTTCAAGACACCCCACAGAAAGACTAGGCCCATGCTAGACTCAAATACCCCTGGTGAAAAGGCCACAAGTACAGCCCCAAAAAACGAAAATCACTGAAAAATCAGCACAATCCCATTCCATCCATGCCCTCCATGATGTTTGAGTTCAAGACACCCCACAGAAAGACTAGGCCCATGCTAGACTCAAATACCCCTGGTGAAAAGGCCACAAGTACAGCCCCAAAAAACGAAAATCACTGAAAAATCAGCACAATCCCATTCCATCCATGCCCTCCATGATGTTTAAGTTCAAGACAGCCCACAGAAAGACTAGGCCCATGCTAGACTCAAATACCTCTGGTGAAAAGGCCACAAGTACAGCCCCAAAAAACAAAAATCACTGAAAAATCAGCACAATCCCAATCCATTCATGCCCTCCATGATGTTTAAGTTCAAGACAACCCACAGAAAGACTCAGTCCACCCACCACTGAGTACCCCTGGGCAAAAGGCCCCAAAACAGCCCAAAAATCGAAAATTCCAAAATTTTAGTTGCAGCAACTGTAATGCCCCAAACAAACTTACTTGTAAAATTTCTAATCCAACAGTGATCCAAAGAAAGTCAAAAAGGCCTCAAATCCAAATATCCAGCAGCATCCACAAAAAGATCTCCTTCCAGCTCCAGATCCAAATGAAAAGTGACCAGGAGATGGGCAAAGCACTGGGAGGAGCCTGCTGGACAGGAACAGGAATTTGAAGACTGTGGGGCACTTCCTTCCTCCCACCCCCCTCCCCCCCTCCCCAAAATTGACTCCTCGCTAAAAAAGTGCAGGCAAATGTCAACCTAAGGAGTTATTCAGATAAAAATCATCATTTTAAGAAGGTTTATGCTGCTTGCTGGTGGATTTCTTGTGCAGAATTGCAAATTTTATATTTTCGCTTGTGCGAGATTGTTGCTGCTCGCCGCATCTCAAATCTCGCAAGTGCGAAGTACCGCGAGACGTGATCTCGCCGTACTCGCGTTGACAAACTCTCGCTGTGCAAGTTGGCAAGCCGCGATGACGTAATCGCGCTCGCCAAATTCCCGCGGGATCACACAGCAAGATCCAAAATGGCGCAGCACTCGCAAAATATCGAGAAAAACAACTCGGCAAACGATGATAAACGCCGCGCGCCGCAAAAATTGTATCACCAACGCCGCGCGCCGCAAAAAAAATCCGCTGCGTGCGAATTTGCAGATTTTGCAGGAAATTCGCAAATCTCGCGGATTGCGAATTTCCCGAAAATCCGCAAAATCCGTGAGCGTAACGGATTTTCCGCCCATGCTTACGCACCATGGCTCAAGAGACTAGAAACAACAACGCAGTAGATGGAAGGCATAAGGCCTTTCACTCTACACTAGGGAGAACCCAGCCTACACTATAGAAATTCATAGAATCCCTACAAAAAGAACAAATCTGCTAACAGCTAAGAATGGAGCAATCAGTAAGCCAAATTTACCCTGAAATTGGCAAATGAACCAATAGATAGATTGACCTTCTATAACGTAACGTAACACTCTTTATTAACAATAAATGAGGAAACTACTTTGAATCCATAGAAAAACCCTATCATAGAAAATCTAACTATTTACACAATAACCAATAAATCTTAACAAAGGCACAAACCAGCATGACTAAAGTATTTTACCCAAATATTAAACAAATTATTCTTATACATCAGTCAAAAAAACCAAAATACAATTAAAATAGCAAAAAAGACTGATGCATAAACATATGTTTATTAATTACTTAAAATATACCAAATCACTAAGCACAAAGCTCAAATTTACAAATAAAACCAAAGTTAAACCAAGTAAATACAACACATTAAATATAAATAATACCTAAGAATGACATCAAATACAGAAAATATAACATTTCCCACTTAAATAATAACACAAAATTTCCTTAGTATTCGGCAGCTGTAGCTCTCCGCCCCATTCATGTTGTAAAAATACAGTCCACCAAAAATCGGAAAAATAAATGTAAAAAACCCTAAAAATGCAAAAATAAAACAGGTCTATTTTAAATCTAACTAAGCATTCCAACGTCATAAGGAACCATTAAAAAGCTTTTTTTTAATTGTAAAGTAAAACACACTGAAGGAAACCCAAATCAACCCAAAGGAAATCAAAATGAAAAATAATAGTTTACTAGAAAACAAAATGATTTCAGCAAAATCCAAATGTCCAAACAATAACTTCAGATCTTTAAACCTTTAAGAAATCATATACAATACCCACCCACAGAAAATATTATTTTCAAACATAATATGAACATTAAATTAAAACTAAGCATAACACATTACATAACATACCATTAAATAAAATTATGATGCATTAGTCCCAAACTCTAACTAGGCCTAATAGGCAGCACTATTAAATTAAATAACACAAAGTACAAAAAAAAAACTGAAAGTAGAAATACATACCATTATCTAGTTCTAAAAACATCACCTGACTCCTAAAGGCCTATAGTAAAGTTTAAAAAAGGTCTTACCTTAACTGACAAGCTGCAGCATCTTCCTACGACTCACTCAGGAAATTCCTGAAAAACGATACAAATGTGCTACAAATTAGCAGTAAAGAAATGTCTGCGAACTAAAAACAAAAATAAGATTATTTCCTTATGGAATGCAATAGGACTTTAAATAAGAATGTTTAAACATTTTTAAAACTGGCTTTTAAAAGTGTTCTAAAAATGTAAAACATGGATAAATGTTATAAGAAAATATGGAACAGTTATTTAAAGTACAAAATAAATAATACTATAAAAATTAGATAAGATTGTATTTTATAATATACTTACAAACTATATAAAAGATGTTAAAAAAGAAATTATGTTGGACAAATTTGTATATTTTAAAAAATATAAATATTTCATGCTTGAAAAATAATGTAAAAACAGTGAAACAAAGCTCTAAAACAATATATTGCTTGTATTTCAGTTTATCATAAATCAAGCTAAGTATAACAACTTAGGGGGCGATTACGATGGCGGACGTAAAGCCTCCTCCCGACATTCGGAATCTCCTCGACTGTTTCAGAACGCTTCCGACCAACTCGGTCGGTTTACAATCCGCCAGACTGATTCGAATGTACGTGGTCGGATTGTAAACGGCGCGTTCTTTCCAAATCTGTTCCAAACGGTTCTCGCAGCATCTGTTTCTGCAAACACCCCATTTCCACATAGGAGCCTGTGTTGTCAGGCGGAACACGGGCTCCCAAAGGAATCAATGAGAATCCGACAGTTTTTGGTCGCATCATAATTGCTCAGGCGGAACTGTCGACCGCGAGTCGGTCGTATCCAATTTTGAGACGTTTCGGGCGGAAAGTTTAGGCCCGACATCGTAATCAGCCTTTTAATTTTGAGCCTCTAGTATCAAATGCCTTCACATTTACAGTGTTAGAAATATTAAATTTTACATTTGCCTATTTATGTATATATAACCTAATCTGTGGTCCAAGCCTATAATTAAGGGAGAGGGCATTTAACCATCCGTAAAGCTCTCAGCAACAAAATATCATGTTGTATAACGTTTATCAAGGGCAGGAGTAGACCCCTTTCCAGAATAGGGATGGGAAAAAGCACGCCAAACATCAGCGGCGTTACTCAGGAAGGTGTTTTGCTACTGGGAAAAAGATTTTCCTGTATGAGATCAAATAACTTAAAATTACAATTGCTTTACTTTGCAATAAGCAAGTCGATATAATTTCACATGAACGTAAATGATTTCCAGGAATACTCAAAGGAATATACCTACAACTGTATATTTTCAGATGTCTTTGTGAATTGGGCCTATAAAATATTTGCTGACCTTCTGCAAGTATTTCGCTCACTCAGACACTCATTCATTCACTGATTTGTTCATTAAATTAGTGACTGACCTATTCAGTTATGGATGCATAGAATAATGTGGTAAGTGCAGTAACCACTTTGTAACTTCTAAATTCAAACCTGTTTCTAGCAATTTAACAATAGTATTTGACAATATGTATGAGCCAGTGGATGACATGTAATTTAAATAGAAAATTGCAATATTCCTTTATGAATTTTTCTGCATGTATTTAAATACCTTCACTGCTACGTGGCTAGATAATGAGAGCTAGTACACAAGCTCAATTTTCTGAGGTATATTTGAGAGTAGCTCATACAGTCAAGGTTTATTATTTACATGCAGGGCTTTTAGTTATTGCTTAGACTGAACTCCAATCCCATAATGCAATAAAAAACCTGGACTGGATAAGCTACACTAGACCTAGAAAATTTTAGAGCTCTCTAAGTTACTTTATTTGAAGGTTTCTTTTATCTTCTGACACCAAGAGAACGGATATTGTGGTTACAACCACATAATGATGTTTGCTAAATGATAAAACAAGCATTTGCAATGCAATAGGTCTCGCATTATTTAAGTTTGAGCTATTATTATTGTAAATGGCAATGTTTTTTGCTTTATGCTATAGTTTTCTTATGTACATAAAAAGCTACATATAAAGTATTTGTTGTTAAAATTATTTATGCAGTATTTAAATTTGTTTGCATAAAAGATTACAAGAATATCTTAGCAAAAAAGTTAAACTTTTTAATGGTAATTGACTAAATGTCCATTTGTACATTTTAATTTCAAATAGGTAAGTGTAAACATCACAAATATATTGTGCAAACAGTGCAAAATATTTTAGCCATAAATATTTTTGTTTTATGAGGTAGTTTGTAAGAAAATGATTGTAAAAGGCAAACACTGTAATTAAAATGTAACATATAACAGTACAGTTATGGCTAGTAAACATACTTTAGTAGTATAGTATAATTGTAAACAAGATGTAAATAAGACTACAGAAATTAGCATGAATTATCACTTTAATATCAACTTTACAAACATTTTGAAAACACGATCACAGCTGGTAATCATGCATTGGCTTGTTATTACAAGCATTTCATTTTAATAAATATTTCTGATTCCCAAAAACAAATATGACAGTCTCTCAAAATAATGGCTTTTCAGTTTTAGTTGTATCTTTGATCTCCATGTCATCAAGTACTCATGAATATTACTGCCCCATGGACAGAGTCTGGCTTTACATGTCTACATATTAACATCCAATTCCATGAACACCCATCGCATGCCAGGGATGACCATCACCGCTGGTGAAGAGAAGCACAATTGTGTCAAGAATGCCCACAATACGTTGTGGTCCCATTATACCAGGGATGGGCTCAATAATGCCAAAGATGCCAACATCATGCCAAGCATTGCTAGACTAAAAGTGGGAATAATTCTAACAGGGACACCACCAATAAATTAAGAAGGAACACCATTACGCTAAGGCAAGCATTACCGCCTTCGGGTAAAGTCCGCGCTATATAAAAATGCATAAATACATGAATAAAGAAATACCGCCTTCGGGTAAAGTCTGCGCTATATAAAAATGCATAAATACATAAATAAATAAATACCGCCTTCGGGTAAAGTCTGCGCTATATAAAAATGCATAATTAAATAAATAAATACATACCGCAAAACATCCTCGTTACTCTGCCGGCCTGCGACCAGGAAGTCAGGCAGGCCGGCGCGACACCCGGAAACAGGAAGTAGGAGGGCGGGAGCCTACCCCGCCTCCCACGGAAGAGCCGCGATTGGAGCCGTGTTGGGAGCAGGGAGCACCGGAGCAGGCAGGAGCCTACCCTGCGCCCCGGTGCCGAAGGAGGGAAGAAGAGTCCTGCTGCCGGGCCTTGCAGCTGAGGAGAGGAAGCCGGTGAGTGCGTTGCTGAGCGGCGTGCGGGCGGAGGGAGAGGAGCATGTAGGCGCGGGGGGGGGGGGCCTGTGTATGTGTGTGTATGTGTGTGCGTGCGTGTGTGTATGTGTCTTGGAGTGCGTGTGTGTGACTGTGGGGGAGGGGGTGTGTGTGTGAGCGAGTGTCTGTCTGCGACGTGTGTGTGTGTGTGTGTGTCTGTGTGTGTCTGTGTGCATGCATGCGCGGTAGGCTGGGAGGGCGGCGCATGCGCAGTAGGCTGGGAGGGCGGCGCAGGACGGAACGTGCGCGTTCGCGCAGCCAAATCCGAATGCTAAAAATCGTGCCAGTTTCTTGTCCCTCATTCCCCGGCATCCGCCAGCTATAGAGTCTCTGTCCCTGTTCCAGGGCGAGACCTAAAAAGGGCCTGAATGAGCCAGGTGCTTAGACCCATAAACCAAAGTTTGTATTTTAATTTTCCTTTAGGACAAGATCAAAGAATGGCCAAATACCAGCTGTAAGAGCTGGCTTATTCCAGAAAGTTACATTCCAGTCAAGGAAAGTGGTGTATATTTGGGCAGAGCTTTCAGTCCACCGTCAAATTAGAAGGCGGTTATTGTTACCATCACTAACAAACAAAAAATAAGCCTATTTTCACATTATACAAATACTGTTGTCACAGAATGTACTGAAATAGAAGCCAACAGGTTTCCTTAAATAATAAAACAGGTGCTGGCTCTTCCCTTGCAGTTGAGGGGTGTACAAGAAACATGAAACACAGTTCACCAAAGCACACCTACATTAATGGACAAAAGTTAATCATGCCAATGAGGGCAGCTGTTCCCAGCTGGCATAAAAAGAGCATAAAATATGACAATACTTGCATAGCAGCAGAAGGAGCAGAAATACACACAGCTGCGTTTGTGAAGGCGTGCTTGGAGTGGAGGAAGGAACCCGATAACTTGGTAAACAAGCGAGTAGCTTGAGGTCAGAAGGGCCAGGTTACATGGAGTAGCAGGGAGAAAACTTAATGCTTTACAGTCAAAAGAGATAACAGGATAAAGGTACTTGCAATGTGTCGCTTATAAATTGTGAGAATGTATTATCAATATACCACTGAAATGTCTGGTTTACAATGGAGAAATCTAAATAAAAACATAGCTGGCATTTACATAGGACAAGTCTGTGCATCCAGCCCTTGTAAAAGTATTTTCATTTAAATGTCCTTAAAGTCTATGGGAGAAATAAATATCTCTTGATGCCGCATCGAGTTTGGAACCTGGAATTACTAATACAGCAGAGACCGGTAATACCAAAATGCAGGAATGTCTTGGTATTCCGAGGAGAAGCCCATAAAATGGGCAATTGCCACCCATCTTCAAACTGGGTATCAAGTGTTCTATCGGACATCAGCAGAGGACCTTTGATCAAAGGGCAGACAAGATCATGTGTGGACCTAGGGTCACCTTTCCAACTTTAGCCTTCTTTGGATGCTTCTTGAACTGTGAATTTGCAAAATAGTGATGGATGTAACGTTTGAATTAAACTCTGTCACTGTTAATTATTCGGGCCACATCCCAATCCTTTGCTATTTTGCTCACCATGCCACCTCAGTTTGGAGTCAGCCATATGCAAATCTGTCTTGACCCTGCTCCAATGAGAACAGTCCATCCTGACCTGTCAGACCAGCAGCTGCTGGCCTATATATTAAGCTGCACAGCTCCTGCACACTGATTCGCAACCACGCTACTTTCTCCCTCATTGCTGCTAGAGCCCCTTATGTTGTGGATAACTCCTGCAAAACAACCTACTCTCATGTTTCTGTCTCCTGGTGTTGCCACCTTGCCTCGCACAGCACACCGCACCACATAATCCTCTTTGCACAAATACCTTGCTCAGCCCCTCCTCCCGATCAATGGATGGTGTTTACTTTTCCATTATAAGCTTCAAAGTGACCAACATGACATCTACCAAGGTTATTGAGAGAATCCATGATGGATTTGCTGGCAGGAATCTGGAGGTATAAAAGGCCCTCTTCCTGCCTGTACTGACATCACAACTTTGCCCTAACACTTTGGTGGATTCCTCCTGTTGGGTCTACTGATCTAGTGGGTTATTTTCCATCTTTTCTACAACTGGATCTTAGGACTTCAGTGTTTCTGCCTTCAGCTTTTTTCTTATGAGTTTTTTCTATACACTCTCTCACGATGTTCCAAGACTTTTCCTGAGGAAGGATCCTACAAGGGAGCAGCCAGCAAATGAAAAGATTCCCACTTTTCACCATAATATGCAACTTTTCTGCTAAAGCCTGACCATCCCTAGAGAGTTTCTTTGAACATCCCATCAATCCATCCATCCTTTATTCAATCCATCCAGCAGTTCATGCACACATCCTATCTTCTATCCTTCCTACTTTTCTTCAATTCATCCATTATTTCACCTTACCATCTACACACCCAAGCATTCAATCATCAATGCATCAATTCACCTTTCCAGTTATCTAGCCATCCCCATCTAATTGTTTATCCTCCCATCAATCTATCCAAATATCAATCAGTTCACCCTTTCATCTACCCTTCCATCTATCACCCATATTTTCATTCATCTATCTTTACAGGGTTCCATCCATACTTTGACATATCCATTATTACACACATCCATCCATCCTCTCCCCTTTATCCCAACCATTATTTCACCTAGTCATCTTTCACTGTTCCATCTATCAATGTCTATCTTCTATCCATTCACCACCCATTCTTCCTTTAGCCCTTACTTCCTCATTCCTTCTTCCTTTCTGATACAATTTATCTTTCCTTTTCACTTTTTCTTCTGTCTTACATCATTCCTGTTTAGCCTTCTTCCCGTCCTTCTTCCCACTTAGTTCCTCTTATGTTTCTTTCTTTTTCTACTCCTTAATTTTTCTTTCTTACTTTTTCCCTCTGGCCAGCTTTTTTTTACTTGTCTCTTAAGATGTCCTTTTAGGTCTGGTTTAATCATTTATCTTTTTATTTTACTGTACTTAGAATTCTCTGACCTCACCCCTTAGTTCAGACATTGTAATTCCATACATGTCATTTATGAGCTTTTGTATTCAGACAAGGAAACTGAACGAGGTCCTTAAAGAGCAATAGTCTGATCCTTCTCATGGCTCATCAGAACCAGTGGAAATTCCTTCTCTCTAGCTAGAGTGGTGGATTCACAGTGCCACTGGGATCAAGCATACTGCATTGCAGTCCCTCTTTCTCTTGCTATGATGAATTCTCTTTCTTCTGTTATGGGAGGAACCTCGGCGGCCAATAGAAACAGAAGACCATTACTATTAGCAACACAATGCAGAGAAGAAACAAAGGTAAGATTACCTAGTGACAACTGGTCTCCTGTGGGCGGAGGCTTGCCCCTTTACACTTAGAATATCTTTTGTTGCTCATTTGATTCAAATTGGAACCTGTCTCAATGTACTAAGCAGGTTCCATTAACACAGAAATCCTTGACTGGAGAACCCAATCTTGAGTAGATGAAAACTCTTGAGGCGAGGTAAAAGGCTTTTGGCGACGGAAGCTGAATGTGTGACCACTTGTACACAAAGGGGATTTCTGCCAACAAGATTGTGTGTTTTCGGTTTCTCTGAATGACTCCCTACATATTTATATATAAGGTGAGGTCATTTTATCATGGTCTGGGAACATCATGTTAAAGATGTGCTAGGGCAACGATGGCAGAGGTAAATGCTGTCAAATGAATTACATTTTTCGAGACTATAAGAGCATTTGTGAAAGTAACACTGTGGCTTCATGGAAACCGGCTATATTATTTGTCCCTTTTCAATTTAAGCATGCTATTTTTTTGGTTATTTTAGCTGGCATTTATCAGGTTTGGGAAAAATATATCTATATCGATTTTGTTGTGAATTGTCGTCAGTTGTAGATGCTTCTTACCTGGGGTTGTGTATTTCAAATCTGGCCGTTCTGAGACCTGCGGAGTGGAACAGGTATTGAGCATATGTTCACCTAGACCATAACTAAACAGCATGCTCATGCCTACTATTTTGTTATGCATGAGCTCCCAGGAGCCTCATTGGCATGGTGATGGGGACCTGCTGTTTTCAGAAGGCTCCTCTCCATACCCAAGGCACTAACATAAGCAGTATAGCCATCCTCAAGCTCTAAGTGGGCTAGTACAAGTCAATCCTCTTATTCATATTTCCCTATATTACGGGTTAGACTACATACCTCTACTCCATGATTACTGAGGATGGGGTCAGCAGGGCATAAAGGGTGAGTTCTATCCAGTATTTTGTATTTTATCTTTTTTGAAGTTGGCCTGCATCTTGAGGTGAAGGAAGCATGAACTGAAACCTGTGCCTGACAAACCACTTGGCACTAGTCTACTAAACATTTTTCACAATGGCAAAGTATGTGAGCAAATGCTCTTTTGCACACACAGTTCACACAAATCCTCTCTGTAAATTTGCATCTATGCCTTGTGAATTGGACTTTATTTGTTTTCTCGGGGAATTCTAGCGGTCCTTAACATGTGACCTGAGGACCCCTGCGAATCTGTGATGCCTACTCAAGGGGTCCTCAACTGTTCACAAAATTAAATAATATAAAAATTAATACATTAAAATTAATTACGTATATACTAATAAAGAATCAACATTGAAAATGTGAAATCTTTTTCTATATTTGATTGTGAATTATGCAAAATATTTCAGTAATTGGGTATTTGCTTGGTGTATACTTTTCTTTCTATTTTCGTGGAGCTCTTTGAGTTCAAATCATAGAAATTGCTTAGGCCAAGTCAGTGGAGGTCCCTGGATTCCATTAGTGATTCAGTGGGAGTACACAGAAGTCAAAACATTAAGAACCACTGACCTAGAGCCAGGAGTGGCCCATGCAGGTAAGAGTGGTAAAGTGGGTGGGTGGGTAGTCGACTGACGACAGCGCGGTAAAGTTAAATAAAACAAAAAAAGAATACCACTTCCCTTGCACTCACATCATCGCCAACTCTGCGATGGGGCGAGTGCAAGGTAAGTGGTTCTCTTTTATTTAACTTTACCTGACCGCGGTCTATTGGCGCCACCTCCCGGCCCACCACTTTTACCTGCACGGGCCATTCCTGGCTAGAGGAGGGTCTACAAAAATTCAGCTTCGCTTCCTCTGCACTGCCTGTTCTGACAGTACTGCAGCAGGCTCTTTGTGTCTTTTTCAGCTCAGGTGGATAGTAATAACTTAAGAAAGATTTCAGTCTTGACTGATGTAGACTTATTTAAATTTTTTCAACTACCTTTAGCTTCTGAATTGATTTTAGACTGCCTTGGCTGCAGTAACAGATGTTTTACTTTCATTTCACCTTGCATTTTCAACTCTGTATCTCTCTAAATTCGAGGTGCTGTGTTCCACTGATTCTTCTGTGACAAAAAAGTGATGGATAGAATGTCTGAATGAATCTCAGCCACTCGTAACTACTTTGACCGCATCCCAGTCCATTGTTATTTTGCACAACATGCCCCCTCAGTTTGGACCGTGCCATATGATAATCCTCTATCATTCTGGTATCTGAGGGATGGCATACAAAATGGCATCTTGGCCGCTTCTGTGCTACCTCTGTCACCAATTATAGGTGTACTATCTATATTTTACTACACAGGCTAACAGTGAATTGATGAATGAATGAATGAGGCACATTTGAGCGCAACTATGCACATCATTCACGTAACAGATATCTTTGTGCTGAAAACGGAGATCATCAAGGGTGGGACCTAAAAAGACAAGGCAACAACAACAAATAACTTTTATCCTAGTATAAAATCATGTGAAGAACACTTTTTTAGTTTTACCAGAAGACATGAATTTAAAACTCTTTCAGGCTTTTAAAAAAAATGTTTTTGTTACTTTTAACAACTTTTATCTGCTGAATTGGTTTTAGCCTGGCTTGTCTGTAGTTACAGGTCAATCAATTAGTCAGTCAGCATTCGTAGAGTGCGGCAAGGTCACCCCTGGTGGTATCAGGGCGCTAGGGTGCGAGGTCTCTGTCTGAAAGCCAGTCTTGAGGAAAGAGGAGGAAAAGGGAAAAAAATCAGTAGAAAAAGGCAAATAGAGGGCAGAAAAACAAGCAAAAAGGGCAAAACAGAGCAGGAGAGGGCAAAACAGTGGGTATTAAAATAACTGTTTAGATGAATTTATTAGATTAATCTAAACATTAGATGCATTAGTTGCACATTTTTGACACTCTTGTGATACCAGGCTGGTTGAAAATGACAAAAATGAAGGACTGACTATGCCAGCAGTCTACCTTTGAATGGCTGAGGCATTGGTGAGCTGTCTACAGGTGGTTCAAAATGTGATGGCCAGGTTTCTTCTATGTCTTCCTAGGCATTCGTCCACTGCATCAACTTTGAAGGCTCTCCATTGGCTGTCCTTCATGAAATGGATATTATTCGAAGTCCTGGTCTTGGCGCATAGAGCAGTGTAACTAGTTTGGATTATCTGATGAAAAGAACTGTACAGTATTGTCGTCCTAGAACAATGTGTTCTTCCTCTGCCTCTCTTCTATCGATTCCTTACTTCAAACAAGGCTGCAGGGGAAGCAAAGCCTTCTCCTTCATGGCAGCCAAAACCTGGAATGCACTTCTATCTGATTTGCATCTGATTCTCCTCGAGACTGCATTGCATAGGAATCTGAAATCATGTCTCTTCCCAGAGTGACAGTAAGGGGTGTGTCCGTTAGTGTGAACTGTAGTTTTTTTTTACGCCCCCCCTAGCGCCAGGACACTTCTCGGAGTAGCTGTGCACTTTACAAATCTCATCATTCATTCATTCATTTATTCACAGAGTACTGAATCAATATCAAGGCATATTTGGCCTGGATAATCCATATTTCTATACCTACAACGTAACAATTATGTACCCATTCAGCCCAGATGTTTTGCTTTAGCTCCTTTGCATCTTCTGCGATTTGCTTAAAAGGGTCTTAGAGAAGCATAATACAGTTTTAACTCCCTAAATCAATGACATAAGACTTTGTTCATACATTTGTCTAACTGAAAGAAGTGATAATTTCAATTTTCATAACGATCATACGATTGTGAGTCTTTTGATTGTCACAAATTGGCTGAACATTCTTCTTTTGTATTGTAGGCCTCAGGATAGGAAGGGACGCTGTGATTAATACATATATTAATACATTTCTGCTGTATAGCCAGTACACTTTGTCCCTGTTACAACTGTTACAACTGCCATGTGTTTACTGTAAAAGCTTGATAGATTCCCCACTATTAGAGTCAAAAATCCTGTTAGCACATTTGAGCGGCTTACTGGCAGAAAAATGGGGAGGAGGAAGGCAATGGAACCAGTAACAGGTAGGAAGAAGATGGCTAAAATTAGCAAAACAGCAACCTCTGCAGCTGATAATTGTACCTTAGCAGCTATTGATGAGTTGATCGAGGAGGTTGAAACCATGCTAGCAAATGGCGAGAAAGTGGTACCTAAAGACCATAAGAAAATTTCTACATACTTTAGTAAGCAGAGTGAAGCTTCCTCTACTAAACAAATCCCAAAGCAAAAAAGTCGGTTAGCAATTGTGCATTGTGCCTCGGAGCACCCCGTAGCTACACAATACAATTCCTCCCAAAAAGACTCCCCTAGATGAGCAACTACGGACTTGGAAGAGCCCATCACTCCAACTAGGGACTTCATAAACTTAGAATGCTCGAACAGATACTAAATTTAAGACCAACTAGAGGAGATCAAGAGTACACTACGGGTTGTAGCAGGGTCGAGAGAAGCAGGGACTCAAAAGAAATCTGTAGGTCACTAATGAGGTACTGAGGGATCTTTGCCAAAAGCAGGACTCTACACAAAAGGAAATAGCAGGTCTCTAGAGAATGCTCTCAGACTTGCAAAAAAGGCTGCCTTTAGCTAATAAAGATAATAGTAAGTTGACAAATTCCCTTTCGCACTCTGGTGATAAATTGGACTTGACCAACAGGGCATGCAAGCGACTAATCCATCTATCTGGGCCACCAACCAAAAATATAATAAACAGGCCAGAATAGATACCAAATTAGGACAGCCCCTCACTTAGCAAAACCAAATGCACGCAGGACCCACAATAATGAACTAATTGTCTCATGTAACTCCATGAATAACGAGAAACGCACAATAGCCCTTCGGGTGCCTCAAAATACACAGAGGCTAAAATCATCCAGCCGCTATGAACTAGGCTTAAACTTAAAAAATGCCCGAGAAGGGTGGGGCCACTGTCATATAAAGAACTCCCATTTACCAAACCAAAAAACGACTATACATAAACCCAATGTGCATAACATCTTTTTGATAAACGTTCCAAGATTAAGCCGGGGAGCTAGAGAAGACGAGGATTCCCTGAGAAATAAAGCGATCCCCTGGATCAGACACAAACGCCAGTGTCTCTCTGTAATAAGATCTGACATCATAAGAGCTGAAAGGCTACAACAGAATGGGGGGAGTGTGGATGACATAAAGATAATTTTCCATTCAAGCTTCATAGCAGAAAACTTAATTGATATGAAGCTCCGGTCACATACCCTCTTTGATTCATCGATTAGTATTAAACAAAACATTCCTCAGTTAGCTACTAGTACCAACTCACATCAAGCAATAAAGGAGACAATGAATCTAGGCTCTGTAGATTGACTGGTAAGGGAACATAGGGCGAACAAGATAGCAAAGGACAAGGCACGAACATTGTCAACTTTAATCCTTGCTTAAGTCCCCAAACAAGTCCTGATGTTATTTCCCATGCAATATATCCTGATAGAGAAGACAACACCCATCTATTAGGGGAGGGCAATACTCTTCTACCATTTGGTGACACGCCGACCACACATACACCCCGATCTCTAAATGGGTCAAAACAATTTCTTGGAATATAGCTGGGCTAAAGCAAACATTCAAGGAACCGGACTGGCAGAACTATGTAGAAAGCCTGGACCTCTGTCTCTTCCAGGAGACATGGGCCAGAGAATCACAGCCCAAATTAGGGTATAGAACCTTTAGCATTGATAAAGTACAATCAAAAAAAGGGAGGGCATTGGGAGGACTGATAATATGGATAAAAATCAACCTAAATGCCACCATAGAAACTGTAGTTACAGGCTCATTGGACATCTTGGGCCTGAAACTTAGGTTTTATAATGCCACACCACTGTATCTATTTAATATGTATGTAAGACCTAGGGAATGTTCAAAAGAAGCACCCTTGCTAGAACATATCAAGGAGGTCTTGGGATCTATAGATCCAAAGATCCCATCCTCACAGGGGGTGACTTTAGTTGCTGTTATGAACCTATGGTGGGACTCGAAGTAGTGTCTGAAGAGGAAGATCAACTCAGAGGGATTCCCCTCCTTCAGTCAAAAAATACAGTGAGGTGTACCACTTCCGCCATTCAAATGTTCCGTTTTACCATCGAAAAAGGTTTTAGAGCATGCAACGGTCACTTCCCCTCAGACCTCGCTTGTGCAAACACCTTCATAAGAGGAAATAGCACATCAAGAATAGATTACATACTTATCAGCACATCACATTAGGTATATGCACAGGATTTTAAGGTCGATAAGAGATCAGAGAGTGACCATCTTCCATTATGTTTGGTTCTAGATGGAAAATATTTTCCGTTCCATGAAATATTAGAACCTATCCTAAGAATAGAATTAAGGCAGCCCCTGGTACCTAACGACTGAAGGTCAGTCAGCTGGCCCACTGTATTAGACCAAGTTGAACCCCTAACCAGCATTTATAACACCTTCAGTGTCCTTGTAGGTCCCTACCTGGAAGAAGACCACAACATTTTTAAGAAAACAGACATTCACCAAAAACTGGTAGAGGAAATACAAGTACACTTAACTACGCCATGGATAAAAAAGAGAACCGCAAAGACAGGGGCCCAGTTATCTAACCTTTGATATGATAAGGAATGCAAAAGGGCCAACACTAGACTTATTAGCGCCCTTAAAAACAACAATGCAATTGAGATTAAAGTAGAAAGAACTAAATACAAGAAAACGCAAAAGATAGCCCAAAGAAACTGGAAGGATGGCATTTGGGAGGAGCTTATAACTGCGGCAAAAAATGAGGACCAATACATGTTATGGAAAATGATGACCCATGAAAGTAGACATGACGTGTTGGCTTCTGACCACTATGTAGACCCTATCACTTGGCAGAGGCATTTTATAAACCTCTCTGACATCAGTGCTGATTCTGATTCAGTTAGCCAGTCTGCAATTAATCCTTGGGGGTTCTTGTCTACAAATCAAATAACACCCTTACAGTTTAGCATGGAGGACACTGCCCTTGCTGTAGCAGCCATTAAGCCATCGAAGGCACCAGGCCCCAACAAAATTTCAGGGGATTTATTCAAACACAGCCAGTGAGTGTGGGTACCATATATATACAAACTAACAACTGCAATAGCTAGGGAGCAGCGGGTGCCAAAGTCCTGGAAGGGAGCCGAGTATGTCCCTAACCACAAAAAGGGCAGCATGGAAGAGCCTGCAAACTACAGGCCTATAAGCCTGATAGATGTACTACAGAAGGTCTAGACTAAGCAAATTTTAACTAGGCTTACTGATTGGATGACAGAAGAGAATGTACTATCACCATACCAGGCTGGTTTCAGGCAGAAAACAAACACAATAGATCAAGTATTTAGACTGTTGATCATAGGTTGGAAATACACAAGTTTAAGATCTAGCCACTTATATGTCGCCTTTATTGACCTAAAGGCAGCATTTGTTTCCATCCCAAGGGCTCAGCTGTGGGAATCCTTACACCAACAGGGCGTACCTGACGAGATTCTAATTGAAATTATTAGGTTACATCAAGACAACTACTCCAAAGTGCGATGGGGCAAAGGAGATGAGCTTACTGAAGAGATCCCAATCAAGAGGGGAGTGCGCCAGGGCTGTGTCCTGGCGCCGACTCTCTTCCTCTTGTATGTAAATGAACTGGTTGAACATCTCCAAAATTGTGTACATGATTCACCAAAATTGGGGGGTAAACACATCTGCGCCCTAACGTTTGCAGACAACACCATCTTGTTGTCCCAAACACCTAGTGGCCTGCAGAACTAGCTCCACAGATCTTGAGGTGAACCCAACAAAAACAAAGTACATGACTATAAGGCCACATAGAAGCTTCTACAACAAAATATATTTGAATGGCACAGAAATGGAACGTGTAGCAAATTTCGTATACCTGGGGGTCACCTTAGACTCTAAACTCTCCTGAGCCCCACAGATAGAGAAGTCGAAGGCTATTTTAACACAAAACTCTATTCCTATTGTAAAAAATCCATTTGCAACATCCTCTAAAGCCAACACTCCCACCCTGGAAGTTTACAGGACCAGAGCCCAAACTGCAGCTTTGTATGGTGCGGAGATTTGGGGAAGTGGCACTTTTAAATCTTTAACCATTGCCAAAAACAAAATCTTGAGAATGTTTGTTGCTCTTCCAGAACATACTCCACTGATCCCCCTGACCTATGACTTGGGCATCAAATGCATCGAGTATCTAGCAATCTGGAGAACACTGTTGTTCTGGAATAGAACTTGGATAACACCGGAACTAGCAGTGTATAGAGAATCACTTATCGAACTGCTGGCACTCGATACCCAAGTTTCCTTTCCTTGGCTGACTCACATTAGAACATGGCTTTTTGAACTAGGACTGAGCAGATATTGGTTGAATCCAAGTCTACTGACCCCTGGGTCAAAATGTGAGATTAAATTGCTATTTTGGGAATTTGTAAGAGATAAGGTAACTTAAAGCATTTCACATGGAAGACTAACCGTGCAATTCCTCCAGTTCTAAATGATACCTCATTTCGAGCTGTTCCTATATGAGATAGAACCATTATTGGCAAAGTGTTTATACCTGAAATTTAGATATGGTATATTGCAATTAAACAGTTTTGTTGCCAAATGGTCAATGTCACAATTCAAGGAGGGGGAGTCTCATTGCACAATATGTCGAATGGAGGTTGCTGAAAACATTCCACACGTTCTATTTTTCTGCCCAGCATACAAATCACCTAGACCAATAGCCAGGTGCCTTAGTGTCAGGAAAATGAATGATATGCTGATAATATAAAAAAAACTGACAACTCCCGCCTAATCATTTTTGGTCTCAGTCGATTTTTACTGGCTGTTAATTTTACAAGGAGAAAGGGAGGGCAAACATTATAATTATATAAACCAGGCTGTCAAATCAAAGCACCCACTTAGAGGCAATACTGTACAATCCGGCAAGAGAAGTTGTGATAAAAACCTAAGGGGACTATTTGCCTCAGCCAAGATTAAATGAAATCTACAATGAAATAGTTACGCGTCTGTATACACATTGAAGTACTTTTAAATTGTTATGTATTTTATTAGTTTCCATGTTTTTAGTAATAATGTGACGTTTTTATGAATTGATAGTTCCATTTTAATATAGGCATTGTAGCAGGGTTTCCGTTCTCCCACAGAACTGTGCACAGAGATCTAGAACCTGGGTGAGTTAGGGTGACCCAAAACTCACCTTAGTTTCAGAAATCCCCTCACCAAGCTAGCTACAGTGTCTAATCGGTAGTAATAACTTCCCAATGACTTAGACAATCCAGAACATGAATTTAGGGTACCTCAGGTATCGTGGAACACATGAACACTCTTTCGTTATATAATCATTACAAACCGAAACTGGGAGGCAAAGAACACACGTGCAAGTTTGAAATGTTTATTTTTCAATGCAAAGTTCTCAAACGTAGTATCTTATATAATACCAACATACATATTATAAAAATCAGAGTTAGCAGCATAGTCACTAATCCATAGTAAGCGAATGGTGATAGCATATTATAATGCAAAATCTATATAAAGTTTGTATCACCTATATTTCGCGCACCCTATTTAGCATATTATATTATATCTAAGAAGGTCTCATTTGGGTTCTAGCAGGGCGGGCCCATACCTCTAATGGTCAGTAGGAGCAGATCACATCAACAGCTACCAGCTCTCTGCATGCGAAGCATCAAGTGTGTTGATTCATTCCCTGTAACTCTATCTTAAACCCGCGCAGAGCCCAATGTTGGCAGCAACATTATTTGTGTTATGTCTAATGTGGTGCGAGGATCAGGCCTTCAGGAACCTTGTGTTAGGTTATTCTTAGAGGGTGCAGTTCTCAGTGTGCAGACAGTTGTACCAAGTGTACCAAGCACAACTGATATCAGAGCAATAACATATTATTCTCAAATAAATCACATCTTTCGTCTAGGTTGAAAGCTACAATAACAATTAGGTGTCGTGTGCAAACTGAAGCCGAAGGAAAATATGTAGTTTTAAACATTTAATAAACTCATGCTAACTTAACACAATATATAGAAACGCAGTAACCATATGACACCCCCCCAATGATCCGAGGACGGTTAAAAAAGGAAAAAAAACAAGCCAATACTATAAGAAAGGCAAAACATGAAAGCAGAGTTCAACAATATTGAGCCAAGCTAAATGTATGTAAATGTATATAAGAATTAATAATACAAAATATGTATGAATGCCTATAGTGGCCACACAAAAATATAAAAAACTTGAACCTGAGGCCATTTATAAAATCATAGGCCCAGAACAAAAAGTCGAATGTTCGTAACAGAACAGGCACCATTCAGAATTACTAAAAAGTCACGTGCCATAATAGTGAAAGTCTCCAAAGCCACTCATGGGTGGATAGAATATGCAAAATAGGTAGCCACAGCTTCCAACATGAAATCACTGTCATCATCCGAAAACAGTTCAGCCATCCAATTAAGCAATGGGAAAGAATATACGTGCTCCTCCAGCACCCAATCCTCTAGCAACATCAGAGGACAACTCAGTGGGTTCTCGAGAACGCTATGTGCCAGAAAGTCATGCGCCGCTGCAGATATGTCCCACTGACCCATTAGTCCATGCATCGCTGCCACGGCCATAACCCTTTCGCCAGAACAAACCAACTCGTGAGCAACTACGGGGCTCATCAGCTGATCAAAATCGACGTCAGGAGAAGTCGGTAAGCAGAGACACAAATCAATGGCCCAGTCGAAATCACAGCACAGGCAATAAAACACAGGCTGGACACATGTGAAATAGGAAAATCGAAACGATAATCCAAAAGCCGTGCTTAAAGTCGCAAGCGGTAAGGAGCCATAGTAATCAAGCATCCGGTTGCGAAACAGCATCAGTAGGGGCTGAGCGTTTTCTTGCGCAGGATGGGCATCCATGTTTTATAAAGCAAAATATCACCAGAACGCCTGCAGCCAAAGCCAGCAAAACAGGGAATCCACCAAACAAGCTTGCGAATATAGAATGGAAAAAACGCAGGGATTATACCAAATACTTTTTCAAACGTAGTCACGAGACCACTGCTAACCAATTTAAAAAAATGTGCCAGGCCAGACGTGGAGGAGGCAATTAAGATTTGATGAACCAGCTCGCAGAAATGAAACGGCAAATCAGTATTTAAAAGTGCCTGCACCTCTGTGCGTTTGTTAGCTATGTGAAGGACATAAGTTTCACGGGCAGAGCTCAGGGCCACTTCTTTTTGAGACAATAGTGCTCTTATTCGGCTCAAACCATTGAACTCCGCTCTCAAGGTTGGTATTCGTGGCCAAATGGAAACATCTGAATTCCCATGCGTGGGTGGATATAACACATTCTTGCAACACACCACACGTTCTGATACAGTAACCACATAGGCGATACCGACCATTAAACCACAACACATCTCGTTATTCAAAAGTAAATAACTACCGTTTGACAATAAAGTGAATGTGGGAACTATTGCAGGAACCGGTGTGCCTTTTAAAACACAGGCTAAATTTGGCCTGTCCTGATTACAAGAACCATGCAACTGGATGTGCCTGCATCTCAGTGAACGGTCAGGCGACTGTGTGCATTCTTCACCATTCAGATTCACTTCCTTTCCTTCTTTCAGACATCTGTATGTGTATGGTAAAGACCAGGTCTCATGTAGGAGAGCACTGCCTAGAGGTTCATATCTCCCAATAGCAATATATTGCATACAATTTGTAAATTTATACAGAGCAAATGGCAAAGTAATAATCCCATGGATAAGCCATGTAGCAGCGGCTGCCTCAGCCACAGAAAAGGGCAAAGATTCTAACTTTTCAATGTGTAACATAGAAAATGATGCATCTCGCATGGAAAGCATGCGCTGTTTGTCAGTCAAATTAAAAGGGGCAAAGAGTGATGTGACGTTCATATAACTCCAAGGCACTCGACCAGCCTTCAGAGTCTGTAGTGTCCAAGCAAACTGCATTACAGAACGCAATTGATTTTTACCATGATACAAAACGGACACTTCAACATGTACAATGTCAACAACAGAAGAAACAATATTGTTCAACGTGTAAATTCGGGAGGAAAGCGTGTTAATGCTGTTATCGACAACTGCAAGCACTTTTTCTAAATTTGCTTGATCAATTGCCCTTAGGCGCTTAGCAGCCTCAATTTGAGAAACTTTCCAAATTTCATTGTATACCGCATAAATCCATCGTTTAGATCTACCTTTAGCTGGGCCTTTTATAAAATCGTTCAAATCCACATTTTCAGTTAATTGAGACAGATGTAGTTTAACTGCAGCTAAAGTGGAATGTTGTAACCAATTTTGACACAGTTTCCCCACAGAGTAAGTGGTGACAGTATAATCAGTTTCAAAACAGGGATCTGGTCGTACTTGTTGAACCCTTCAGCCAACCCCAGAAATCGACGTTGGCAAGAATCAGAACTCTTTTGCCACATTAGCCAACCCTTTGGATCCAAACTGGATATATTAAAGGACGAATTGTATAGTAGAGACTGTATCTCTCTGAGGTAATTGAAATTTTTATGGTCAATTGTGTCCCCTAACGTGTACCCCAACGGCTCCATGTACGAGTTTCAAGTACATGTAATTTCCCTCCACAACCGAATCTGAAGACGCAAATACATTTGCGTCCAACGTTAACATGTCCTCTATCAGATCCACCATGAATGGATCGATAATTCAGTTCCTAAGTATGCCGTGCCACCGTCTTTATAGTGGAGAAGTGTGGCTCAGGGGTTAGAGGCGGCAGACCCGGAAGCTGAGATCGGCCCTGGACCAGGGTTCAATTCCCCGCCTCGGCGGGTCTTGGGCTCAAAAATTCCACGGACTCGATAATTCTCGCTCCGGTGCCTTCTCAACTCACGGGTTCACACTCTGCGACTCTGGGCAATAGCTTGCTTAATCTCCACAACGGCCCCTCGCGGCGGGATGCCTGGCTTTCACCTTGTGGATACCCTGCCGGGGTTATCTCACAGGGGAATACCAGGACGGGTTCCCTAAGCAAGTGCCGGGAAACCCTTTGTGGGTAGCTGTGCGCTATATAAGCTCAAATACATTTACATTACATTTATATGGTGCACTTTCACGTTTTCTCCTGGCTCTGCCGAGCTAGGCCCTGAATTCTGTTTTCAAGCCACTTCTGTCTCTGCCTCTGAAAGCTGCAGCATGGAGATGCATCCCTGACCTCTGCCTTACTTCCTGCCAAGCGAGCGGTGCCCGGCTCAGCCTGGTCTGCCTGCCAAAAACAGTATTTTACCTTCAAGTTATCAGCGTAGCCAGCTCAGCTCCTCGAAAACACATTCCTGCCTAGTGATTTAGGTAAACATATCCCCGGCTGCAGAGCAAAGGGCCAAGCCTTCCTGTCTCCCTCATGAAATTCAGTGCTCCTGTTACCATGGTAGGCCCCAAGCTCCGTGCATTGCACTTAGACACATATGCATTCAGTATAGAATAGCCTCTGCCCAAGAGACCTTTTACTCTAGATTAAACATCCCCCAAACACTAGATATCAGATACGTTATAGGGACAGGTCGATCTGACATGCTAGACTTCTGTCTCCTCTACTAGTGCTAAAAGTCAGACCCTTAGCTTCCTCCAGATGCACGTCAATTACACGTCATATTAGCTGCGCGCGCATTCAGGTCACAGGTTTCAGCTGACTTTGCAAGAATTCTTTGTGCATCCACCCACTTATGACACTTTTCTGTGACGTTTCTAGAACACGCCTCTGTGCACACCCTTGTTCACGCCTTTTTGCTACGCACATGTGTTCTTATCATATACATTTCACTTGTCACGCCTACTGTATTCGCTGCTACTGTGTCATTTTACTATATATGTCATGTACTGTTAATAAATCGTTGACATCTTTCCTGCCATCATTGCATACCCGAACCCTTGTATTGATGGAATAGATTTCCATGACTCGAGTCATCATTTATGATTAAAGCCCGTATGACTCTGATGCCACGGACTCTGCCTCTCATTTGATTGAGCTATTTCTTTACTTGACCGAAATTATCTGGCAAACTCGTATACGGTAAAATATTTACAACATAATTTGGCCCCCGAACAGGGACCCCTCCCCCACCCCACGCGCCGGCGATGCGTCGCAGGCTTCGCCCCCGACTACAGCTGTGACGGACCCCATGCGCATCTGCAGGTTTTCCTGTATCTCCCTCAGGCCTACGGAGGTGACGGAGACTGCGGTCGACATCCAGACGAGGCGGTGAGGAGTGCGGAGGATCCCGACCAGAGCCCAGCCGAGAGAGCAGTGTCCGAGGTATCGAGAGGCCCACCAGTAGTGTTGAGGCGCATGCGTAGTGCGCAGCAGCAGCAGTGACGTCGTAGCGGTCCAGTCCAGTCAAGTTTCCGAGGCCTTCCGTTCCGTGCTTCCCGGTGAGTACCGTTGCTGGGGACGCATCAAGACGGGTGCATTAATTTGTGTCCGGTCAAGACGGGTTTGGGTACACAGATCCGGTCTGCACTGTTTTAGCAGTGTATCTGTACTGTTTAGCAGTACATCTAGTATTCTGTAGTGCATCAGTATTTTTGGGACAGTATTAGTTCTGAAATGTTTCAATGTGTTTTTTTTGTCGTGGCATGAATGATTGTTTGCATTGTTTATTGTGTTAGCATCTAGATCAAGGCAGCAATGCCTTTGTTTTCCAAGTTACGACAGATAGGAACTAGGAAAGGGATACTTGAAGAAGCAGTCCCCATCCCACCTAGGGACACTCCTGGACATTTTATGTACCACAAGCATGGCTTAGATGCCATACTATACTTAGACTTGTGGGTGGACTACACTAAAGACTTAGCAGAGAATCAGAAATGGCCCGTTACAGGGACATGGGATGCCGAGTGCATCATGAGAGTAGAGGAAGTGTTATGGAAAAAGAAAGCCAGACAGTCACAGAAAGATGCCATTGAATTATGGCGTAAAGAATCACATAGACGGACAGAGAAAGCACTCAGAAAAGTAGAGAAAAGTAGAGAGGATTCCGAAAAAGCTAAAGAAAAAGAATTACTAGAAGAAGGACAGAGAGTCAGAACAGAACAACAAGAAAGACAGAGCAACGCAATTATGACAGGACTGTACCCAGTTCTGGCCGAGGGCCTGCCCAAGGCGACCCCGGAAATACCGAAAGATCTGCCCCCTCCATTGGTTCCGACTAAATTACGTCATAAGACTGCAGCAGACATTTTTCTTTCTTCCTATTTAGACGACGTAACTCCCGCATATACCAATGTACCCGTACCACCTGCACCTGTACCACCCGCTGATCATCTGCCCCCAGGTCCGCAACAGCAGACCCCTCCCACACCGCTTCCCCCACCTGTTATCACTTCCCCTATTGTTCTTCCAGGTATTCATCCGCTTAATCCCTTTGGGCCTGGCGCTGTCCAGGGCCCAACTCCGTTACAAGTACCGACCCTGCAGCCAGGTTACGCTCAAGCTTCCGCCTCGGGAGGTGCTACAGGAGGTTATCGCACCCCGCCACAGTTATATCGTGTGACAATGAGAGAGTTAGCAATGCAACGGACACCTAAAGCTGCCCCAGCTGAAAAGCTTAAAGAACAGCTTACAGATTGCAGATATGACACAGTGCCTGGAAAAGCAGGACCCATGATGTTAGCATCATTACGTTTAAGACGTGTTACAGATTATTTGATATTATTACCAGAAATGCCAGAACATCTAGACCATATATATCATTTCATTAGAACAGGAGAAAGACCGGAGTGTGTTGGTGAAGCCATGTCACATCAGAAAGTTGAGACCCAAGGTTTAATAATGCGATTTTTAGTTAATTGGTTAATAAGGGAACAAGACCAGCCCAGCTTTCCGCAAGAAGAGATGGATAGATTGAACAGATGGAGTCAGAATATTGCCGAGGGTAAACATGATAGAGAGAGAAGTATACATGCTATGGTTAGAAAGATCCGTAAAGAAATAATAGCGATCCATGCTCGACGAGAATCTGAAAGGCAATCTGAGTCAGACGATAAAGAAACCTCAGAGGAGGAAGAATCAGAGAATCCAGCAGAAACCTCGCAACAGGCGAGAGACCTGATAGCGTACGTAGGTAGAGAGAAACTATCTAGACAGTATCCTCTTGATAGGCCCTTTGACAGACCCATTCGTCTGGACAACAAGAAACGATATCTTTGTCCAATACCAGAACGATGTACACTTGAGCATGTTTTCCAAGTTACTGATAAAATCCTGAAAGAAAGAGTAGGTTATCAAGAACTCAATACTTTACGTGATCAGGAACTAGCCCGGTCCGCAGTACAGTGGGCCGGGGATGACAGCATATATAAAGACGATTCAGTAGTGCAAACGTTTTTAAGTCTTTCCCCAGAAGAACAGCGACTAGCTGGTATATACATGACCCAACACCTCATTATACAATATGAAAACCAAGCATCTGATCCAGGTCCGTTATATAATTTATTACAAGACTTACTCATGAGAAGATGGAGAGGTCTAGGTACCGATTTAATTGAAGTAATTCTAGAACAACGTCACAAATATAGAACTTTCCTTACTCCACATCTTGTTTCCGTTCCACCCCCAGTCAGGCAACCCTATCACTTAGACAAACAGAATCCTTTACGAGAAGTACATCCAATCCGGAAACCCGATGATACCCTTGAACGTGTGTTTGTATACACGCCTATAACTAAAATGGAACTATTGGAAATGAAGAAAATAGTGCCCAGTCATGATAAAGACCCTGCAGGTTTCCACCGTGAAATAAAAGACATGTTACTCATGGGAGATTACACCTATCCCGACATTATGAAAATACTGAAAGTATTATTGCCTGCCGGTATTTACGAGAAACTCAAGGAAAAAGAATGGGAGGTGGGAGACAAAAAGATTAATTGGACCGAATTAGAAAACGAAGAAACTGGTCGAACCCCAGGTTTAGGTTTTGGGGACAAAACTAAAGCATTACCAGGATTACTAGTTCAGGTTCTGCCACGGTTGTTGGCAACTAAAAAGGAGGATTGGGATGCAATCTCAGCCTGCAAACAGAAACACGATGAAGACACTAGTGATTTTTATTCCCGATTCGAGAAATGTTTTATTATTAATAGTGGCCTGAAAACAAGTAGCGAGTCATACCCACATCTATTTGTAACCAAATTAGTCGAGAATTCCCTGCCCCAGGTTAAGAACCGTGTACTGAAAGTCAAGAGCACATGGCAAGCTAATACTCCTTCCCAAATGTTACAGATGTTACAGTATCACCAGAACAGAATCAGGGAGGAACATGATCACGAACAGAGACGTATGAAAGACACGAAAATGAAAGTACTAGTGGCTCAGTCAGTTCCAGCTGACGGTCATAAAAGGGGTACGACGCAATCGAATAATTCAAATTCAGCAGCTCCTGTTAAAGGGACATGCAACTATTGTAAACAGCCAGGTCACTATGTAAACGATTGTGCAGTTTTGAAACACAATATAGCCACAGGTAAAACTAAAGAGAGACCGCGTCCTCCTAGACAGGACCAGATCCAACAACACGTTCCACAGAATGTCCAGCTTATGCAGATTCCACAACAGACCGTAGCGGTACCACAGCCACAACCCATTGCCGCAACACAACATGTAACACAGCAGATGTACCAGTATGCACAATCTGACTATCCCGATTACCAGCAATACACATGAAACAGCCTAGAGAGGGAGGTTGGCTTGCCTCTTATTGAGGTTCCTGTAGATTAAGAGGGTCCTTATGTACATAGTCAGGTATTAGGAAAGGATAGAAAGTTTTTGATTGACACAGGGGCAAGCAGAACTACCATCAGTCATGACGAAGTCCCAGGGGCACCCCTCTCAGGCTCACAGAATGTTTC
Organism: Lissotriton vulgaris; assembly: GCF_964263255.1. Classification (NCBI taxonomy): domain Eukaryota; kingdom Metazoa; phylum Chordata; class Amphibia; order Caudata; family Salamandridae; genus Lissotriton; species Lissotriton vulgaris. Next base: position 930,548,594 of record NC_141693.1, on the reverse strand, counting down.
CCTTGGATTTTCAGGAAAGCCTATTGTTAATGAAGTTTCAAAACCAGTTCCACTGGCAGTTGGTCCGTTATCTCGTACTACAGATTTGTTGCTCACGAAATCATGTCCAGAAGACTTGCTTGGTATAAAGACTCTGAAAGCTCTAGGTGCTGTAATTTGTTGTTCTCCGGAAGGAGTCAGGCTGTTTCTTCGTGATTTTAAGGGACATTATGTATTGAGAGATTTTGACCCCAGGTTACAGAATGTTCCTGCACATTTATGGGCAAAAGGCCCCACTGATGTAGGTTGTATGCACATTACTCCATACCGTGTCACACTCAAACAAGGAGTGGTACTACCACGCATCCGACAATACAAGTTACCCCCAGATGCTGTAGTGGCTTTACTGAAAATCATTGACGAGCTCATTGTACAAGGAGTCGTTGTTGAAACCGACTCCAATGTTTGTAATTCCCCTATCATTCCAATTCTTAAACGCACTGATCCAAATGCACCCCCAGTTTATCGATTAGTGATCGATTTACGAGAATTAAATAAATGCATTGTACCACAGTATCCCGTGGTCCCAGACATTTCGTCTCTGTTGACAGCTATTGATTCTGAAGCGACGTTCTTTACTGTAATAGATCTCAAGAACGCCTTCTTTAGTGTCCCCATTGATCCGGAAAGCCAATACCTTTTCGGATTCTGTTTAAATGGCCGAAGTTTCAAATTTGCACGCGCACCTCAAGGATTCACAGAAAGCCCCAGTATCTACAGCCAAGCATTGAAAAGACAACTTGACAGTATTCACATGCCTGACAACACTGCCCTACTCCAGTACGTCGATGATCTATTGATCACCGCCCGTAGTGAACCAGAATGTGAACAAGCGTCACTGACAGTTTTGCATTTCCTGGCGGACAAGGGACACAAGGTGTCTCCTTCAAAGCTACAATTCTGTGCCCAGCAAGTGGTGTACCTTGGGCACTTGCTGTCCAAGTGGGGTAGGCAGCTGACACCCGAACGAATTCAGTTAATTGCACATCTTCCGCAACCCAAGACACAGAAGGAAGTACGAGCCTTTATTGGACTCACTTCTTATTGCAGACAATGGATTCCACAATATGCATTCCTAGCTAAGCCACTCATACAGTTGACAACACAGGAGGCAGCGTCTTCGACTGTCCTCCCTTGGACTCAGGAACATACACAAGCTTTTGACGAATTAAAGAAAGCCTTATGTCAAGCACCGGTTTTAGCAACACCATGTTACAGCAAACCTTGTACACTTTTTGTCACAGAACGCGATGGCACAGCGTTGTCGGTCCTCACTCAGTTACAAGCAGACAAACACAGACCGTGTGCTTATTTTTCGAGCACATTGGATCCAGTAGCCCAGGCCTTGCCTGCGTGCTTAAAATCAGTTGCAGCAACAGCTCTAGCAATCAGACAAAGTGATTCCACTGTATTGGGACATCAATTGACAGTACAAGTTCCACATTCTGTAGAGGTTCTCCTAAACAGAACACAGACTCAACACTTGACTATAGCACGACTGACAGGTTATGAATTGACATTATTCCAACCACACATAGAAATCAGACGTTGCAATACACTGAATCCTGCTACACTTCTACCATTAAGCACAACAGATCCTACTCCACATGACTGCGTAGATGTAGTTGACACAGTCACGAAACCCCGACAAGACTTGACAGATGTCGCATTACCTAATCCAGACCTGACACTTTATGTGGATGGTTCATGTTTGAGAACAAGTACAGGAGAGTTAGTGGCCGCGTATGCAGTGACCACTGAAACTGAAGTCATAGAAGCACATTGCATTGACACCTTGTCAGCCCAAGCAGCAGAGCTTATTGCTCTGACTCAAGCCTGTATACGAGCCAAAGACTTAAAAGTAAACATATACACAGATTCCCGTTATGCATTCGGAGTCGTACACGTCTTCGGTGTACTCTGGCAAGAAAGAGGTTTCTTGACCTCTCACGGAGCCAAGATACAACATGGTCCCCTCATTCAAGCCCTGTTAGAAGCAATACATTTGCCTACAGCCATAGCCATCATGAAGTGCAAGGCACATACGAAAGTCACAGACACTATTTCTCAGGGCAACGATTTTGCAGATCAAATAGCGAAACATACAGCACTGACTCATACCCAAACGACTGACATGACAAAGACTGACGTAAACTCACTGACACATTGTATGACAGTCAAGGACCCCACACAAGATGTCATTGACATACAGACACATGCTACTCCAGACGAAATAAAGAAATGGGCTGAACAAGGAGGGGTCCAGACAGACCAAGGTTGGATGACGAAGGGAAAGACCACATGGTTTCTCCCCGACTCTATGGTTCAGGTTATCATCAATACAGCACATAGTCCAGCACATTTAGGAGAAAAAGCCATGTTAGACAGTTTACAGAACCTTTGGTTCAACAAACATTTACGAGCAGCAGCCAAACAGAAAGTGCGTACCTGCATGGTCTGTTGTCAGTTCAACCCAGGAAAAGGTGTTCCCGTAGAGCAAGGTGGATTTCATCCTCCCGACTATCCTTTTGAAGTCCTCCAGATGGATTATATCCAGATGGAAAGATGCCGAGGATTCAAGTATGTCCTCGTAGTTGTCTGTGCCCTATCCCGATGGACAGAAGCATATCCCGTCCCAGATTACACTGCCCCGACCACTGCCAAGCAGCTGGTTCGTGAGTTTTTCCCTCAATACGGTTTACCCCGTGTCGTGTATTCAGATAACGGTCAGCCATTCTCATCCGAGCTTATGAAGCAGGTCTCGCTTCTATTGGGGTACCAGTGGAAGTTTCACTGTGTCCGGCATCCTGAGGCGGCAGGTCTCGTGGAGCGGCACAATCAGACTCTGAAAACTCGCCTTGCCAAAGTGTGTAAAGAGAAGGGTGTAGATTGGATAGTAGCACTGCCAGTTGCCCTTTTTTACATGAGAATGGTAGCCCATTCTAGGACAGGGCTATCCCCGTATGAGGTGGTCTTCGGTAGACCTCCTAATATGTGGGGGACGCCTCTGCCGCGAAAAATTACTGATGTTGATAGTACTATGTTGACAGATTACCTTGCTTCCTTGATGTCTGCACTACAATCATGTCGTTCACAGGTCGCGGCAGCCTTCCCAGACAACACCGAGGTGAAGCCACATGAACTGGTCCCGGGAGATATTGTAGTCGTTCGGAACTTTGACAGATCAAGCCCTTTGGAGCCTCGCTGGAAGGAGCCGAAGATCGTTTTGTTAACAACCAGGACAGCTGTTAAACTGGAGGGGCGCAAGGGTTGGGTGCACTCCAGTCACGTCAAGAGATTCTTTGGACTTCCGCCAAAATCTGAATCCCAGAACTCCCACGTACCAGAGACTGATACCAAACTCCCCCTTCTAGAGAAAACTCCCCAAGAGGAGTACAGACAGAAATTGAGGTCTAGTAAGTCAGACAGTTTAATTGTTTAAGTCCCTCTCGGGTGAAGCGGTTAGGCAGTTTCTGACAATGTATAAGTTAGACCCAAATAGAGAGATAGATAGACAGGAGACCAAGAAACGAAAATATTGTAAAAGTCTACGGAGCAGATGCGTCTGCACATTACTTATTATGTTTTTTCTGAGTCTTACGATTATTGCTTTGAGTTGGATGCTATACATGTATTTTCCTCTTGCACATTCTTTTTCTAATGACACTGCAGAGCACACGTTTAGTGCTCTTCCTCCCCACGAATTATCTTATCAACAATACATTCATTCGTATGTTACACCATTCTCACCAGATCAACAATGCTACGAATTGTTGGATATGTGGCCGACTCCCTCCCTATCAGAACTACAAGGGAGCTCTGCCCCTCTTTCCTTACCCGTTCACACATAATGGTTCCTGTGGTGCATGGTTTAGTTTAATGTCCTCTGTAAACATCGAGTCTAGAGTTTCCCAAAGCAATTGGATATGGGGAAATCTGAACACAGTCATGAACAAAGCATGTTTCCCGAATGAGGAGGGTCTTCCACAAATGACAGGGACAGATCTAGAAAATGAAGTGTACGGATTAGGCAATTTTACACTCAACCTCAGGATTCTAAATGTTCAGTCAGAAACCAGTCCAGATTTGCCATCCATATCAGTTTTACCAGCGAAAGGTGTATTATGTGTCAGAAAGAATGGTTCAGTACATCTAGGTCACAGTGACTGTACTACTGTGGTCGAATTCAGTGATAAAGGCAAGTCTACATTCAAAGCTTCCCGACATTCCTATTTCGTTTGTGGTCAGACAGCCTATGTCCGTTTACCTCCAGACTGGGATGGTACTTGTTTTATTGCATTTCTATTGCCACCTGTTTTCCTAGCTCCATCAGACTATCACAGGAATTCCCGCCTTAATATTGTCAGACACAAGAGAGACCTCCCAATAGTTGATCAGACTGAAACTGCATGGGAACAATACACAGATTTCAATAAAGGATTCTTTCCCTATCTAGGCACTGTCTCCAATAGTAAACTGATACGCAAATTAACCAGAATACTTGAAGCTGTAGTAAATGAGACTACTTCTGCTCTGGGCAACTTAACAGAGGAGCAGTCTGCTATGAGACTTGTCGTTCTTCAGAACCGCCTTGTCCTTGACGTCATCCTGGCAGATAGGGGCGGGGCTTGTAGAGTCATAGGATCCAGTTGCTGCGTGTTTATTCCAAATAACGCGCCATCAGTCTATAAGGCCATTACCCGACTTCACGAAATTGCCCATCTGATACACCAGAATCCAGGCTCCTGGACTTGGTCCGGTTGGCTCTGGAGTGTAATCACAGCTTGGGGATGGAAACTACTGTCATTCCTAGGAATCATATTGGCCATAGTATTCAGTTGTTGTCTATATCTGCAATGTGGGCCAGCGATTTGCGGCTTGTGCGCCACAGCTTGTGTTCCCCATCCAAGTTCACGTTCCCTTTCCAGAAAAAAGAAAGAAGAGCAAATGATGTTATATGAACAGATTGATGGTCTCATGAACATAGACATATCATGAAGGGTCCGTAGGGGACAAGGAGGGAATGAGGTAATTGAAATTTTTATGGTCAATTGTGTCCCCTAACGTGTACCCCAACGGCTCCATGTACGAGTTTCAAGTACATGTAATTTCCCTCCACAACCGAATCTGAAGACGCAAATACATTTGCGTCCAACGTTAACATGTCCTCTATCAGATCCACCATGAATGGATCGATAATTCAGTTCCTAAGTATGCCGTGCTACCGTCTTTATATGGTGCACTTTCACGTTTTCTCCTGGCTCTGCCGAGCAAGGCCCTGAATTCTGTTTTCAAGCCACTTCTGTCTCTGCCTCTGAAAGCTGCAGCATGGAGATGCATCCCTGACCTCTGCCTTACTTCCTGCCGAGCGAGCGGTGCCCGGCTCAGCCTGGTCTGCCTGCCAAAAACAGTATTTTACCTTCAAGTTATCAGCGTAGCCAGCTCAGCTCCTCGAAAACACATTCCTGCCTAGTGATTTAGGTAAACATATCCCCGGCTGCAGAGCAAAGGGCCAAGCCTTCCTGTCTCCCTCATGAAATTCAGTGCTCCTGTTACCATGGTAGGCCCCAAGCTCCGTGCATTGCACTTAGACACATATGCATTCAGTATAGAATAGCCTCTGCCCAAGAGACCTTTTACTCTAGATTAAACATCCCCCAAACACTAGATATCAGATACGTTATAGGGACAGGTCGATCTGACATGCTAGACTTCTGTCTCCTCTACTAGTGCTAAAAGTCAGACCCTTAGCTTCCTCCAGATGCACGTCAATTACACGTCATATTAGCTGCGCGCGCATTCAGGTCACAGGTTTCAGCTGACTTTGCAAGAATTCTTTCTGCATCCACCCACTTATGACACTTTTCTGTGACGTTTCTAGAACATGCCTCTGTGCACACCCCTGTTCACGCCTTTTTGCTACGCACATGTGTTCTTATCATATACATTTCACTTGTCACGCCTACTGTATTCGCTGCTACTGTGTCATTTTACTATATATGTCATGTACTGTTAATAAATCGTTGACATCTTTCCTGCCATCATTGCATACCCGAACACTTGTATTGGTGGAATAGATTTCCATGACTCGAGTCATCATTTATGATTAAAGCCCGTATGACTCTGATGCCACGGACTCTGCCTCTCATTTGATTGAGCTATTTCTTTACTTGACCGAAATTATCTGGCAAACTCGTATACGGTAAAATATTTACCACATCTCGAATAGATAATTCAGAAAAATTACCCCAACCTGAATATTCTTCCAATTCGGGGATAATTGGTGTATTTAAGTTTTTTAGAAGTAGCCAATCCAAAGCATGTTGTTTGGGAAATAGTAGAATTTAGAAACAACATGTGATTCGGGATGAGACATGCACGGTGCAAAGCCTCAGTGCCTGGTACCTGCCAATCTTTGGTACCCCAAACCGATTTAAGGTCAATTATTCCCTTCCAGAACTCGTAGCCATCTACAGCCAATTTGTCTAGAAAGGACTTCGAATACAACAACTTTGTATCGGTAAGTCTAACTTAGGACATGGACTTTTCCGTCATCCTGAAATAAAATGACTCAGGATTCGATTGATTGAAATCTGTAAAATAACTATATTTTTTCAAAAATGTACTGGAGCTTCCAATTAAAGAAGCTGGGCAGTGCTCCCACTGCGTGTAATTCACAGCAACCCTCCTGGAATTCGTCTTATGGAGAAAATGATTACCATAATGTTGGAAACAAAACAAATCACCATAATGAATAGAATCTAAATATAAGTCTTCAGCATCAAAAGCCGCATAGTATTTTAACTCAGAGAATAATGCTTCTACGGCCTGAATATCCCAATCATCAGAACGTATATTTTGCTTAATCACATCTCCCATGTTTACTCTAAGCACATTCGGAACATTAATCACTTCAGTGGGCCCATGTATTTGAAATCTAACCGCATCCCACACAATCCCATCAAGGACAGGCCAAGCAGTAATGTTGACTGTATTCAAGTTTCGTTTCAGTCTGTGTGCTGAATGTGAAGAGGAAAGAGGGGCCAATGTTCCATTAAGATACCGAATTCCTGTTCTTTCTTTAACGTAGTGACCATCGATCAGGCGGAAAAAATAAAACACAAAACCAATTGACATAAAAAGGTAAAATGAAAACAGGATCAACCAAATGTATGTCCAAGGGGGAATCAAAAAATGTTTTTTAAACAACGTGGCATATTTCGCAGTAGTTGAGGGTTTCTTTGAAAGTTCCAAAACAGAGTCAAAAGAGAATCTGGACTGGTTGGCCAAACGAGTCTGTAAATCAGGCATCAATAAATCAGCAGGATAGGTGTAGTTCAGCTCATCAATGTTAGTAACAGGAATAGTATTTAATAAAGGACTGGATATGGCAGGCATTTCGAGGGACACCTCCTGTTCTGCACCAGAAGTTATTGCCAGCACAGAGTGCCTCACCATGGAAGGACAGGATACAGCCGGTGTCATGCTATGAAGAATCGGCCACCCTGTGTGTCTTGACATTGTCAATAGAAATAAATCTGTTTTCCTTATGACCTGGAAGTGGTGGTAAAATGACTGTTCTTGTGCCCTTCACTCCAAGAACTCGAACCGGTGCACGATATGAGGGACCAAACTCTTTCTTATTATCGATCTTCTCTCGAACCAGTTCTCCAACTTGGGGTAGCCAGCCAACTACCGGGATCTGCAACGCATCAGCCGATGTGGAGGGCAAATGTTCCTTTGCTAGACTGTCTCTGGTCTTTTGTAGATCCTGTAAAACATTGCAATGTTCATCTACGTCAAAGGCCGTGGCCTGGGCCTTGCAGTCTAGCCCATCGAGGTCAGGGACGTACATCTTGATACCAAAGAGCATTTCGTACGGGGTCCGCCCACCCAGAGACCTTCTAGGGAGATTATTAAGCGCACGCTGCACGCCATTGAGGTGGGCTAACCAGTTTCTGCCAGTGCCTATAACTCGGGCTGTCAAAGATTGCTTTAAGTCACGGTTCATTCGTTCCACTACACTGTTACCCTCGGGTCTGTACGGACTTGAAAACTTGACTCAGACCCCCAACGAAACCATAGCATCCTTATACGCCTTAGAGGCGAAAGCCGGACCCTGATCCGAATGGAAGGTACCACAGGCAAAAATCCCTATAAAGACTCGCAAATCCTTGATGACAGTCCGTGAATCAGCGCTCCGATGTGGCCATACCCACACAAAGCGTGTGCATGAATCAACTGCTACTAAGATGTATTTGTATGCAGTATCAGAAAAAAATGGACCGCAGTGATCCAAATAAACGCATCCAAGCGGTTTATTATAGATATACAACTGTGTTTGAGGCGGACGCGCAGCAGTTGAAGGTTTAATCTGCTGGCAAATGTCACATTGAAGGACATAATCGCGCGTCTGTTTGTACAGTCCCCGCCAGCAGAACCTCTGTTGTAGCTGAGTTACAGTGGCTGAGACGCCCGCATGCGCAGACGCCACACCTTCGTGAGCCGCTGTAATCAAAGTAGCCCTGCGATCCGAGTTGGGAACTAGACGTTCGCCAACATCAGGAATTTTCACATAAGGAACCTTATCGGGACTTAAGTGGTATGTGTATTTAGAAGGGAACCCCGCAGGATATTTACCTCCCTTCTCTGTTGCAGCAGCAGCTGCCAAGATGTCATCATCTATTTTGCTTTTGGATCTCGTGACTGCTGCAACTAAGTATTTCGATACCGCTGACTTCGCTGCTTCATCAGCAAGCGAGTTACCAACAGCGTGGACACCCACGCGCTGATGGCCGAGAGTATGAATCACAAACACGAGTGGCAACTTCTCTTTAAGTTCCGCCACTCGGACCCAGATCATTTTATGTTTTATTGTGCTACCTTTGGAATCACGGAACTCATTCTGAATCCAAAAGAACAAGTTTTCATTGTAAGACTGGACACAGTAGTAAGAGTCACTTACGATCAAAGTCGTCACACTAGGATCTGCGTACTCCAATGCAAGCATCAGAGCACGAAGCTCTGCTAATTGTGCGGTGCAGTCCCCAAGCGTCTGCGTGTGCACGACACTGGACTTGAACTCATCGTTCACCATGGCACCGACCACAATGACGCATGCGGAAACGTAGGCATGTTTAGAGCCATGCGCAACCTGCGCCGAACCATCAGTGTAAATGATGCAATGGAAATCCTCCAACAGCCGCATTGCTAAAGGAGCAGGATGAACAAACTCATACTGTAAGTACTCCTGCGACCGTAAAGTGGCGTCAAATATAAACGTGACATCCTGGGATGTCAAGAATGCAGCCCACTGAATCCACCTAGGGTGCAAAGCTTTGGAATTAGGTACACTGGCTTTCGTAACTGCCTCCAAGGAAGGACACGGGGTAACAACCAACATGCGTTTTCCTTGCGACAGGGCATGTTCCTTAAGAATTGCCATCTGTACAGCCGTTAAAACTTTCTCCACAGTGGAAAAACGCAGTTCAGCCGAAGTGTAAAAGTGTGACTTGTAAGCAATAGGTACTGTATCTCCTTCATTAAAAGTCAGGTACGTGAAACCCACCGCCCCAGGGATAATTCTTATCACCAGGTTGGTTTTGTTATCACGAGTCTGTAAGTATTCAGAAGCGAGCAAATCAGCCTGCAAAGTCGGCAGAATAGCTGAATGCTCAGGCAGCCAGCATGATTTGGAAAAAGATGGTTGTATTAAAGCATACAAAGGCTTGATACGCTGGGCATATTCCGGAATGTAAGTCCTCCCGAAATTAAAAAAACCCAGCAAAGATTGTAATTTTTTCAGTGTTGTCGGAGAGTGCAACTGTGAAAATTTCTCCAGGAAGTGAGGGGCCAAGCCTTTTCCCTCATTGTTTAGCTCGTAGCCAAGAAACAACACTGTGTACTCTGCAATGTGCGACTTTGCAAAGTTAAACTTGTAACCAATATCTGCAAAGTTACAAATTATGCTATTTACTCGACACAGATGCTCCCAAAGATCGTCGTCTGTCAGATAAATGTCATCCACATACGAACAAGCAACTGGGTCGATGCCCTCCAAAAGAGAGACAATGCGGGCGGAGAATACTCCAGGACTATTCTTATAGCCCATTGGGAGACGCCGAAACATTTTTTGCACACCGCCGCATGTAAAGCTGGTCCACTGGGAACTTAGACCATCTAATCTATGGGCATAAAAACCATTGGAAATGTCAAGCGTGGTTTTGAACCGTTTACGCTCAAGACTATTCACTAACGCAGAGCCATGAGTGTTCTGTACTGCGCAGTTACGGCAATGCGAGTTCAAATGCCTATAATCCAAAACCAAACGATATGAGCCGTCCGGCTTGTTTACAGTAAAAAGGGGGTTATTCATCGGTGACACACACGTTTCAATTACACCTTGATATTCCAATTGTTCAAGGATAGCTGCGACTGAAGCTTTGGCTTCACGCCGTATGGGATATTGAGGTTGAGGCTGCGGCTGAGACCGTAACGGAATCTCATGGCTTGGAGACAATTTATCCCAGCCACACTAATTGCGGTACACAGCCGGCGCAAGCGCCAGAGCCCACTCTTCTGCAAAATGCAGCGCCTCCACTCTCGATACAGTGTGCGCGAAACTGGGGAGGATTACCTCCTCCCCTCGCGGAGCTGCGAGAACAAAAGGTGGGGGCCAGTCAGCCTCTGAAAGCAAAATGTCATACGTAGACGAGAGATTTTCCCAAAATACCCCTTTTACAGTTCGCTGCATGTCACCTTCTATTAACAGGACAATTTCAAAAAGACGTTCAGGGGAGCAACATGCGTATCAGCAGTTTCAATCACAACATAAGTGTCAGTCGCTGTCACCTTCAACAGTGGACGGAGGGCCTCTCTCACTATGGTAACCTCTGCCGCGCTGTCCAGCAAGGTCAGAGCCCACGTCAGATTCCGAAGCTGCGTTCTCACTATCTGGGGCATATCGATGCGCTGTCAGTGCGGCGACTTTCTTCATGGCAAACTGTGGTCTCTTGGGCGTAGTGCCTTCCTGCTGCTCTCCACCGTTACGTGGGCGGGGCTGACCACGTCCTTGCTGGCCACCCCGGCCCCTGCCGCCCCCTCCACCACCGGTTGACGGAGCCGATGAGTCCTGAAAGGAACGAGGAGAGCGTTGGTCAGAAGCCTGAAACCTTTCAGGTGATTTAATCATCGCGCGATCGCGCAAATCATAAACTCGATCCGACTGCGCAGGCAACGGAGACGCAGGAGCAGAAACCTGTGTTTGTTGTTGTTGTTGCTTACCCTGATTCTGCTTTTTAGGCCAATTCTGTTTCTTGGACTTAGGTTGACCACTAGTATCCGAAGACTGGCCCTGGGGCTGCTTTTTCTCTTTATCAGGAAAAGCCTTAAGCCCCTTCGCATTGCGGCCAACCGTTTTATAAGCAGGCACAATAATCCTTGCCAACCTACGGGGTCTCTCGGCCTCGGAAACTAACGCCAATGTGTTAGCAACCTGAAAGTTCACTGCATCCCCCTTGACATTCGCATGGATCAGATCGCAAACTACATCAAAGGTGCCACACAGGCGCATACCCAATTCAACCGCCGACTCCGGTCCGTGTTCATCCTGAACACGTTTAAGGACCGCACCCAGATTGGTCACAGACGGGGTACCATAGCACCTCGAATAGACCGCTGCAAAAGTCTTACCCCAGGTCTCACAGTCAACAAGTTCAGGTGCCAAATCTTTCAGTAAACTTAGTGTAAGAATCCTGTGTTTATCACCAGGACTCGTGTTGGGAAACATAGCTTCCAGCTGGCCGAATTTCTCAGCAAGCCAGAACGGAAAATCATCCTTGTCCTGGGGCTTTTTGCCCATCACGGAATTCACCATGACAGGATTGATTTTCAAACCAGCCTGTTCTGCACGAAGCTGTGCACCCCTAGGGGCTACGTCCTGAACATTACGACTAGTGTAATGAACAAGCGCTCTAATCCCTGCCACTGCGACTTCATGAAGCCGCCGCAGATCAGCCACGTTACAAGTGGCGCGATTAGGGTGAGGAGTAAATCCAGCCAATGCGGGCCAAGGTGTGCCCGGAATGGACAAAGGGCCTAACCTCGGAGCGGTTAAAGCGTGTGGTAGGGCGCCACCAAACCAAACTCCATGCTGCCAAGCATCAATAGGAACTTCCAGTGCCCTGTACGGAGCATACGCAACCGGTACAGCTGAAGCAGTGTATGAATGGAACACTCCAGAATTAGCGTCCACCGCCGGAAATGTCACCCACGAATAAAACAGTTCGTACGGGTAGGCCTGTTCCGCACTCACCACCAGAACCACAGCCAAGCCGTCCACAGGGACATTATAAGCCCGCAAGTGGTCACGCACCGCAATGCGACTATGCTGCGGGATGTCCACGGCTTGTGCCATGTCAGCACAGGAAAGTGAAAAAACAAAGATTACTTTGTAGCACAACTGGGTAGTAATTCAAGGAAACCGTTTTCAGATAGATTCAAGCTTGAAAAGACCTATTTCAAAAATAGGTAGGCTTTTCCGACACTGCCGTTTTCCGGAAACGGGAATGAAGGGGTTAAGGTTTGAATGATATACTACTAGAGTGTCATGATATAAGGCCAACAACGTATGGGCGCCATGTAGCAGGGTTTCTGTTCTCCCACAGAACTGTGCACAGAGATCTAGAACCTGGGCGAGTTAGGGTGACCCAAAACTCACCTTAGTTTCAGAAATCCCCTTACCAAGCTAGCTACAGTGTCTCATCGGTAGTAATAACTTCCCAATGACTTAGACAATCCAGACCATGAACTTAGGGTACCTCAGGTATCGTGGAACACATGAACACTCTTTCGTTATATAATCATTACAAACCGAAACTGGGAGACAAAGAACACACGTGCAAGTTTGAAATGTTTATTTTTCAATGCAAAGTTCTCAAACGCAGTATCTTATATAATACCAACATACATATTATAAAAATCAGAGTTAGCAGCATAGTCACTAATCCATAGTAAGCGAATGGTGATAGCATATTATAATGCAAAATCTATATAAAGTTTGTATCACCTATATTTCGCGCACCCTATTTAGCATATTATATTATATCTAAGAAGGTCTCATTTGGGTTCTAGCAGGGCGGGCCCATACCTCTAATGGTCAGTAAGGGCAGATCACATCAACAGCTACCAGCTCTCTGCATGCGAAGCATCAAGTGTGTTGATTCATTCCCTGTAACTCTATCTTAAACCCGCGCAGAGCCCAATATTGGCAGCAACATTATTTGTGTTATGTCTAATGTGGTGCGAGGATCAGGCCTTCAGCAACCTTGTGTTAGGTTATTCTTAGAGGGTGCAGTTCTCAGTGTGCAGACAGTTGTACCAAGTGTACCAAGCACAACTGATATCAGAGCAATAACATATTATTCTCAAATAAATCACATCTTTCGTCTAGGTTGAAAGCTACAATAGCAATTAGGTGTCGTGTGCAAACTGAAGCCGAAGGAAAATATGTCGTTTTAAACATTTAATAAACTCATGCTAACTTAACACAATATATAGAAACGCAGTAACCATATGACAGCATCTCATGAAACTTTTTATGAACACTTAAACTTTACCAGTTTTTCTATCAGTTTGGATATAAACTAATGCATGCTGACGTTTTTGCATAATGGTATAGTGTTATAATCTGCGCCATTACGTATCTATTGCACATGTACTACTCTCCAAGAATTTTATATTGGTATGGAATAAACAGTGATTCGCTGCTATTAAATTGCACGGACACTTTATAAGTGAACAAGATAATAGGGCAACCCTCAGACCACTTTCTGGAACCCATTCAGATCCAATATGAACTACAACAGACTTAGGGGCCAACTACCGCCCCATTTCCCTTCTCCCTAAACCCGCAAAAGTCCTGGAAAAAGCCGTGCAGCTGCAACTCACGGAGTATTTGGAAAGCAACTCTTTGCTGCACGACTCACAATCCGGATTTCGAGCGGGATTCAGCACAGAGACGGCCCTGCTGGAAGTATCGGAGACGATCCGGGAATGCGTGGACAGGGGTGAGGAGGCCATGTTGGTCCTCCTCGACCTGTCCGCTGCATTTGATACTGTCTCCCACCCCATCCTCCTTGACCGACTCAAACAGATAGGCATTGGCAGCACCGCCTTCAGCTGGATCGAGTCCTTCCTCTCAGGAAGAAGTCAGAGGGTTTTGCTGCGGCCGTTCAAATCTGAGGATAAACCCCTGTCATGTGGTGTGCCACAGGGCTCTGCCCTCAGCCCTCTATTTTTTAACATCTATCTTGCCCCTCTGGCCGACGTTGTGGAGTCCTACGGAGTCAGGGTGGTCTCTTATGCTGACGATACCCAGCTGATGTTTTCCTTCAGAGACCACTCAGACTCCGCATTCACCAACTTCCGCCAGTGCCTCAATAACATCAGTGTCTGTATGACTGATAACCATCTTAGACTCAATGCAGACAAGACAGAGGTGCTGTTTTTTAATCAGAAAAATTCCATCCCTTCCTCTTGGTGGTGGCCCACGGCACTTGATCCTGCTCCCTCTCCCTTTCACTCTGCTCGTAATCTGGGATTCCAGTTTGACGACTCTCTCTCATGCAAAACTCAGGTTAATAAAGTTACATCTGCCTGCTTCCTGAAGTTGCGCATGATCAAAAAGATACTTCCCTATCTCCCTCTGGACTCCCGTCGAACAGTTACCCATGCTCTCATTACGTCTCACCTGGACTATGCCAACAGCCTTTATGCTGGTGCCCCTCAATATCTGATAGACCGGCTTCAGATTGTCCAGAACGGTGGCCAGATTGATTGGTAATATCCCCTACCGTCAGTCAGTCTCCGCCTATCGTAAGGAGCTTCACTGGCTACCGGTGGCCAGCCGTATCCAGTTCAAGATCCTTACCCTCGCCTACCGAGCTATCAATGACCTCGGACCCAATTATTTGAAAAAACGAGTCTCAATATCCCACTCCATCAGATCCCTGAGATCCAACGACCTCCGCCTTCTGATCTCTCCCCGTTTCAGACTCACCAGAATGGGCGGCAAAGGGTTCAGTGTTATCGCGGCAAAATTGTGGAACGCTCTGCCAATCGATCTTAGATTCTGCCCCTCTGAATCCATCTTCCGGGCCAGACTCAAAACTTGGCTCTTTTCTGGACTCTGATTTCTTATCCTCTGACTCCCTCCCTGTTCTTTTCTTTCTCCCCCGGAGGTTCAGGTTCTAGCGCCGGGACACCCCCTCGGGGGTAGCTGCGCGCTCTACAAACTACATAAATAAAATAAAATAAATATGATTGCGGAATTTCCGCATCCTCCGGGCCGGCGGAAGCCACCGCCGGCCCAGAGGATGCGGAAAAACCGCAGCGGACCCACCAAAGACCCACCACCACATTAGGATGGCTGGTGGGTCCTGGTTTCCGTCCGCAGCTTTTCCGCCGCGGTTGGCTTACAACCGCGGCGGAAAAGCTCTAATATGGTGGCAGTGTCTCTCAGACACCGTCCACCATATTAGGATGGGCTTCCAAAGATGCTTTTCCGCGGTGGGTTTTCCACCGAGGAAAAGCATGTGTATCTTCACTGCGGGGGCCCGTTGCGGGCCCCCTAGATGAAGGGGGGGTGGGGGGTGCACATGGGGGGTACCTATGGTACCCCCCTGCATTTGTATACAGACATCGGCAGGCACCGCGCGGTGCCTGCCGCTTTCTGCATACAAATGCATTGTATGCATTTTTAACATTGCGGCGGGTGCAGCTTGAAGCTGCACCCGCCGCAATGTTAAAGATATAGGATGTGACCGCCACCCTGGCGGTCACATCCTAATCAGCACGGAGGGAACGCCGCTGCCCATGCGGACGTTCCCTCATACTCTGGGGTCGCGGACGGACTCAAGTCCGTCCGCGATCCTAATGACCCCTAAATGCATATTGATTCGACGAAGTGAGCAATGGAAGAATGTATTTAAATAAAATTGTATATATTGTATTTTATTGTTCTTTTACGTTTATGGCCTTACAGGCCGAAATAAAGTTTTTTTCATCGAATTGAAGTGGTCAAATCACAGTGAATAACAGTTTAACATTCCCTCCACCAAGTAGCTGATGTTAGGTTCATAAATGTTGTAGTGGACAGGATATGTTAACTGTATATTAGCCTAAATAACTCCAGTGTTATGCCATTCTGAACCTGCAATAGGTGGCTCTTACACCTCATGCACTTTAAAAAACACCATCACCATAGAAAGAGCATTTCAGCATTCTCCAAGAGTTTCATACTTGGCAGCACTTCATTGCCAGATCTCTCCCTCAAAGAATCTGTGTTAAATTGTGTGATCTTTTCTGATAATTGTGAAGTTACCTATTTTAATTTTGTATGCCGCTGTTGATCTGCTTCTCATTTTACCTGCATACCTCTGCTATATCTGCCTCTCAGCCCTTCTCCTTCAATCCCTTCACCTTTGACGTTAGAGAAATTTCTTGAAGGGGTACATGCCAGCAGCCAACCCTCTCACCATTCTTATCCGATGGAAATGTTCTCATCGACTGAGAGTTAAAGGGAGTTAGCATTAAATCAATCAATTCAACAGTGCAATTCATTTGGTTAAACAAAAAGGACCAGGAATCAGTGACTATAGTTAAGAAGGTTTATTACAAGGTTGCAGTCAGGTTAAGATAAGCAAATCTTAGTACCATGCTATAAAGATACTGAATAACAACCAGAAATCACAACCTCCTAAAGGGGTTTAGGGGTTCCAATAGGAGGCAGACAAGAAGTTCAGTCACAGTAATGCAAAAGATCAATAACAGAATTTGATGCTCAGAGAACGGTTTCTGATTCTCTCTTCTATACATGTGTGCAGTCTAAATTCATCTGTGTTAAAACCCTAAAAGGATCTCAGAAATGTACACAAATAGGGGAATTCATGGAAGTGCAGGAAGGTGTCAGCTCTTCAGAAGCTTGGTCAAAAGTCCTCTTGGGTCAAGGAAAAGAGTGTTTAGCCTAAGCCACACTATGTAAAGAATCATCAAAGGAAATAAGCATTGAGATCTAATCCTCTCAAAGTCCAAAGAAAAGTGATGTAACCTCAGACAGTGTGCACCCTAATTATTTCCACCAGAATCTCGAAAGTAACACCCTTCTGTTTGCATCAGTAAGTGCTGCATTGAGCTTTCCAGTCTCACATTGTGAGTTGTAACATCAACATTTCTCCCAGGAAAGACATGGCAATGGTATTGCGTATTGCCCTTTGTCACCTGTGACTCTTTGCAGCAGTGCTGAATTGACAATTTCAGGTAACGCTCTGGCTCTCCATGTTCCTTGCCAAGGTCTTCTTCTCCGGCTCTCACTCTATCATTAGTACAGTGTTGTAACTATTCTCAAACTAACAAGCAGAAAATGGAAAACAGCATTTCATGCCGAAAGATATACAGGGCTGGCAATGTCAAGTTAGTGTGTTACATCAACGGTGCACATTCAATAGGCCTATGCACATTCAGCTTACAAATACATGGAAAATATCAGTACATTAGAGGCACATTACACATTACATACAGATGAAATCTTGAACACATGGGTATAAGTATGACTAAGCACTAAATTTAAATGCAAATGTGGAAGATTAATGCACAGAGCACATAAATCATTTTTCGTATCTAGAGTAAGTTCATTTTAATAATGTAAGGATTGCTTCTTATTCAATCAACAGTAAATGTAATTTAATTATTAAAGGCACACAGTATATATGAATTCTCTTTTTCCACGATGAATGCTCTTCAATAGTGATGTCAAGTGCAACACTTACATCAATATCGTTAGGCCACACAGAAAACAGGTGCTAAATCCACTTTTATATTGCGTATTTGTGAGGTGTAAGAGTAAAGTAAAATTTACGCTGCTCTACTCACTAGGTCTTCATTGGAAATCTTACTCCAGACTTCCTCTTTTTCCACCACTCTCAGGATTGTTGAGAACTTTAAGCAGAAAATCTTAGATGTTGCCCTTGCTACGAAACCGTCAATTACCCCTTTAAGTAGTTTTATTAAAGGCGGATAGCTAACATCATGCCCTATCCAGCAAAGCAGAAGGAAAAGCTGAATATGGATCATCGTCAGTAATTTGTTTAACATAATAATATCTTGAATTCAAGTCATTTTTAAAAATTGTATATATTACAGGCTGATCAAGCTAACAGCATCAGATGGTCCCAGGAGGCAGGAACGGGAGGCCAAAGACACAGCTCTGTTGCTTTTGGACTTCTCTGCTCTTCAGTTTGGTAATTGTTCTATTCTTTTCAACTGATTATTGCCAATAGACTTTGAATATATCGGTTGTGAGGCGAAAAGCTTCTTTCATTTATACAGGATTTTAATGTGTATTCCTCCTTTGAAATAGCAGATCTTTTCTGTGATGTTTACCACTGGAAGCACTGATCAGCTCATGAGAGGTGGTTCTTTGCATGCTGATGATACAGAGTTGTTCATCAATATAGCCTTAGAGCCCGACCTAGCGGGCTCTACCGGCCATTATAGGCCCGCTCCAGCCTTTAACAAGGGAGCGGGTATTTATTGGTTGGTAGAGCCCGCTAGGAGGGCTCTAAGGCTATTAGAACATTCCATCCTAAAAGGACAGAATGTTCTAATTATTAAAAACAAAGGCCTCTCGCAACCCCAGAGCGGTTTAAATCCCCTCCTGCTCCGATAGACCTTTGTTCACACCAGTAGCTGTGAAAGGAAAACAACATTGGAATGTTGCTCTCCGGACTTCTACCGACCAGTAGAAGCTCTGAGTACTCCATTGTCTACAATGGAGTGCTCAACATTCAATGTTCTAATATGTCTGCATTATCCATCACATCAGAAATGTTCACCTTGTGTATGGACCATTACTGTTAGATCATTTCCTGAAGTTGAATCTGGTTAAGGCAGAGATTATGATTAAAGAAGCCGAGCCATCCCTTTGGAGTCCTGTTTTGTGGTTGACTGTAGTGGGCACAACGTTCAAACCTATTTACTCAGTTGAAAATCCTGAGAATGATGATTGATGAAGCTCTGTCAACAGAATTATCCACCAATGCTTTCAACCAAAAAAATATTCCCCTCATTTTCATTATCTCTTTATTTCCAGAAAGACTATTCTGTGTGGGCCTTAGCCATAGGCAGCCTGGACTATGTAAGAGTTCCACGTCTTGTTCTCTCAAACTACCTGTGCATGCATATAGGGAATTTGCAGAATAGTGCAGCCAGGCTTTGGCAGTCTGTGCTACAGTTTCACATTTCCACTGGGCCCACTACCCTGGCGTCCATTCAAACTGCATAAACTGGCGTAGACTCACTGTGTAAATCATCAAGAATTTTTATGGTGGCCAGAAACTGTCTCGTACCTTGCAAAAAAGAACCTACAATTTTCCACTTACCTACCTTTTAAGATAATAAAAGCATGCAATATTCATAATGATACACATTTTTTCCTGTTTTGGCTCCTCAGTTGTGGAAGTTTCTATTACTTTCCTTAAACACCTTTTAGGATTAGAGACGTATCACAAAACGATTTAAGGATGTAGTTCTTTCCTTTCTTGCAACCCTTTAGAGTACTGCTCTGGGATTGTCAATAAAGCACCTTGGGGCATACACCACGTGTGAAAAGTAATTCTGCAGTAATAACATAACTGATTCAAAGGTGGGTAAAAAATAAAGTCAGTTTTCTTTAATTATAACATGTGTCAATAAGGGATGTCTGATGACTCAGACAGTCACATGTTTAAACCTCAGCAGAGTAAATGTTTTCAATACTAATGCGCCATGAATATTAATCACTTCACACAGGACTTTGAATTAATAATGGTTTCTGCAGAGTTGGCCTGGGAAACAGTTCTGAATCACAATTGACCTTAATAAAATGACTTCAAGCTAATAGATTACTCTTTTGATAACGTTTTCTATACTATATGTATAGCAAAAAGGTGTCCAGATTCAATATGCTGTATTTCTAGCGTCAATCAAGAGCTGTACCTGTGGCGCTATAGCAAGACACGTGTAGCCCTAACATTAAAAAGGCAGGGGAAAGACAGACTCTTCACCAGCTTGATAGTCCTTCAGTCTGTGTTTGGGACAATGAATAGACAGGAACCTTGGAGCACTTTGGAAGCTCTGGGTATTGACTCTGGTAGTTTTACATTTATTGTGCTGTTACACTCATTTACACAGCATCAGGCCTCGGACCAGTGCATCAAATGTACTGACATCTTCAGTAGGATGAAACAAGGTCTTGCTTGAGTGACCTGACACAGTGTGACTTTATGTCATGAATCATGATCAAGAAAATGGCAATCACTTGACTCTTGGATTAAGATGAGACTGTCATATAACACCAGACAAACTGAACATAGGGGGCAGCTGGCCAGTTTAGAGGTCTTTTGTGTGTAGAGCAGTCTCAAATGTAACACCCCACCAATGTGCTGCAACTCATTGTTAAAAAGCAACTTGTATCACTTAGAGAACTAAAATGAAGACTTTGCATTTGAATTGAGAACTGAAATTTCAGTATTCATAACTGAGGCAGGCAGTGTGTGATTTGAACTCACACAGGCCTTGTGATGCAATTGGCAAATGTAAACTAAATACTTCTAATGTTAAGAATTATTATATCCGGAAAAAGTTTTATCAAAAAATGGAGTCCTAAATTACTGGGTTAGTAATAATTTTACAATCCAATTTGTAAAGCAGCACCTAGGATAAGTGGACACAAAGCAGTGTTGATGGAGTTGTGGCTACATGTACTTATGTATTACAAACTTTAATAGATTGCCAAGAGCCTCTCTTTTTGACAAATCAGAGCACTATGCATACAGGCTATGAAAGGAACAGTGGTAGTTAATATTTAGGTTCCATTTTCCTGATTTTTTTATGGTAGTATGAACCCGCTACTTACTTGGCCACAACCACCATTTATCGTGCAGAGTGATTGCTGGCCAATGTTTTCGATGGAGGTCATATGGGGTTGCTATAAAAGGGCAGGGTCTGATAGTGTGTGGATCAGGCTGTATTGATTGCACTAAGCAAGGGCTTGCCCTTTGGAATTATTCACTTCTGTTTTTGGCAGGATCGGTCTGACCTAACAGTTTTGTTTCATTAATTCCCTGGAGAGGAGGCATAGGCATACCAATACACAACAATTTAAAGACAGATTCCCAGTTTATGTAAATCCCTGATTCATGTTTCTGCATCAGCTAATCAAAGATATGAATGTTTAGTGATACTTAGGGTCGCCACGAGTACCAGCTGCGACCTCTGACTCGCCTCTTGTGATCCCTGGCACTGTCCTTCGACCACTAGCCTTAGCGGGGAAAGTGCAGCATTAGAAAGAGAAGTCCTAGAATGCTTTAATGTGCCTTGCTTACTTTCGGTGCCTCTCAGATGTATCATGTACATGAAAAGGTATGGAAACTCTCAGCAGTGAATCTGCAGCCGCGGCCCGTGCAGGTAATAGACGTGGGGTAGGGTGGGGGAAGGGGGATTTTGACATACGACAATGAGATAAAATAAATTATGTATTTAATTTTCCATCGTCATCATCTGTCGACCTCCCCCCCGCCCCCCCCCCCCCCCCACCTGGCTCCACCGGCCCATCGCTCTTACCTGCATGGGCCACGACTGAGAATCTAAACAAAGTAACAAACTTACAAGACATTTAGTTATTTTGGCAAGTTGAACAGAGCCCAGTTAAAGGGAGACTTTATGACTCCTGCTGCCCTTGACCATGGGAAGTGCACAATAAATTAGAAATACAGTCAAGAGAGAGAGGAAACAGGGGAAGTACCATGAGGAAAAACAAGGGAAAATAACAAAAGGAAGAGAATGAAGAGGACACTGCAGAGAGACAGGTGAGATACAAAAACAGGTATGTGTGTGCGTGTGTGTGAGAGAAAGAGAGATTAAACAGACAAGGAGAGGTGATAGGGGTAAAAGAAATACAGTCAGGTGAGAAAGAAAGTGAGTCTGGTGAGAGCGATAGGTGATATATTTATCTAAAGGTCACAAAGAGAGCAAGAGAGGAGACAGGGTGAAGAACAGCGAGACTGAATGACAATATGAGAGGTGTGATATAGATAGAGACAGATTGAAAAGAGATGGCAAAGAACAGGGCTGGCCCTAGGCATGTGCAAAGTGTGCACCTGCACAGGGCCGCCAAACCCCAGGGGCTGCCACGACGAGGATCGGATTGGAAGGATTAATGATACATCGTGGCACTGGCGGCCCCCTGGCAGGATTTGGCGTCCTCCGGCTCCGACCCCGGCTTCCAATACTAAGTTCCGAGTCCGCCAGTCACAGTTCCAAGCCCTGACACAGTGAGTCACCCCCCCCTCCTCCCTTTAACTTCCCTGGCCACTGGCTCCGAGTCCGCACCGACCTCGTTCCTGATTGGGCAGCAGGGGCGCCGGGGTGTTTCAAATCATCATGACTGTCACCCGGCTGGCTGGCACAGACGCCGGAAGCCAGGATAGAGTGATCTGCGCCGGCAGCGAGCGGACTCAACCTAACCTGCTGCTTCATGACTTCCCTGCGTGCGTAACTAACTTGTGGGACTGGTGTAGTATGACTCTCTCTGCACAGCCCAGCCATTCGGTGGTCGTCGACGTCGGAGTCGGACAAAAGCTGAGGCGGCCCCTGAGCTCAGACTGAGAATAAAGTGAAGAAGTCTGAACGCACTTGCCGGGTAAGGGCAGAATAGATCCATTCTCTCAGATGATTGCTAATGATATTTCTGCACACTGTTTGTGGCACACTGACTGACTATCGCGACACGTCGTGGCAAGCAAGCGAGTCATATGAAGATAGGTAGCCGGGCGTGAGTGTAGCTGTTAATGCTTGAGGTCGGAGGGGCGAATTTACTGCAGCCGGGGGTTTTGCCGCATCGAGGTGAGCCGCCCGCTGTCTGTCTTCCAGTGGCAGCGCCGGCCACTGATTTCCTTTAGGCCCCTCTCCGCCTGTGTGCCTGCAGGGCCTATAATAAAGGTGGAGTCGGGGGTACTATTTTGCAAATAAATTAAGCGGCAGTATATGGCTCGAGTCCCAGCCAGCGGAAGGCCTAATCGTAATCATTGCCGAGTATTACACTTCGGAATCACTGACACTTTCTCCAAGGGGCAGGGGGCCCGCCGCATTCAATTTGCCGGTGCCGCATCCATCGACTCATAGGCCGCTGTCTGTCTTCCAGTCAGTGGCACTGGCAGTGGGCGCGGCCTCCCATGTACACTGGTGTTGATTGATTTCTTTAGGCCCCCTGCTCCGCCTGTGCCAATAAAGGTGGAGAGAAAAGGGTATTTCTGCACTATTAAGCGTCAGACAGTTGAAATATGGCTCCAACTCCAAGTCTCAGCGACTCCTGGGGGCCCCTAGAGCTCGGGGGGCAGGGGAGCGACCGGGCCAACCTGAGTGCTTTCAGTTTGACACAGCTAGGTGCGGGCCCCGGTGGAGCGTGGAGAGCAACTATCGTTACTCCAGGGGAAGGAACTCGCTGCTATCTCTCTCTCTAGCAGTCCTGCTGTCCGTTACTGGAACTCACCCAGCTCTGCCAGAGCACCTCACTCCTCAGATGGGGCGTCCCGTAGACACATGTGAGATACATAGAGAGGGAGGGAGGTTAAAGGTACATGGAGAAGTAGAACTAGAGTCAGGTTAAGAGAGAGGGTGAAGTGAAGTAAGGAAATAAGGAAATCCCATTGAGTATTTTTTAAATTTAATTGCCACCAACTGCCGGAGAGTGCTAGGGTTAAGGCTAGATTGGGCACGCCAGGCATGCACACCAAGGTGCAGATTTTCTTTATCGCAATGCAGCACAGCAACAAAAGTTACTGACCTGCACAAGGGTGAGATTAAAGCAGCACAGAGCTGTATATATTAGATATGGCCTGCTGCTGCTCACTACTCGCTCGTCACATTACTTGTCCTGAACTGCGTTCCCAGGGCAGCAGTGGGCGTGGCAAACACAGGGAGGTCAAAATTACTATTCTAACTACACGTTTTTCATTTGCCTGCATATCCTACAGTCAGTTTTTGCATACATTGTTATGTATCATTTTAGGACCCTAGTGTAATTTTCCCGATTAATGCCCTTTGCCCTTATATAGGTATAGATCTCCATATCCTTATACAGGCATAGAAATCATAACCATATTTAGACTGACTGCCCCGTCCGGACCCCCTCTTCCGGGGCCCCCACCTACGCTCCCTGCACAGGGCCACCATGAGCCTAGAGCCGGCCCTGCAAAGAGCGACGGAAAAGGTGGGAAAGCCATTTTTACGAGAGAGAGTCACAATAAAGAAACAATTAAGAAGGGTGGGGAGGTGTACTGCTGAGAATGTGACAGCTGAAAGAAGGAGGGCAATTGAGAGACTGTTTAGAGACAGAAAGACAAGTTAATGATAAGAAGACAGATACTGATTAGATAAGCATTGGTGAATGCATTAGGTTTCTCCTATATGATTAATAATGTGTAAGCTTGATATGACGCTCATAAAACTAATGCTCATTGATGATGCCCCCTATCCAGAGAGATGGTTAAAAAGAATTTGTGAAGCTGTCAAAAAAGTTCCAAGAAATGTCAGGCTTTACAGTAGGGTAAAAAGCTGACAGCAGGCTGATGCCCTCCTCCTCGCCGTTAATCTCCTGCAAACCATTTACGTCAGACGTACGTCTTGGGAAAAATGCAGTTCTTGCAAGACGTACGTCTGACGTAGGGGGTTTGCAGGAGAGAAACGGCGAGGAGGGGGAGAGCAGCTCGGCGGCGCCATAGTACAGGTAAGTGTGTTTTTTTCTTTTTAAATTCATTTTTAAATATTTTTTATTATGGGGATTGGAGGTGGGGAGCCTATTTTATTGGGGGGGGCTGGCTAACTCCGCTCTGTTGCGGAGTCAGAGTTTTACCTAAACTCCTCGTTCTCAGCGGAGTGCAGAATCGGCAAAACTCCACTGGCGGACTGGAGTTCTCTGCCCGCCCTTATGTGATTGAGACAGCAACAGGTAACTGAAGATAGCAAGTCAAGTCAAGTCAAGTCATAAAATTTGTATAGCGCACTACATACCCAGAGGGTTTCAAGGCGCTTAGGAAGGGGAGGAGGATTATTTGTCAAATATCCACGTTTTAAGCTGCTTTCTGAATGCTAGGGGTTCTGGGTGAGGCGAAGGTAAGCGGGGAGTGAGTTCCATGTTTTAGCAGCCAGGTATGAAAAGGATCTGCCTCCCATGGTGGTCTTGTTGATGTGAGGTACAGTGGCGAAGGCTAGGCTGGAAGAACGTAGTTGGCGGGAGGGGGTGTAGAAGGACAGTCGAGAGTTGAGGCAATCTGGTCCGATGTCGTAGAGTGATTTGTGTGCGTGGGTAAGCAGTCGGAAAGTAATCCTCTTATTGACGGGGAGCCAGTGGAGGTCTTTAAGGTGACCGGAGATGTGTTCGTTGCGTGGGATGTCTAATATGAGCCTGGCTGAGGCGTTTTGGATTCGTTGGAGTTTCTTCTGGAGTTTAGCGGTGGTACCTGCGTAGAGGGTGTTTCCGTAGTCCAGTCGGCTCGTGACTAGTGCGTGGGTGACTGTTTTCCTTGTTTCGGAGGGGATCCAGCGAAATGTTTTTCTGAGCATGCGAAGAATGTTGAAGCAGGAAGAGGATACAGCGCTGACTTGTCTGTTCATTGAGAGTGAAGAATCCAGGATGACGCCAAGGTTCCGTGCGTGGTCTGTCGGGATGGGTGCTTTTCCGAGGGCTTCCGGCCACCAGGAGTCGTCCCAAGCAGAGGGGGATGTGCCTAAGATGAGGACTTCTGTTTTATCTGAGTTCAGTTTCAGACGGCTTTGTTTCATCCATTCGGCGACTTCTTTCATTCCTTCGTGTAGGTTAGTTTTGGCGGTGCTGGGGTCCTTGGTGAGAGAAAGGATCAGTTGAGTGTCGTCCGCGTAAGAGATGATGTTGAGGTTGTGTTGGCGGGCGATGGCCGCGAGGGGGCTCATGTATACGTTGAAGAGGGTGGGGCTGAGTGATGATCCTTGAGGCACGCCGCAGATGACTTCAGAGGCCTCGGACTTGAATGGTGGTAGGCGGACTCTCTGGGTTCTTCCGGTGAGGAACGAGGTGATCCATTCAAGTGCTTTTCCTTGGATTCCGATGTTATTGAGGCGTTGTAGAAGGGTGCTGTGGCAGACTGTGTCGAATGCTGCAGAGAGGTCGAGGAGGATGAGGGCGACTGTGTCTCCATTGTCCAGTAGAGTTCGAATGTCGTCTGTTGCTGCGATGAGGGCGGTCTCAGTGCTGTGTTTTGCTCAGAAGCCAGATTGTGAGGGGTCGAGTGCTTTGTTGGCTTCGAGGAAGGCGGCGAGCTGGTTGTTGACGGCTTTCTCGATGACTTTGGCCGGGAATGGAAGAAGCGAGATGGGGCGGTAATTTTTGAGTTCGGTGGGGTCCGCTGTTGGTTTTTTCAGAAGGGCGGTGAGTTCAGCGTGTTTCCAGTCTTCTGGGAAGGTCGCAGATATCAAGGAGCAGTTGATGACGTCTCGGAGGTGCGGTGCTATGACGGAGTCCGCTTTGTTGAAGATGTGGTGAGGGCATGGGTCTGTGGGGGATCCAGAGTGGATGGAATTCATCAGGCGGATGGTTTCCTCAGTGGAGATTGGGTTCCAGGCGTTAAGGGTGTTTACGGGGGGAGGATGGTCAACAGATGGTGGGGTGGGTTGGTTTCCGGGTTGGTTGTCAAAGCTGTTGTGGATGTCAGCAATATTGTTGTGGAAAAAAGAGGCTAGGGAATCGCAGAGGGTTTGAGAGGGGGTGATGTCGTTGGAGTTGGCCGAGGGGTTGGAAAATTCCTTGACGATGTTGAAAAGTTCCTTGCTGTTGTGGGCGTTGTTGTCAAGTCGATCCTTGAATGCTGTTTTCTTGGCTTTTCGGATCAGTTGGTGGTGAGTGCGGGTGGCGCTTTTGAAGGCGTCCTTGGTGCTGGTGGATGGGTCTTTTTTCCAGGCTTTTTCGAGGGAGCGGCAGAGTTTCTTGGATTTCTTAAGATCATCGTTGAACCAAGAGGCCTTCTTGCTGCCAGGTTTGCTTTGACGTTTTTTCAGTGGTGCTAGGATGTCGGCGGTGTTGGATAGCCATAGGGTGAGGCTGGCTGCGGCTTCGTTGGCGTTAGAAGAGAGGGCTGGGGAGTTTCGAAGGAGCGATGCTGAGATTTGTTCCATGGTGATTTTCTTCCAGTTTCTTTGCAGGGTAGGTTGGGGGTGGTTGATGGGTTTCGGCTTGTTGTAGGTGAAGTGAACGCAGCTGTGGTCGGTCCATAGGAGGTCCGTAGTGTGGCTGAAGGAGACATGATTGCTGGAAGTGAAGATGGGGTCGAGTGTGTGGCCTGCGATGTGGGTGGGGGAAGTGACCAGTTGTTTAAGTCCAAGGTTCGCGAGGTTGTCCACGAGGGTGGCGGTGTTGTGGTCGTTTATCTTTTCGAGGTGAAAGTTGAGGTCTCCCAGAAGGATGTAGTCTTTGGAGGGGAGCGCGTGTGGAGAGATGAAGTCCGTGATGTCTTCACTGAATTTTGCGCGGGGTCCTGGTGGTCTGTAGAGGAGAGTGCCTCTGAGAGTGGTTTTGGGGTCGATGTGGATCTGGAAGTGAAGGTGTTCGGAGTTGGCGAGGTTGGTGTCAGAGCTGGTTGAGATGCGGATAGATTTCTTGTGGACGATAGCGATTCCTCCTCCTGTGTGGCTGGTACGGTCTTTGCGAGTGATCTTATAGTCTTCAGGGATGGCAATGGTGATGTCTGGTGCGGAGGAAGCGTTCATCCATGTTTCCGTAAGGAATGCGACGTCTGGAGAGAAGGTGTCTAGAAGGTTCCATAGGTCAATGGCGTGTCTGTGCACCGAGCGGGTGTTGAGAAGGATGCATTGTAGGTGGTTGGGGTCGGGAGTCTGTGGAGTAGTCGTATCAGAGATGTTGTCGGTGCCGCTGAATTTGCAGGAGTAGCAGGAGAAAGGTCCATGGGTGTGTCCGGGAGCGGCTTGGACGCAGTTGGGGGCGCGACCGGGGTTAAGGGCTAGGAGGGTGGCGGCATCATAGGTAATGCGGGGGGGCTGGGCAGCGCGAGGGGCAGGGGGTCTGGCGCTGGGCGCGGTCCAGGCGCGGACGGGCGTAGACGGGCTTACCTTTGGCACACCTTCGGCGTGTCCGTAGCGCGTGGACGCTGCGCGTGGGACCATCTGACATAAATGGACAGTGGAGGGGGCGGAGCGTGGGAGGGGCAGCAGGGAGGCGGTAGTGTGGGTGAGGGGCGGGTCAGGGGATCCCAACAACAAAATGGAGGGTCAAAGGGGAAAGCCAGACAGGGACAACAAATGCGAGTTCTTAGAGATCAGTACATGAACAAGAACACTGGAGAAATGAGCGCAGCTGCCTGAGCGAGGTCGCGCTGATGAAACCAATCAAAGCTGCGGCGCTACAATTCACTGCTAAACCGCGCTAAATATGAATGTTACACAGCGCTATAAGTGAAGGCTACACAGCGCTACTATGCTATGTAAAAACGGCGCTACAATAGGATGATGCACAGCGTAGCGATTCTATATAAGACAGCGCTACAAATGGATGCTACAAAGGCGCTACAATTCTCTGTCGCACAGCGCTACAATTGTACAATTGGAGGATACACAGCGCTATTATTCTATGTAAAGCAGCGCTACAGTAAGATGTTACCCAGAGCACGAAATTGAAGAAATCAGCAACGCGGTATCGTGGAGTGATGCAGCTGTGAGTGAGGAGGGGCAAGGGTGAGCGACCGTTCTGAAGAGAGTCCAGGTGGTCACAGTTTGGCCAGGGGAATGGAAGGCTCGGTAAACGTGGGTGGGAGAGGCAGCAGGGAGGCGGTAGTGTGGGTGAGGGGCGGGTCAGGGGATCCCAACAACAAAATGGAGGGTCAAAGGGGAAAGCCAGACAGGGACAACAAATGCGAGTTCTTAGAGATCAGTACATGAACAAGAACACTGGAGAAATGAGCGCAGCTGCCTGAGCGAGGTCGCGCTGACAAAAAACTGTTGAGAAACAGCCAGTTGAGGAGAGGGTGACAACAGATCAATTGTCATATGACATCACTTCCTGTGATGTCAATAGGGTGAAATTACATGTGAGGTCACTTCCACTAACCCTGGCCTTTTGGTAAATTGACATCTATGAGTAAACTCCCTGTTCAGATACAGTAATCTAAAGCTAAGGACACAGAAATATCTTTCTTCATAGAGAGTGTTTACAAACAACAAATTCTGGTCTGTTAATGCTACAAACCTCATGGGAAATTCTTAGATGAGGTTTCAAATAAGGATATTTTAGGTATGATATGCACAACACACAGGAAGTCTTCAATCTATCCTTTCAGACAAAAGGCACTAATCAGTAATACATTTGGAATAATGCCAAGTGTAGTAGGAGTAGTAGGTCTTAGTAGAGTAGTTTATGGTGGAAGAGGCAGGCAGAGCGGTTGACTCCAGAGTGCAGGGCTCACGGTTCGATCACCGGTAGCAGCCAAGCTCAGCATCATGTGACTCTGTGCAAAAGCTCAGTTAATCTCCGCGAGGCTCCCCAGCGCCTGGATACCCTTAGGGGTGATAAATTTGCGCTTTACAAATGTGGAGTTATTATTATTATATTTTTCTCCATAAAAATCAATTTATTACCATGTACTGTGTCCTGATGCGAAAGGACTCCAAATCTAACTTGATTTAAATAGATTTGTGTAAGTGATACAACACTGAGTTTTGTAATTGTATTCCACTAAGGTGTAGGGAATCTGGGCTGGTTATGTGGGTGGCTGAATGTCTGACAGTTAAGTGTTCTGATGGCATTTGTAGGAAAGTAGAACCATGATACCTGGAATATTTAAATTAATCTCAGCCACTTGTATTTACTTAGGGATGCATCCCAGTCATCTTTTATTGCACACTATTCCACTCCAGACAGATACCAGCCATATGCAAATCTTCCTTGACCCTGCTCCAATAGGAAGTTGGGGGTAAATTATCTTGGTAGTCGGGCAGAGCAGCAGAAGGTCCAAAGGTGCTGTCTCCGATTGACTGAAAGGGAGAGAGCAGGGCAGAGCCTTATCCATTAAGATGTGGTGGTGTTGCTTTCTCCACTAGCGCTGGTGCACTTTAAGCTGACTTTTGCCACGCTCATACCCTAGAAACACAGTGTAAGTGTTTCTGCATGATGTTAGCATAGGTTTTGTACTGGAAGCGTATCCTTCCAGTACAAATACTATGCATAGACATACTTCAAAACTTTTCCAACTTTGTCTGTGTGCTGTATGCTACAGCATATACAAAGTTTGAAAATGTTGTGGGAAAAAACATTTTCTTGAAGAGGCATACATTTGTGGCCTAAAGCCCTGTCTACAAATGTTAGAAAATAGGATTTTTTGTCAAAATCCATGGGTGGTTGCATAAGAATGTCCATGTATCACCCAAATAATGTTCCCTTGACGCAAAGTAGCAGTAGCGCATAGTGCAAGTGTGAAAAGCTGTTCTAAAATAAGAATATAACAGGTTTAAACAAGGGTACAGACAATCAAAACTACCTGAGGTAAAACAATTAAGACAGTTTTCTTTAAATATACCATGTGGCACTAAGGGATGTCTGGATGATTCAGACAGTCACATTTTTAAACCTCAACAGAGTAAATATTTTCAATGCACATACATCCTGAATATTAATCGATTCACCCAGGACGTTGAATTAAAAATGGTTCTGGCAAAGTCACACTGGGAAGTGGGTCTGTATCACAATTGTCTTTATTAAAATGACTCCAAGCTGGTGGATTGGTGTTTTAATACTGTTTTCTATTAACACAACATGTGTATTTGTAAAGCGCTCGTTCAGCACTACGGGTATCTTGGTGCTGAATAACAGATGTTTGTTGTTACCCAACTCAATGGTACTCATTTTATCGACCTCAGATGGATGAAAGGCTGAGTGGACCTGCCAGGATTTAAACCTGTGACCATGAGGTCGAACACAAGCCCCTGCAGTAGACGCATTAGTCCACGGAGCCAACAGACCAGGCTTATTCAAGAATTTACTTGCAAAGAAGGAGTCAGGTTCATTACTCTCTATTTGTAACATGAATCAAAAGCCGTACCTGCAATGTTTTACTTGAAATCGTTACTAGATGCCACGGAAAAAACTCTTGCATCAGTCATTCTGCTACACGTGGCCTAGTGAGTCATAAAATGTGTGCTATTTCATGCAAGTCAGGCAGAGTTCATGGCTGGAGCAGACCCCTTAATCCAGAGCTATAGTATGACTTGTGTAGTCCAAAAGTCGATGGGGCAAGGGAAACAGAGGCATATTTTCACCGGAGCGTCACTTTTTCTGATGCTCCAGTGGCGTTGCTCTCAGCCCAATATTTACACGGTGGCGTTAAGCCACTTTAACGTGGCTTTATGCCACCTTGTAAATAGGCCCTTTACCTTAGCACTCTGTGGAGGCAAAGGGTGGACAATGGGTGTTGCTGTGGCTATTCTGCTGCAACATACATTGCTTTTTGACTCTGCCCCATATTTACAAGGTATAGGGTAGCACCAAAAAACAAATCTGGAAATACCAGGTCTTAAACAGACGATACGAGGAGAAATGTTTTATTGGCCCTCAAATTTTGCTGTTTTTTATGTGTGCTGCATTACATGGAAACAGCAAATCGCCTGTAAAAATTGTTTATGTGCAGGAAGGTGTCCCTTCATGCATATAAACAATCACCCCTGCGGCACAGGCACCCATACACCATGGCGCAAGGGTGCATGCGCTGGCGCGGGTGCATCCCTGCATTTAAAAAATATCAGAGCTTGACATTAGCAATTTTGGAGTAACACCCCGCTCCGACATTGTTTTGTAAATATCCCCCTACTCTCTTCACCAACATGATAGTCCTCTGGTCTCTATTTGAGATAATAAATAGAATGGAACTGTGCACCACTTTGGAAGCTCTGGGTATTGACTCTGGTGTTTTTCTATTTATTGTGCTGTTACATTCCTCTAAACAGCACCAGGCCAAGGACCACGGCATCAAAAGTACTGACATCTTCTATAGGATGAAACAAGGCTGTCTACTCACTCTTCTCTGATTGACCTGACTCAGTGTTCCTTGCAATGCAGGCGCTTTTACTTCATGCCTAAAATAGCGGTAACCAGCTGCCTTGTGGATGTTGATGAGACTGACATATTACATATGACAGAACACAAGTGGCAGCTGGCCAGTTGTTTTTATCAACCTCCATGGGTGGTTGCGTGCATGGGAATGCCCATATATTGCCCAAGAATCGTTTCCTTAATGCAAAGTAGTGCATAGGGCTATGTTGCATTAATTTAGGGCTATGCACCAACGCAAAAGTTCTTGTGCTGGAAAGTAAATCTCAATTCAACACTTTGCCCCAGTTTTTGACACTTTCGGTGACCCTGCAGCAGTGCAAAGTGTTGATAAGGGTAACCCCTTGATTGGTATTGCACAGTGAGAACG
Organism: Lissotriton vulgaris; assembly: GCF_964263255.1. Taxonomy (NCBI): domain Eukaryota; kingdom Metazoa; phylum Chordata; class Amphibia; order Caudata; family Salamandridae; genus Lissotriton; species Lissotriton vulgaris. Next base: position 930,516,009 of record NC_141693.1, on the reverse strand, counting down.
GGACCCACATGTGGGAATAGCTGACACACAAAGGGCATTGCAATGAGGCACAAAAAGGTGATTAGTGACATGCATGAATTATTCTCAACCAATAGTAATGACTAGAGCTGCATTCTGCTCCATTGAGATTAGAATAATATGTGAATTGTGTATATATAGGGCTGTTAGGGTGTCTGGTTGAATAATGTGGTTGAAGATCAGCAGTTGACAACGGCAGTTAATGTTGACAGGAGATTTGAAGTAGAACCATACTTCTGCCCCTCAGATGGAAGAACCATAGGCTCCACACTGCAGGATAAGGAAGGTGTCACCTTTCACAGATCCTGAAATAGATGACAGGTAGATGCTAAAGTAGATGTGGATTTTAGAACGTCTTAAAATCTGGGCAGGTGTCAGAATTCAAGGTGAGGGGACCACTGGGCAAGTTATGCCAGAGTGTGAATGATATTTCACAAAATAGCAGGAATATCTGACAGACATAAGCCTGACAACTGAGCCTCTTCTCTAGAAGAAGGAAGGGTTTGTAATGGCGAGGAGAACATTTAGCAAGAGTGAATTAAAGATACTGATACCGTCACACAAAACATAGGCTGGTGCTTAGGGATTAGAGCACACATTTTAAAAGAGTTGTGGGAGGAGAAGCCACAGCAAAAATTGCGGTGCTTACCGCCTTACTAATACAAAATTATAGTCAAATAGATGCCTTGGGTGTATACCATTGGGGCGTCCTACATAGATTATGATGTAGATCTCTCACATAGTTCAATGACTATGACAAAATGAAATCGCTCTCACTGCATCTTAAGAGACAAACGATTTCCAGATTTGTGTGAAATAGGTTTTGAATGAATTAAACTACTACTGTGCCCAATATTGTCTGAATATCATTACAGAATGAGTGGATGCAATAGAAATTGGAATATATGGGAGGTGGTAAACGCACTAAGATTAACAATTTGAGCAAAGGACTAGATTGCCTAAATTCCTCAATTTCCTAAGAAGTGCTTTGATCCTATGTAAGCTGCTTTTGAAAACATTGTACACAACTTTAAGTAGCAGAAAGGTACACAATTCCAGCTTCTATCGAAACACATCTCCTGTATAAACCCAACCACCTCCAAGCCCTCATATGTTTAGAATTCTGCCCCCTCTATACTACAATCTATCTGGTCCATGTAATCTATCAGACTCCATACATCAACCTAATTAAAACTCTTCAGATTTGCTAGCCTATCATCACTATGGTTGACAATGCATCAGGTTTGGTGTTGGAAAAACCTGATACCTGTCCGCTGTCTTGTGCATTGGGATCAGTGGTTCTACTTCTTATCAAGAGACTTATAATGTCAAACATTTTAGATTGGATAACGAAATAAACCTTGAAGAAACAGATGAACTGATGGAAGGACACAATCTACAGGGATTAGGGAGAAATTCAATGCATGATTGTGTAATCAAAGCGTTTCCAAATCTCATTCAAAACAGAACATCAGGTATTAACTGAGGTTTTTGAACTTTATATTCTCTATTAATTTTGAAAAAAACCTGTGTAAAAAGCGAAAACATTTTTGAAATTGATGAAATTTTCAAGGCGAGTTTACAGCATTTCTTTCCAATGTGTATGTTACAAGGTGTATTGCACTGTTTTCTAAAAAGAATACATCGTCATTTTTCAAAATTATGTGTTACAGTATTCTTAAACTCAGTGATCTTGTGGTAAATAATGTTTCATTCAGCATACTTGCATTCATAAAGCACAAGCCTAATATGACCACAAGGGAACTTATTAGGAAAGCAATATTTTAAATGCATTTAATATTTTATAGCATTAATTCCAAGCGTTATATCATTTATGACAATCGAAAAGCTTATATCTATACAGACGTATATATATACTATTTTCTAACATATAGTTCTTTGAAGGAAAAATATAAGACAGTTTGATTTTTGCAGCAGAATACTGTTTGAAGTGCCCATTTGTTAAGCAAACTCAGTATTTAATAATTGTCTAACTGATTTCAAATACCCACAGGTTTTAACACGGGGGAGGGTGGGTGGGGGGTTCTAGTCTATTCCATTCCACCAAATGAGGAGTCAGAGATTGAGTACAAAACTTCTAATTTTGCCAGTGCAAAGTTGGTTGGGTTTTTAATACATTTCATTTTAGTAAGAGTGATTACTTTTTTGAAAATTGTATGGCCAATTTCCATCCTCGGCACCAGGAAACCACAATGCACATAGTCTAAATAAAATATAGCTTATCTAAGGCATCCTAAAATGTAAGCAACCGTGAATTACCATCTTGTGATATGTTTGCAAACCACAAAAGTAGTTGAATTAGCGTAAAGGCATCATGATGCAAGTAAAAGTCATAAACGTTCAAACTCCCACACCAGTTATAGCTTTGCAATTCAGAAAATATGATTCAAACTTTCTTTTTATCTCAGAGAAAATAGATCAACTACTTTTTTAAATGTGTTATAGATTACTGGGATTCAAAAGGAAATGCAAGTATTATTAATGAAGTATCAAATGTGAAATCATCTTGTAAAGTATATCAAAGCAACCCACCTAGATAAATTAATCGGTGACCAAAGGGTGGAGTTTCCCCAATACATTTTTAAACTTTATTGTAATAGCTTCTCTAATGACCAATAAAATACCTAAAAATTTGCTATTCTCAATTTTGGTTTTATGAAACTAAATTTGGAAGTATAAAACTGTAACAGAACTATGAGGATTTGCAGTTTTGTCCAAATAGAGTTTGCAATAATGAAACATACTTTTTAGGATAGCTAAAGTATTAGTGGGTCCAAGAGTCTTAAATTAACAAACGTGGTAGAAGGGGTTGACTTCATCAATATAATGAAAATCTTGATAAAATCTGATTTTTTCAGATAGAGCAAGCTGTTGGACAGCTGTATAAACTTTTAGTGATATCAGTTAATTCTGAGGTGTGCCATAGCATTCAGCGCCTTAAACATAGAAGGAAACTCAAACATGATTCATTAAAACTCATCTTCATGAATCCATTCAGATCACATTAAACTAATTGTGATATAAATATGCAGAGTTTGATAGACCATAAAAATCACACTTATGATCCACCAAGTAGTGCTATCATCTGCTCTAGGCCACAGGACATCTCCTGTTTTCTTGATAACATCAATGATGTGCTTGCTCTGCTCTGTCAATATTGGGAGTATCCAATCCAGCCACTGGTGCTTCACAAGCAGTCTCACCATATGAATAGTCAACAACAACAAAACAGTTTTCTATGGCGTAAACCTCCGGATTCTATAGAAAGTACACGTCCCGTTGGTAAAGAAAATAAAGACAATCAATTGCATTTCTTGCCAGGCAAGTAACTGTACCTGGTTTTTGTGTTATGTAAAGATTTAGGGTCTGGTTACGAGTTAAGCAGTGTGGGAGCTGACCACCATGCCTCCGAAATGCTCCCATACCGTCAAACTCATCTGCAGACAGCCCAACAGATTAGGAGTTTTCTCCAGGTCTGGCAGGCAGTGCTTTGCTGGTCCCACGGTGGTGCCATGATAAGGCTAATATGTGAGCCTTAGCAGGCAGCACTGTGGGAGCGCCAAAGCCTGTTGCCACACAGCATAGACTGTGAAGTCCATGCTGTGTAGGAACAGGGGGTGCATGCACAAAGGGGGGCATCCCCAGGCATCAGGCAACGGGGGCCTGTAGGGCCTCCTTTGTTTCCTCATGGCCACCCTTTTCAGGGTGGGCTCACTGGCATGAAAACTGTGGCGGCGAGGAAACTTATAATATGCTTGGCTGTGCAGCATATAGCGAGCCTCTGACTGCCGCGCCACCGCCAAGCAATCACAGATCCCCACCGATCGTCGTGGTCTAATGGCGGTCTGACAGCCAAACTTGTAATAAGGCGGTTCTGCACCCTCCACCATGGGTTTGGCAGTCCATCAGACCGCCAAACTCATATTCAGGCCCTAATTCTTTTTAAATGGCACAGCTTGCATGTTTTTGTTAACTTCAATTTTTTCTTTTCCTTTTTGCACTCAGCTGCAATAATCAGAAAATGTCATAATATTGTAGCTTGTCTCTCTATAGCCAAATAGGAGGTTAACCAACTGATCCTTGGTGCCCACGTCCCTGTCCTGGTACAAGAGGGGGAAGGCTAAGTCCTTCAGGGCTCCTAACAGGTTACTGACAGCAGGTCCAGTGTTCTTCTGATCTTTCGCAGGTCCAGTAAGGGTTCTTATGTGCGCACCTGGGGGTACCGCATTTATGCATGGCACTGGCTAGGGGAGAGGGGTGACTCCTGGACACTCTCTGACCAAAGGGGTTAAGATTCCTGGGGCCATCACTGAACACATTTTCAATAGTTCTTGTTTGTCTTACTGCAAACACATTCAAAATGCCATGTGTCAGGACATTTTGAAGTAGATGAAACTTTCAGCCACTCTACAATTGGGATCTGAAGGGTGAGGGTGTGTGGGGATTGTACTATGTTAAATCAAGAACCCCCTACATCTCTACATCTAACATTGAGACAGCCACTGTAACCACACAAGCATTTAACTTGCAGGACATGGGGGTACTTTCTAAATGATATACTTAAAACTTACAGTCAAATTAAATGTGACAATTAGGAATATGCCAATTCAATCATGTTAAAATGGATAACGCAGGCACTCTACTCCTAATGAGAAGAGGCAATGTGCACACAGTTCTAAAGCCATCAAAAGTATAGGGTCCAGCAAAAGGTAAAACATCTGTTGAGACCATGTAGAAAATGTGGATATCCTACAGTAATTTAAATCTATAAATATTCCTTTGTGATTCTCCTGGTTCCCTGAAGCCACATAGGTCATCAGCCACCTGCCCGTTGAGGTCCTGAGTACAAGTGAGAGCAGGCTAAGCACTTTAGGTCGCATCACAAACCTTAAACAGCAGGTGCAGTCTTTTTTCTGTTCTTCCACAGGGCCAGAAAGTGTTCTGAGGATGGTGTCTTCTCATGCCACATTAATGCTTGGCAAAAGTCAAGGGGTGAGCGGTGGACTTCTGAATCCTCCCTGGCCCATGAGGTAATACTTAACAGGGGTAACTCTACCCACTTTTGCATCAGTTCCTGTTTGGCAAACATCCCACAGTGCACCTTACTCCCCAAATCCCAAAGTGAAAAACTCTTCTCTCCTTGTATAGAACCTGTGTGCCCACCCAGAGGTCTGGGCAGGGTAAAGAGCAGTCCCTTCCTCTTTGGACATTCAAAACTGGTTCTGGTGGTAGCTCTCCTCATACTGGGTTTGGTGCCTGCCAAATAATAGTGACGCTAGAAGACAACCTTGACAAACACCTTTTTGGATGGTAAAATAACGTGAGAGTTTCCCGTTAACTTTCACTAATGCTGGGCGAAAGTTGTGTTACAGGGTAGTTAATGCTATGATTTTAGTGTCACGGTCAGGCCATTGTATATATTTATTTATTATGATGAACTAATATCCAATGGATGACAGAAACGTTTTCTTCAGTGGCGGCTAGTATGTATTTAGAGTGGTGAGGCGGGCAAAATACAGGTGGTATTAAAATAATAAAAAAGAATGCCAGGTACCTTTCTGACTTGCTGAACAACGTCCCCCTCCCTGGCATGTCGACTCGTAGCTTGAGACCCAGGAAACTGCACTCCCCAATCCTGGTGCTGCTCTCATGCTGATAAACAGCATGAGAGAAGCCTCTGGATTGGAGGGACTGGCCTCTCTCAGTGCTCTTAAGAGTGCTGGGGGCCTGTGCTTTCTCTAACCCAGATGCCTTAAACAGCTAGGTTAGAGAAGTTTAAATTACGTATTTCAGGCTGGTCATCGGAAGATAGCCGGCCAAACAGACATGCACACTTTAAACATAAGTGCACGGTTCCCTGCTGCCTCTCAGCAGCAATTGCCCCGCCCCGTCCTGACACTCGATTCAGGATGGGTTGCTAAAAAATAAATTGGTAATAATGGTAATAAATAAATGTTATTACCATTTTATTTTTCAGCTGCTCTGGGGTATTTGTTTAGCAGGGTGACGCTCCTCTGCTATCAAGGAGGAGCCGCTCCTGCTTTTCTTACAGCTATCAGGTAGAAGGCAGGTAGCAGGTGATATTCACTAGAAAAGTTTAGAAATGTATATGTTTGCCGAATACCACCCACAAAAAGCAAATCACTGTCACTGTCAAAGGGGGGTAAAATTAGTTCACATTGGATATATCTTTGAAATCAAAGTCCTTCAATTCTCTTTAAATGTGAAAAAATGTATTATGTTAATGAATAGGTGGATGCAGTTTTTTATTGAGGGGACATTCTGGAGGAAAATTGTTTTAGGGTTTCTGTATTCTTGATTCTTGGTGTTTCTAGTAAAAGGTTGCCTCTGCTTCTGAGGCTACGCTGTCCACATGAGATGTGAGTAAATGCCCTTCTTCTGTATTTGCCACAGGGTACACAAGGCAAATCCCTTTATACCATATCTGACATAAGGTCTGTTTTAGACCTATGAGCCTTAGGGTGGTCTTTACCCAAACACTGTTCCTGTTTCCTTCCATTTTTCTGCAGAAATGCATTTTTGTTGGCCTTCTATGCCCATTAACACTGCTAACTAGTGCTAAAGGGCTTGTGATCACTCCTTTATACATGGTAAAAATAGTTTACACCTGATTAGCACATTTAATTAACCTATAATCCCATATGGAGTGGCATACCATATACCATGGGGCTGTAATTTAAACACTACTAGTGGCCCTACAGCACGTATTGTGCAATACATTTAAATAGCACCCTAAAACTGATGTGTGTGAATTAATAGAAAATGAAAACTGAGAAACCACATTGGAGGTACCCAAATCATGAAAAAACAATTTTGAGGTAAGACTGTAGCGTAGTTCCTATTTTCCCAATAGGCCCTGCGCATTGGAATAACATAAACAGTAGTATCGACGTAGAAGTGCGGATCTTCCAGGCCTCTACTGACTATGCTAAACTTAATTGGGTTTGTTACCAACTAGCTCAGAGGTCACTGGAAACTTTCTTGACTGAAATAGGAAGTGATCAGCTTCCCTGGCACAGACAAGAAGGGATTCAGTTTTCCAACAACCGTGCAACATGACAACTTTGCTCCTCAGATCAAGAGTCAATCTCTAGGGTCGTGTGAAACAATAGACAGTTATTTCACTCAGTCAGGTTGGTGCAGTTTACTTTCACAATATGTAGAGAATAGAGAGACGGGCGTTTGTCAATAAAGGGTTAACATTTATTGAACAGTCTTTCTTCTCATACAAGAGAAATGTATTGCCACAATTGCAAGACTTGTTATGATAAAAAGTACGTACAGTAAGATAAGTATTGCGAAATAATACTGTAAAAGCATTGATATGGTTTCTTAGCCATACAATGGTTTAAAAGTAATAAAACATATATACATTCATATATACATTAGGCTAAAATACTCAACTGGTGCTTCTAACTACGCCTACCCCAGTGTACCTGACCTAAGCCTAATACTTGGGAGGGGAGTAAGTAAGTAGCTTTAAGTTAAGTTGGTTTTGCCAAGGTTTGCTTCAAAAATTCTCTCTCAAGGGTTTAGTCAACACCATACCTCTGGAATAGAATGATGGAGGTCTGGTATCTCCCTCAGGGCTCGATATCCCAGTCACCCGCAAGGGTAGACCAGAAAAGCTGGAGCTGGATTTCTCGGCAGGAGAAAGGCAGCGTCTCGTCTTCAGCGCGTCGAGGAGGAGAAGGAGGGGGGACAGTGTCCGCGGGCAGTTGCATCTGCTGGGCTCTTGCAGGGGACGGCTGTTCAGCTCCTAAGTTCACCACACCATCGTTCGCTAGTTAGCAGCGATAGCAGTAGCGATAGCAGCTATGATATCTTCAGCATAACAGCAGCTTCAGGCGACGGGCAACAGGGCAGCAGCAACACAGCAACGAGACAGCGTTTGCTTAAGGCCATGTTGGTAATATTTATACCTGAAAGGTGCCTTGTTTGACGTAAGTTTGCTGGACATAAGACGTCAATAAAGATGTCACTAGGAAGTGATCGTCTATCAGTGCTCATTAGAGTTCTATTACTAATCAAAACACAGCAAGCGGGGATTTCCAGGTTTGCTGAGTTTTTATCTTGTTGAAGAACTCAGAGTGTTAATCTAGGAATCTCAGATAGTGACTTCAGCTCTGTCATTGCACTAATTGGTTGCAAAGGAAGTGGCAGAGAAAGCTATTCTGGAATGCGGCTCTGTTCGTGTGAGGCCAGAGATGAGTTACTGAATATTGCACTCGAACGGTTATGCCAATATAGGGAATAAATGGATTTATAGCCGCTTAGGGGCATAAGGTCACAGTATCGATCAGGATCCTAGATAAGCACGCAACACCCACTCCACGAATTCATGTCCATCAAATTACTAAACTAGAACAATAAGATGCATGTGTAACATTGCCCACCCCAAAATACATATATGCATTTGAAATAGGCGTATATTGTAATATGTGAGATTTAGGTACTGTACGTTTTTGAAGCATAGAAATCATTCAAAAATTATTGCATATGAAATCAATGAACGATTATGCAAAAAGAATTACACATGAAATATCTCTGAAACAGAAGAAGGGCGAGATAAATCATCACATATAAATGCATTGCAATAAAATGTGCTAGAGGCTGGTGTAAAGGTATTATGTCTCCAGATGTATTTAGAAATAGAAGTTGAAGCTTCTGTTCTCTAAGAATAGTTTTTACTTTAAGCAAAGAATTTTTCGTGCCAAAAAAGGGTGAATATTAAAAAGTGTTCAATTCAAAAGAATTATTGCTTGAACGGGGAAAATAGAGTTCCAACGCTTTTAGCAGTTTTTGTTGATCAAAACTGAAGGCTGAATTCAGAGTTCATGGGAACGCTGTGTGTCGGAAAGCTTCTCCAAAGTTATTATTTCTGTTCGGGTGAGAACATCATATCAGACAGGCTCTCAAAGAATTGGTCTACAAAATCAGGTGACAGTTCGACCAAATTCGATAGTGCTGTTACTTGGCAAGTGTGAGAATGATTGCTGTCAACATAGTCGGGATCAGCAATGCTCATAGAAGGTCGTACCTGGTTGATGCTGCTTTTGTCACTCGCTCCACTTTTACCACCTAGTCGTAGCACAGGAGTCTCAATGAATGCCGTCATCAGGATTGGTAGCCGCTGGGGACAACACAATGCGTGAGCCGTTATTGGACTGAGCAAAGTATCGACGTCCATTGGTACTGCTGATGGAAGTGAAAGACAGATGTACAACATGCACTCATCTCCGCATAGCATACCTTGAAGTACCGGTAAGATACAGTTCTGCCATATAGGTCTGAATGAAAGGAACCAGGTCATGAGCGAATTTTGCGGATCTCGCGTTCGCGAATTTTGCGGATTTGCGGATTCGCAATCCGCAAAATCCGCGAATTCCCGCGAATTTGCGGATTTTTTTTTTTGTGTTCGCCCGTGTTTCTGCCAGTTCGCGAGGGTTTTGTACACTTTCGCAAATTGCGAACTTACCTGTCGGGTCGCAAGTTTCGCGAACTTGTTGTTTCTACGTGTCCAGCCTGTTTGGGACACTCTTCTTCATCACTGCCACTCTCTGTCACCACTGCCACTCTCTGACTACTCATGCCACCCTCTGGCCCACCCATGCCACCCTCTGTTTCATCACCACACCCTCTGGTTGTCCAGTGTACATTATTTTCGGCAAAGCAAAGCACACCTTCCCTGCCTCAAGTGACCTGAATTAATTTGGGGCTGATTAATGTGTCACAGAATATTTTTTTAGCTGGCACCTGCTTCCTTAGTGCGCCCTGATTAGTGATCTTTTGCACTTGCTAAGTGCTTTCATTGTTGCAAAATTAGTTACAACACCTGCCCTGCCCCAACTGACAATAATGAATTAGGGGCTGATTAATGGATTTTAACTTCCAGCCTGGCTCCTGCTTGTCTCCCTTAGCTGTAATTCAGGACCTTTGTGGCATATGTGTAACTATTCTGAGGTTCAGAGCAGGGTCACATAATAGTTTCAACTGGCAACTGAACTCTGGAGGGGCCCCTCAGGAAGCACTACAGGAAATGGCTACTAATGATGAGCCTGAACTTTTGAACCTGGTAAGTAGTTACTTTCAGTTTTGCTAAGATCGTATTTCTGCAATTTTGCACTTATTCGCGGGGCGCGAACTCACGCGAACAGTGCGAGCAGTGCGAGCAAAATCCGCTGCTCGCGGATTTGCGGATTTTGCGGGAAATTCGCAAATCTCGCGGATTGCGGATTTCTCGAAAATCCGCAAAATCCGCGAGCGGAACGGATTTTCCGCCCATGCCTAGTTTAGATCTCTCAGCCTGGCCAATCCAAGGACTCTAGTTATTCTGTCCCAGTAGCGGATTGCTAGGATTGTCTCTTCCATTCCCATGGGAGCTATGTCTGAGCTTTGGCTTGCCATAAAGAAGCAGAAGGGTAAAAAATAAAATCCCTGCTACTAGTCCCAAAAATAGGGGTATGCCGCCAAAAACAGAGTGGACAAAATTTGGAACGATTCCCAGAATTGCTTGAAATGGTGTTAGCAGTCCCGTAAAAATCGTCTTAAATATGCCTGGGATGCCTGTGGCACTAGACATGTTAAGGAGTTGGCTAAGCATTTCTACGAAATGCACGGGGCAATTTGTTGATAAAAGGTCATGAACCTCCGTAGCTGTCCTTGCAACTAGAAGATCATACGTCTCTTTTGATGACGTTATGGTCACTGTTGTCTGCAAAAGCACAGACTTCATTTTGCTTAAAGTATCAATTCGTATAGAATAGAGATTCAGACGAGGCCAGATGGGAGTCTCTGTGTCTGCAAGCCCGCTCGGAAACAATGCTTGCATACAGCATTTGACCATGGATGTTACTCTTACTAGATAACTTTTCCCTGGAACAAGGCCACAACATCTGTGATCCGTTCTAAGAATGTAACTCCCGTTAGCAAGTTGCATAAAGAAGGGCTCTATCTGAGTTGCAGGTGTGACTAGCTGGTGGCATGAAAGGTTGTTAGAATTACCTTCACAGGCTCCGTGCAAATTAATACCCTGGCACAAAAGTATACCGCTTAGTGAATGTTTACAGTTTTCACCACTAGGAAATACATTTTTGTCGCTGTCACTGTAGCATGAATGTGTGTATGGTAATTTCCATTCTGATTTTACATAACCTTACCCAATCGTTCATACTGGCCAGTAGGTATGTATTCAAGGCATTTTTTAAATCGGAAAGTTGTTATCGGAATTGTGATAATTCCATGTATTATCCATTTAATGACAGGACTCTCTGACATTGTCAATGGTAATCTCTCAAGTTTTTCGATGCTCAGGATTGTATAGTCTGCTCCTTTCTGTGCCAAACTGATTTGTTTATCAGTAAGGTTAAAAATGGAAAATAATGACGTTGTGTTGATTAAACGCCAAGGCACATAGCCTGAACGAAGATTTTGCAGCGTCCAGCCTAATTGTACAATAGAACGTAATTGAGATTGGCCATGCTGTAACATTAGCAAGTCTCTGTCTATTATGTCAAAGGCAGAAGATACAATATTGTCCAACGAATATATTCTGGAGGGCAGAGTCATTAACCCATTGTCCACTACAGAAAGTGATTTTTCCAAATTAATACTATCAATTTCTCATATTTTTTCTGCTGTTTCAATTTGTGTGACTTTCCAAGCCTCGTTGTACGCAGCATAGATACTGGTCGCTATGAAACGTTTTTGACGCCGTTTGCGTGGTCCAAGAATGAAATCGCGCAAATCAGCACCATCTTTTAGTAAAGACACATGTTGCTTAATTTCAGCCAGTGTGGATGTTCCTAGCCATTCGAGGCAGAGTTTCCCTACACTGTATGTTGTTACTATCCCTGGATGTTGTCTCTGGGAGTATCTAGGGTCTTGTCTGGTCATTTTTAACCCCTGTGTTTTGTTCAGGAATCTATCTTGACAGCTGTTTGTGTCAGTAGGCCAGATTAACCACTTATTCCAATCAGGATGTGTTCTGTTAAAATGTAAAATTTTAGTTACACGTCTATCTCAATATCTGTTGTTGTATTCTCAGGTATTGGCTTTGGAATAGACGGTTTGTTTAGGTCTTTGATCTTAGCTAAGCCAAGACAGGATGTTAGGTGTATTGTGTCATTTAAAAACATCATTTGTTCTGGTATCATGCAGGTTCTGAATAGTGCTTCAAGGCCTTGTACCTGCCAATCTTTTGTACCCCAAATGGTTTTTGTTTCAATGTTATTTTTCCAATAATCAAAACCAAATGTCATCATTTTTTCATAAAATGCTTCTGAATATATCAATTTAGAATTTGTCAGCATTGTTTTTATTCCTGTTTTATCTAACATTTTGTAATAAAACGTTTCTGCATCACTGTTGTAAAACCCTGAGAAGTATTTGAATTTCTCAAAAAATGCTTTAGAACTGCTTTTAGGTGGTGTAGAACAATGTTCCCATTGATTATACTTAAAAACATTTCTAGGCTGTGCAGATTTATGCAAATAATGATCGCCATAATGTGTGTAGCAGAATAACTGCTCATAACTAGATGAACCTTGTAAATAATCATGTTCTGTGAATCTAGCTGACATTACTAAATCAGACATCATGTCATTAATACTGTTAAAGTCCCAATCATCAGAGAATGTACTAGGTTTTACAAAGTCACTTAAGGAAACCTTCAGTTGATGAGGATACTTCAGGATCTCGACCGGACCATAGATCTCATAGTCAGTTTTCTCCCATACTACCCCACCGGGTATTGGAATGGCTGTGACATTTACTGTTGACAGTTCTCTTTTCTTCACGTGTGATGATCTGTGTGGTTTGAGGACTAGGTTGATGTTCTGACTTGCTGTGTCCATTGTACTATATTTTCCCTCAATAAATGTTCCCAAACAAAGTACCATGATGAGCCAAAGCAAGAGGAAAAATACACCTAGACCGAACCAGAACTCTAACCAAGGGGAAATAAGGTAGATTTCCTTCAGTTGATGAAAGAGTTCCGTTGCTTTTCTTTAAAAGTCTTTTTTGTTTCTGGCATCACTTCGGGGTCGTTTTGATCTTCAGAGAAGTTGTCGAAGTTGATGAAATAACCAGAGGCAGTTCTGTCAATTGTTGGGATTGTTCTTTCAATCTGTCTCTCGGTAGCACTTTCTGATGCCACATTATTGTAGACTGGTGTTTCTTGACGAACTGTTTCAATCTGTGTCTCAAGAGGCACGAGTTCCATGGCATTATTGCATAGTCCTTCTCTGTGCACTGCAGGCTGATCGAATGTGATTAGTCTTTCAGTTTGAACCTCTTGGATTGTTGCAAGTTTGGGTATTCTGTTGTTTCTTGGGAGTCCACTGGGCCTACTGTTGATTATAGGCCACATGGTTGTGGTTTTACCAGGTCGATAGACACAACTCTGTTCTCCTTTTTACCAGCAAGGGGCGGTAGTACAACTGATCTTGTTCCGGTGACTGCCAAGACAGGTACTGCTTTTCTGTAAGAAGGCCCAAATTCCTTCTTCACCGTGATTTTTTTCTCTGACTAGATCCCCAATCTTTGGAATCCAGACAGGCCTTGCTGGGGCTGTTGCTTGTGGTGCCTCGTCAGTGGTATCTGGCTGTTGCTTTAACTTTATGTTGCTTAAGGATTTTCTTGTTTCATTCAGTTCCTGTAAAACAGCCAAACGATCTTTGATGTCAAAGTCTGTTGTTTTTTTTTCTTGTACCACTGACACCTGACTATCTAAGTCCTGAATTCTCATTCTAATTCCGAACAACGTTCGTATGGGCTGAAACCTTTTAGAGATTTTCTTGGCAAATTGTTAAGACTGGACTGGACACTTATTAAATGTTTGACCCACCCAGCGCCTGAACCTAATACCTTCGCTGTTATAGATCGCTTTATGTCCCGGTTTTTTCTTTCAACCACACTATTCCCTTAGAGGTGCGACGGACAAGAATACCGCAACCCAATTCCCATGCTGGCCATGGCCTCCTTATAAGCTCGAGAGCTAAAAGCAGGACCCTGGTCAGAATGGAACGTGGTAATTGCGTATGTGCCGATATAGACTCGCAGATCTCTCTTATAACAGTTCTAGCGTCAGCCGAGCGCTGGAGGCCACATTTTTTAAGTGTGTTTAGCCTTAGTGATGTACAATGGGACGCGTTTCTCTTTTTTGATAGCGCGGATAGATTGCCTGATGCTTTCTATCATGGCTTCTGACACTACACTGGCCGGTTCTCCACTGCAATCTCTATTGCAGTCTTCACAGTTTTTTGCAAACTCATGAATGCCTTCACTCATTTCCGGCCACCAGTACTCTGATTCTAATTCTCTCAGAGAGTCCCTGATTGTTTGGTGTCTCAGACCCAATCCCATGTGTGCTTCCTGTAATAGGAAGCCCCTCCGGTCCCTGCTTGGAATTACCCTATCCCCCACTCCAGGGATTCGAGCAAAAGGAACGGAGTTTGCATCGATTACGTATGCATAATTGAGTGGATAGTTCACGGGTAGTGCTGCACAGTCGCCTTTTACGGTCGTTTTTACTGCCAGCATGGTTTCCCCGTTCATGTATTTTTCTGTACGCTTTTTTGTGGCTACGAAAGCCGGTTTAGTTGCTTCCGTTGTGGCTGTATTAGCCAATGAATTCCCTGCAACGTGAACGCCATCACGCTGAAGACTCTGTGCGTGAATCACGTGAGTCTTTTGTAGTTCTTTCTGTAAAAGAGCTACCTGTTTCCAGAGCAATTTATGCTTTATTGTGGCACCTGTGTCATCTTTGTAATCGTTTTCAATCCACCTCTGCATTTTATTATTGTAAGAGTTGACGAAAAAATGAGAATCGCACACGATAAGTGTCGGGAATTCACGTTCTGCATTTTCGAGCGCCATCTTCAAACATCTGATTTCAGCTCTTCGAGCCGAACAGTTTCTCAATGATTCAGTTTTTGTTACTTTCGGTCTGAATTTACCGCACAGCCAACGACCTTTAACAATCGCACAGACTGCATCGTAGGATTTGCTCTCTACGTGGAAATGCTGTACAAATCTATCTGTATAGATTATACAGGCGTACTGTGGGAGAGGCAGAATTTCGATTGGCAGAGGATATTCTTCTTCATATTCTAAATCATTCAGTTCTTCAAATTGCGGAGCGAAATAGTATCTCACATCTTCCGCTCCTAGAGAATCTACACACTGTATCCATTTCGGATCCAGTGACACTGTAGGCAGGTTTACTGGGCTGAATAGCGCCTCGAAGGCGGATTCCGCTGTGAGGATATTAATCCTTTTACCATGTGCTAGTTCTCGTTCATTTGCTAATGCGATTTGTACTGCTTTCACAGTTCTTTCTGTGAGACTGAATGCTTTTTCTGCTTGTGTGTACAAGTGAGATTTAATTGAAATTGGTACCTTTTCTCCCTCATTAGAGGTTAGGTACATGAATCCGCATCTTCCTGGGATGACTCGGATTACAAGACCGCGTGTATTGTCACGTGTATCTAATTTTGTTTTAGCTAACATGTCTGTTTGCAGTGATCTCAAAATTTCTGTGTGTTTTTGAGTCCAATTGATTTGTTTAAAATCAGGTTTTATTAGTTCGTAGAGAGGTTTAACCCTCTCTGCGTAATTTAGGATGTAAGTTCTTCCGAAATTCAGAAAACCTAGAATGGATTGTAAATTCTTCAGCGTTTTTGGAGCTTGGAGTACAGCGCACTTCTCTAAGAAGTTGTCCGCTAGGCTTTTTCCTTCACTTGATAATTCGTATCCTAAGAATAGCACTGTCAGATGGGCAATTCGAGACTTTTTAAAGTTGAATTTGTAACCCTCTGCTGTAAACCCAAGTATAATGGTGTTCACTCTTTTCAAGTGAGTATCCAAGTCGTCGTCTGTGAGATAAATATCATCTACGTAAGATAATGCCTCATCATCATATATTTGTAGTAACTCTGTTACCCTAGCTGAGAATAGTCCTGGGCTGTTCTTGAACCCCTGTGGGAGTCGACAGAATTTTTTCTGCGACCCAAATGCTGAGAAAGCGGTCAAATATCTGCTTTCTGGTGCAATATTTTGACAAAAGAAACCATTAGATATGTCTAATGTCGTTTTATATTTTTTCCTAACTATGTTATTCATTAGGGCTGCACTATGCGAGTTTTGTACTGCAAATGTTTTACAACATGCATTAAGGTGTCTGTAGTCCAAAACTAGACGATATGAATTGTCTGGCTTGGAGACAGGAAACAAAGGATTGTTCATTTGAGAGGTGCATGTTTCAATCACCCCCTGGTATTCAAGTTGATCTAAGATCTCCCTGACCTGTTTTTTAGCTTCTTGCTTAATGGGATACTGCCTTTGGGCAGTTGGTTCACTTTTTAATTGGATTTTGTGAGGAGAAGAGTCCTCATCCCATCCTACATCATTTTTATATAATGCCGGTGCTTGGGCTACTGCCCATTTCCTTGCATATGTATATTTTTTGTGAATCGGAATGTGATTCGAGAAGGCAGGCATAATCACTTCTTCGCCACGAGGGCACTCCCTGACAAACTCTGGGGGCCAATCTTTTTCAGCTAACAGAATATCATAGCCTTTTGAGAGTTTATCCCAAAATAGACCCTTTATTTTCCTAGTCTTATCACCCTCTATACGCAATGTTATTTCATATATTTCATGGGGCTCGCTAAGTCTGGTGTCGGCAGTTTCAACCTGAATGTATTCATTCGTGTCCACTGTCTCCAGATGACTCATCAAGATCTTGCGGGCTATACTGATTTCTGCTGCACTGTCCAACATTGTCAATGCCCACTCCCCGTTTTTCAACTGTGTCCTCAGTATTCTCGGCATGGTTGATCACTCTAATACTGGCTACCTTCTTTTTTGGAAATTGAGATTTTTTACTCTGAGCAGGTTCCTTGTCTTTGGACTTGGTGTGCTCTCCTGGGTCTGACCGTCCTCTTCTTTCCGATTTCTGCGAAAAAGATCGAGAGGGACGTGTATCAATACTTTGATATCTATCAGGTTTTTTCAGATTATCCCTATTTCTAAGGTTATATCTTTTCTCAGAGGGCTCCCTCTGGGGAGACTGGTGTTCTCGAGTCGGAGTTCTTTCCCTCCGTCGAGGAGACCTTCCTCTGGACTGGAAAACTTTTTCCTTGGGAGTGGATTGTTTATTTCCATCCCAGCTCTTTTTAGGAGTGTTTGAATTATTTTTAATAAATAATTTTTCAGGATTTTCGAGCAGTTGGGGTTTTACTGTTTTTTCACCCAAGCTGTCTCTACCTAATTCTTCATAGCATTTTCCTATGATTCTGGCAAGCTCAACTGGCTGATCTGTTATATCTGTTTCCTTCAACTTCTGGCGGATCGCCACAGATGCTGCTTCTCCCTTTATGTTGGCTAATAATATAGCCGAGACCTGCTTGAAGTCTTTCAGTAATTTCATACCAAGATTTAAAGCGGGCTCTGGACCGTATTCATTTTGAATCTGTTTTAGCACTTCTGGTATTACCGCCATAGACGGAACACCGTGTGTTTTTGTGTAAATGGAAGCAAAGACTGTACCCCAAGTGTCACAGTCCTCTATGTGTGGTGCGATTCCCTTAGGAAGGCAGATGGTCAAGATTCTGTGTTTCTCTATAGGGGTAGTATCAGGAAATACTGCCTCTATTTGAGTGATTTTCTGTGCTAACCAGAAAGGAATTTGTTCCCGTTTTACGGGTGTTTTAACAAGACATGATTGTATGTTCTGTGGTGTAATTTTATTAGTGTTCCCCTGATGAGGGGTCAGCTGTGGTACATTAACAGCTGGCTGGACTGTTGCAGTCCGCATTACATATTGGACTAATTGCCTATGTATTTTTATTAATATTTTTAGCTGTACTAACAGCTCTTCTCTAGACATTTTTTCAATGTCATTGTGTGGTGTGTAGCTGGCTAGAACCGGCCACGTGGCTCCTGGTCTACCTAGTGGACCGAGCCTGGTAATATGATCATTATGTTTTTGGGCGCCATTAAACCAGAGCAGGTGCTCTTGGAATTTTAGTGGGATTTCAGTCTCCGCGAAAGGAGCGTACTCTTCCGGTGGTTTCTCTATTTTGTAATAGTGAAACTCTTTTGTTCTAGCGTTTGCCGCTGGAAAGTTTATCCATGAATAGAATACCTCTGTCTGCCGATATTCGTGTGCCTCTATCACGAAAATTACTGTACCACCTTGTGGTGTCAGTCCGTTTTCTATAAGTTTTAACGTTATAGATTTTCTTAAATGTACCGGGATGATAATTGCACCCGGTTCAGTATCTTCTGGACCCTGCTGAGTTGCATCTGCTGCGGCCCCAGTGGTTCTGTTTTCTCCTGGCATTGTATAAATGCAAGGTTTGCAGAGTAGGTCTCCAAGGAGACAAAGATTAGGTGCACAATATTTTGGAACACTGTTTCCTTCAACGTTGAATAAACCAGAGCTTTACATAGGAATCTCTTCCTACTGAGTTCGGGCGGATTTTAACCTTTCACCCACTCCAGACGTCTATTGGAGTATTTACGGGAGAAAGGGGTCTGTGTGAAATATGCACGACTGAGTTACTCTAACGTCTTGCGTTAGTTTATCGCCTTACCAAACGTTGGGCGCCATATAGCGTAGTTCCTATTTTCCCAATAGGCCCTGCGCATTGGAATAACATAAACAGTAGTATCGACGTAGAAGTGCGGATCTTTCAGGCCTCTACTGACTATGCTAAACTTAATTGGGTTTGTTACCAACTAGCTCAGAGGTCACTGGAAACATTCTTGACTGAAATAGGAAGTGATCAGCTTCCCTGGCACAGACAAGAAGGGATTCAGTTTTCCAACAACCGTGCAACATGACAACTTTGCTCCTCAGATCAAGAGTCAATCTCTAGGGTTGTGTGAAACAATAGACAGTTATTTCACTCAGTCAGGTTGGTGCAGTTTACTTTCACAATATGTAGAGAATAGAGAGACGGGCGTTTGTCAATAAAGGGTTAACATTTATTGAACAGTCTTTCTTCTCGTACAAGAGAAATGTATTGCCACAATTGCAAAACTTGTTATGATAAAAAGTACGTACAGTAAGATAAGTATTGCGAAATAATACTGTAAAAGCATTGATATGGTTTCTTAGCCATACAATGGTTTAAAAGTAATAAAACATATATACATTCATATATACATTAGGCTAAAATACTCAACTGGTGCTTCTAACTACGCCTACCCCAGTGTACCTGACCTAAGCCTAATACTTGGGAGGGGAGTAAGTAAGTAGCTTTAAGTTAAGTTGGTTTTACCAAGGTTTGCTTCAAGAATTCTCTCTCAAGGGTTTAGTCAACACCATACCTCTGGAATAGAATGATGGAGGTCTGGTATCTCCCTCAGGGCTCGATATCCCAGTCACCCGCAAGGGTAGACCAGAAACGCTGGAGCTGGATTTCTCGGCAGGAGAAAGGCAGCGTTTCGTCTTCAGCGCGTCGAGGAGGAGAAGGAGGGGGGACAGCGTCCGCAGGCAGCTTGCATCTGCTGGGCTCTTGCAGGGGACGGCTGTTCAGCTCCTAAGTTCACCACACCATCGTTCGCTAGTTAGCACCGATAGCAGTAGCGATAGCAGCTATGATATCTTCAGCATAACAGCAGCTTCAGGCGACGGGCAACAGGGCAGCAGCAACACAGCAACGAGACAGCGTTTGCTTAAGGCCATGTTGGTAATATTTATACCTGAAAGGTGCCTTGTTTGACGTAAGTTTGCTGGACATAAGACGTCAATAAAGATGTCACTAGGAAGTGAACGTCTATCAGTGCTCATTAGAGTTCTATTACTAATCAAAACACAGCAAGCAGGGATTTCCAGGTTTGCTGAGTTTTTATCTTGTTGAAGAACTCAGAGTGTTAATCTAGGAATCTCAGATAGTGACTTCTGCTCTGTCATTGCACTAATTGGTTGCAAAGGAAGTGGCAGAGAAAGCTATTCTGGAATGTGGCTCTGTTCGTGTGAGGCCAGAGATGAGTTACTGAATATTGCACTCGAACGGTTATGCCAATATAGGGAATAAATGGATTTATAGCCGAATAGGGGCATACGGTCACAGTATCGATCAGGATCCTAGATAAGCACGCAACAAGACAATTTTAAGGAAATGAAAAAAATTGAAAATTAAAGGAAATATTTGAAAGAAAAGATAATTTTAAGGAAAAATCCCAATTTATATGAAACTTGCATGGAGTATAGGACTACTGTGGGGTTTTTAGGTTCAGGTAAAGGTAATACTTAGGGTGATGAGAAGTTTTAGAGTCATGAATAATTGTCATTCGGGTATACTAAGGGTTTTTTTGGGGTTCAGAGGTGGGTGGAGTGTAGGTGCAGTGAGGGGTTGCACCACTAAAGTGGTAAATGTGCGAATCAGGGCTTTCATAAAGATTTATAAAGCTATGCAAAGCAACCCTCTGCGCAAATCGCTGCTACGCTTTACTTTACACCCATGAGGCGTTCTGTGGGTGATGCTATGGGTTTTCCCATGCAACACCCATGGAGTTTGACGCTGTCCCAGATTTACAAAGTGATGTAAACCTAGGGAAGCGTCAAATCGCTACACCTCACGAGGTGATGCATAACAAGGAGAAATATTTTTATTTCTTCTCGTTTTTTTCTCTTTCCATCTGTGATGCATTCTGCAGCACACATAGAAAGAGGAAAGCTCCTTGTTGGAAACCTTTTTGCACAAAAACAATCCTGTCTGCAATGGAGGCACCCTTGCACTATGGTGCAAGAGTGCCTACGTTGGCAGTAGGCTGGCAAAATGGCACCAGCGCAGACAGAAAGCATATAAATGTACTGTATAGCTTAAATTTGGTGTTCATTACTAACACCACCATGTAAAACCATTCCTTTTTTATGTGTCTGAGAGTTCACAATGTAAAACCTGTTCATACATCATTGTTACATCATTTTCATTGAGTCACACCTTGAAAAGCACCTTACTGCTGTATTTAACATCATCTCATAAGCAATGTCTCTATTGGTTTTGAACAAAATTCAAAATGTAAAGCACCACCCTGAAGTATTTGTATCAGAGGGTTAAACTAGGCAAAGTCCATTCCTATGTCTTTGAGATGGAGTCAGCCTTAACAAAAGCTCTGTCAGTTATAAGCAATGGAACTGCCTCTGAACAGTTGCCCATTTAAAAAGCTGTAGGGAAGAAGATAAACAAAATGGCAGATTCAAAATTCCTCTCCATACTCTAAACATTTAAAAATCCTTTGTATTATTAGCAAGGCAGCTCAGACAGCAGAAGTATCTCATCAGTGATAATATGTAGCACTCTTTCTGAGGTTTTGATTTTGCTCCATAGAATATAATGCAGTTGTAATAAATCAGACGGGATATCCTTCATGCTTGTGATAGAGTAACCCATCCACCAAACACTAAAACAGGTCCTTAGTAGCCCATCATTTTGTCTTTTGTATTGGTGAACAGTGCTATTCACTTTACATTCAGTAGTCTCTGCTCAGAGTGTTTCTTTCATAA
Source organism: Lissotriton vulgaris (assembly GCF_964263255.1). Taxonomy (NCBI): domain Eukaryota; kingdom Metazoa; phylum Chordata; class Amphibia; order Caudata; family Salamandridae; genus Lissotriton; species Lissotriton vulgaris. The sequence goes on along the minus strand of NC_141693.1, from coordinate 930,494,429 downwards.
ATGACCTTGTGCTACTATAGCAACACAGCACATTCCACCTTCATCGTCAATTTCTGAGTTCTCCAACAAATGTTGGCGACTCCAAATACAGTATGCACAAGTGTGACAAAGTCCATCTGGTCAAGGTGATGCCCTTAATTTTGCTTTGTAGTCCTCCAGAATGTAGACTTTGACTGTTGTCTGAGACCTGGTGAACAATCCTCATCCACTATATGCTATTTGTAAAATGGTTAACCCACCTGTGCTAATATGGCACTAGCCTTACATTGTGGCAGGTCAGCCTGGTGGCACTGTGATGTTTCAAACATTAGGACCTAGTGTATCACAAGTTAGGTGGCTCTTTCTGGACCTTTAAATGCCACTTAAGCCATAATTGGTTGAGCATTTAATAAAAAAACATTATTGATACACAGCTAAGGCAATAAGGTTATTAGCACACTGCGGACACACTATGACAAAAAGATTTTATGATCACAGAGAAGGTTTCCTACACAGTTTCATTAATACACCGTCTTATTCTGTGTGATATCACAAAGCAGTCCTACACCCTTATGCCAAAGCCATGGGTATACACTCCATGTCTCCATGGTGACCAGCAGGGTAAAGTTTGAAATTGTCTGTCGAATTGGCCTAGATACCTGGCAGACCTGGTCTAAAATGTTCTTCTGATAATAGGCTAAAAGTGCCTGTCTGTCTGCCGGTGCTTGCTGTTGACACCTCAGCTCATCATCACCAACCCTTCCCTCAAGAAAATATTCAGGGTCTCCCCTCAAATAAAATATGCTGACCAGTTTTCTCTTGTTGCGCACAGTGGCTATCCTATTGAAAACTGAGACATGGTTTTCTGGCCTCACCCCTCTCTAAGTGGAAAAATATGCACTATCTCCAGGGAACAAAACCACAAACGTAAGAAAAGAAGAGTCAGGAGAGCCAAAAGAGGGACTGCATTAAATAGAAAGTAGAAAGGGTTGCACTCTCAACACTGAGAGATGTCCTCTGGGTTCCAAGAAAGTCCTTGTATAAAGGTTTCACAAAAGATTATAACTTTACTCCAAAATGGTTGTTTGAATATTTATTCATGTATATTCATTGCTTGTTGCATTCACAAGTGTATTTCATTATTCATATTCAGTTATCATATTTGGCACTCATAAGATCCCAATGCATTTCGGCATTCCAATTATGCCTTCATCTGGGGATATCTTTCTGTAAACGAAGAAATACTAATATTTTACATGAAGTATTAACTGGTCATAGGCTAGCTCATGCATGATAACCAACAACAAAATAGTTGTGCCTAAACATGCTCAAAGAACGTGAATATTTAAGATAGCGGGTACTGGTTCTGGAGAAAGAACATGCAGCGGTCGGTTCTGGTGTGCGGTATAATTGCCTGAGGGTTATCGAAAACGGAGAAAGGATAGGTGAAATAACAAAGTTTTAGAACGCGTGATGGAAAGCGTATGTATTTCGGTGAAGTTTTAACGGTGCTCGTGCTTTGGATAGCCAACGTGTACTTAGCGTGTCATTCAGTGACTAGAATGCTTATCGTAAAAAAATTATTAGTAAAACAACGTGGTTTCGGGCGCATGGTGAAAAGCGCGTGAATTGCGCAGAAGTTTTAGAAAAGCTCATGCTTTAATTGGCTCTCATGCCGGGTAATAGTATTGCCAACTTGAGAACAGCATCTGGATTGACGCCGGGGAGTCTGGGAGCCTGTGATCAGGAGTAGAAGAGCACTGAGGCGGCGAGGAAGAGGCAAGATTTCTTTTCAATTTATTTTTTTATTGTCCCACGTGCTGCCTACTCCCTGCTGGCAGCTGCCACTGGAGACAATTGGCCACTAAACACATATAAAAAAACAAAAATCTGCACATCGCGTACAGTTTGGATATGGAAAACTGGGCCAGGATAAATACTGATCTCCTGGTAATTGGCATTTTTCAAGGACATTAAATCATGTATCCTCTATCGGGTTATTCGTAGGGAGGTCCTAAGTGTTACATTGAGAGTTTGAGAATTTGCAATCGGAGTGTCAAGATCCAAATGATGAAAACGGTAAATATTATTTTTGAGTATTAATGTTTTTAAATGTAATGCAATAGGAGCAGAGAACTGCAACTACATAGGGAAGCCAGTGGCACCATGCAAGAACCGGCGTAAAAAATAGTTGGAAAAATACTCCCCGCATGTACAAACCGGCTGCACATGGATCACTGAACTCAGAGAGAAATTAAAGCCATTCTGACTTTATTACCATTATCAAAGTTACTTATCTCTGTGACTGAAAAGACAGTACAGACGCTGTGGTCTTATCTAGCAGAACAGGTGGTGTCGGACAAACCTCTGAAAAGGCTTAATTGGGCCGTTTAATCCTGGATATGCTACAGGTCGTTTAAATGTTGATATTTGCTAGCACATCAATCAGGCTTGTTTGATGTGCAGATTAACACACATTTTTAAATATAAGTATATTTCAAAGAGGCTTTAAATCTTACAAATATGGCCTCTGCTGTATTTATTAATTTTATCTGTAAATTAAACTGGGATATTTTATTAAGAATGCACTTTTACTTATATTTTTGCTCTGCTGCCTTCAATGGCCTTCCTATTACTCTTAAAAAATAAAGATAAAAAGAAATTTCATTTCACGAATCTTGCAAGGGCCATATTTCTTCTAGTTTTAGTTATTTCCTATATAGTTTATTTTATGGTTGGCTTTTGTTGCAGCTCTCAGGTGCAGTGAACTATTTTATCGCTTTCTTAGGCTTTCTTTTTGAGTAGATCGATAACTAAATCAAAAGTGTGCACTACAAAGATTTTTCACCCGTTTCGAGACATGGGCGCTTGTGTACTAACGTATTTCCTCATAGGCACAGAATAGTTAAAACCCTTTGATACATGAGACCCATAATTACGCAATTTTGTGTCCACATGACGTGAGCTGTTCATCTAGTCAGGGCTAGATATAATTTGGCTCTGGATATCCTTATATTCAACCTTACATTGCTGGACCACTGAGTGCACGCTCTAAAGGAGTCAGTGAAAAACAGAGGGACGTTCTGTAGAATGTTTTGAAATATTAGGGTTGCCACAGGGATACGCATATGTCAATAACTACAAATTGGAATGTTGAGTTTAATATAGTGACAGCCCATGAGAATTCCTGGCCTAGGACTGTGAGTTGATTACAAGGAACAATAACTCAGAGTAGATTGGGATGAAGACAATAGTTTACAGGGTATAAATGGTAAATTGTGGGGTCAGAACCTGCAAACGGTGTGTGAGAAGGTGGGTTGGTGTATGCTGTCCACTAATTAAAGTGGGCACCTTTTACCAGTCCACACGACCCTTATGATGTATGAGATCAAAAGATAACCTTTATTGAAAGCTATCCTAGCGGTAGCTTTGGAGTGCAGCCTTCAGGCTTAATCTTAAAGGAATGTAAAGCAGCTTGTTTTACCAGAATATCACCTCCTAAATGACTAAATGAGAGGGTAACTACGCAGTAGTTACATACAAATATGTATGTATTAATATAACTATCTCTACTAAATTCTACAAGAGACTAGAACATAAAGGACACAATACCAAATCAATAGAACATTCGTAAATAGCACAATACACAGCGGGCTCCAGGGGAGAGACCAAACCATATACTAAAAAAATGGTATAACAATCACAACTTCAACAGACACAGTGCCTAGAGCACGAAGAATCGCTGGGACCCCAAGGAACCACCCAGAGGAGTGACACAGGGAACCCATGGACGATGGGTGCAGTGAGGAAACACGGACGTGTGCTCGGTACAACTCTATGGGAAAGTCGCAGTTGAAAAATTACAAGTTAAGGACACTTTTAAGAGGACTTCAAGCCAACCCTTTGGAACATAGGAGGTTCTGAGCCCAACCCACCTGTGAGTACCGAGATATCCGTGTTACCTATCCCAGAGGAGCCAGGTGCATAAGTGTCAAGTGGTGTCTGAAACCTTCATCGTTTTCAATGGAGAGCTGCAAAGAAGTACAGCTGCCAGGAAGACGAAGAGTGTCTGGTGGAATCCAAGCCTGGATTCAAGGTGAGAGGAACCTGAAAGCAGAGAGGACAGAGTCTGGGTCACTTCTGGTGACAAGGGGCTCGGTAGTCGAATGCCCACCGATGTCGGGGGCTTCAGGTGAGAAGAAGGGTTGTTTGACTCTGCAGCCACAGGGACCAGGAGATGTCTAGGAGGACCAGAGTCTGTGATCTGTACCACAAATGATGTCGAGATAAGAGGGGTCGATAGAACGGAGGGGTCGATGTCCGTCTGGAGCACCAAAAAGCCTTGGGGTCAGAGCAAACTGGTTATGGTGTGGACCAGCAAAGTCCAGGTGACTCTCCAAGCAACGAAGAGTTAGGGTACTTCAGGAGCAACCAGGTAAGCACAAGAATTCACAAGGTGACCCTAGATAGGACCCACAGGTCAATGGACCAGGGATCGCTAGGAGACCTCAAGCAAGTAAGCAAAAGGACCAGCCCACACGACACTTGTGGAGTGGAGGCTGTAAATCTTCAGCACAAATACTGCTTGGGGTCAGGACTACAGGGAGTTCAAAGTACAGGCTCAGGAACCATCACTAAGCATATGCAACTGCAAAAGTACACGGCGCACAGGGGTTCAGGTTGCACGGTCCCCACAAGGGATACTGGTCTCAGAATTACTGAGAGGGCAGATCGACCTCAGGGACCCTTGAGAACCCACCTCCTGTGTTGCTGAAATCTTCAGAGTCCTCAGGCGCTCGGGAGAAGCAAACCGGGTAGATGCATTTATGTGCCTACTTTTGCAGGGGAGTCACTCCTTTACTCAAATGGAGATTTTTCAGTCATGCAGCGTCGTGCAGGCAGTCAACGTACTTGGTTTCTTCTTAGCAGAATCTTGTGCAGGTAAAATCTAAAGTCCTGTAGCCAGGTAACCGACGTTATACCCATGGGAATCGGTTGGAAAGATTATGTGGACAGTCTTAGGGGAGGGGCAGGACATAGGGGTGGCTACACCCATGTCCTTTGTCCAGTTTCATGCCAGAGCAGGAGCCAATGGCTCCCAAAACTGGTTTGAGCTGGACCATGCACAGGGACCCAAATGGGCCCCCAGTGCAGACTTTCTGGCACTCAGAGAGTGCACCCATCCAGCCCCACTACACTTAATCCTGTCTGGGAGGTGGGTACACCTCCCTGTGACAGGATGCCTATTGTCATGCCTTTCTCTATGCTAGCTTGGCTCAGCGGCAGGATGGCAGACCTGTGTCTGTGGGTGGCAGCATCCATTTTGTCCTGCCCAGGTTGAGAAAGCTGGTACCGGGTAGTGGTTCTAGAAGTGAGGAATCATACCTCCCACAACAGTTACTGGTGTGGAGGTATGATTCCAAGGCGTTTGACACCAAACACAACATATTTCTAAGCAGCCATTTTAAAGTTAGCATTTACCGCAAGGTTATAATGCACTTAAACATATATGTCTGGCTGCATCACAGACAACCCCGTAGAGTGGACTCCGAGGGCTGCAGAGGGGCTCTGCTCATGCAGGGGCACCTTCTCAAGTAAAACCCAGCACCCTGACTTTAGGATTGATAAGGCCTGCCATGGGGTGACTGATAGTAATTTAAGTGTAGTGATTTAGAGAGATATAGTGAACCTATATCTCAGTAAGTGGTGCAAGCACCATCTTACACAGTCTGCAGTAGCAGGCTTGTCGCGTCAATTTGGATGGCCTCTTTTGGGTGGCATAATACATGCTGCAGCCCATGGGATGCCTCTGGGGTGCCTATGCCCTGGGTGCATGGGGTTCCATATACTATAGACTGATAAGGGTACCCCAGAATCCAATCTGGAGTGTACCTAAAGTACATGTATTGACATTTAAGGGTGAAAGCTGATAGACTGGGGTCCTGGATAGCAGGATCCCAGTTAGACTAGTCAAAAACCAGCAAAACACCAGGAAAAAAGTGGGGGTAACTATGCAGTCAGATTCCACCTTCCTTCTGGGTGCTCCTGTGAAAGTCTATTAAAACAAAGTGTTTGTGGTTTGGGGGCTCAAGAAATTACAACTGTGGCTTCCTTAGTAGTGTCTGCTTAAAACTTTTCTAAATAAGTGCTTCAAACTTACCGTTGGTAATACCCCCAAATGGAAATTACACATTGTCGATGTTAATGTTGGGGTCAAGATGGTTGTCAGTTTGTTTTAATAGGCCATATAAGGGACTGTTAGTTAGGCTGTTAAACTGTGTTTGTTTCTCCTAAATATTTGCATTTTTGCCACATGGTGCTCCATTGATTAAATAATGTTCATATGTTGGAGGGTCCAATTTGAAAAAATGAATTGAAGTTGCGTAGCTCTATCACTATACAAATAGTGTGAATGGAAAGTGGCATGTAGTGTCAGTGCCTTGTGAATGTATATGTAGCAATAGTAAATATGTAGTTAGGGTAAGGTCAGAGATTCCATTGAAAAGCTGATTTTCTTAATGACTTTGGTGCCATTCAACAAATCTCCCATATTGTCTTTCCAGTAAAAAAATTATCTAATTTGAGTTTACCATGGATAGTTTTGTGCAGATTTGTCTAAAAGAGGGTTGGGGATGCAGAAAAAAGGACGTATCATAAACGTGATATTTCATATTTTAACTCCCATGGAAAACGTTGCTCTCTGATACAGAGAAAAAGGTTGAATGGAATTTCACCAAACTTGGAATAAAAATAGTACTTTTACTAAGCGCTTTTGCTTGGTTTGTTGTAAATATGTTCAGTAATTTTTGGGAAAGTACATATATAAACTCTTTCAGGTTGTGTTCGAAGCGGTTATGGACTTAGACATATCTGGACCAACAGTCCTGGATTGAAGTGTGAATCGGTTTTTAAACTGCCATTTTTGGTCTAAATTAAAAAAAGAAATAAACCCTAGGGGAAGAGAGAGTCATTTCTCTTGTTTGTAGCTGGGTTCTCAGACCGAGTGCTCGGATTGGCTACCTGCAAAAACAATGGGGCAAAAACAATGGGGCAGATTTACAAGCCCCTTACAACACTTTTGCTCTGCCTTTTTCGTCAGTTTTGTGACACAGAGGTGGCGTAAAAAATGCGGCCAATTTAAAACGTGATGCATCTAGGGAGATGCATCACGTTGTAAAGCCCTGCGCCACATTGTACCTGGGTCGGGTATAATGTATGCAGGGCGGGCGTTCCCACGCAAAAAGCCATGTGGAACTGACACAGTGAAATCTACAAGATTTCACTGCGTCACTCTTCGCCTTCACCGCGTCAAAATACCTACGCCTGCATAGACCAGGTGTAAAGAATGACGCAGTGCTTTTTGAACGGGTCTCACCTATCTGTTGTGGCACATTTCTGGAGTTGAGTCACTTTCATGAGCAATTCCAGCAATGCGTTACTTTTGTGCCAAAAGATGCGTCAGAAAGTCTGACGCATCTGTTAATTCTTGCGCAGCAGAGCACTGTATTGTAAATACAGCGCATTCATAGTGGCGCAAGGACATTCAGTACTGACGCAAGGAAACTGACGCATCTATGCAGATGTGTCAGTTCCTTGTAAATCTGCCCCAAATTTTCTTTTTACACCACACATGTTGTGCACTGTCACAAACTTGAAAAACTTGATAGCCACTTAATGGTGTGGGATGAGCAGAGTCTAAGCCCCTGGCCTTAGTGAGGGCCCCCAATGCACCAGAATTGGTTATATGCGTTGGGTCTGTGAATTCTAGTCAGGGTTTACAGGCGCCAACACAGCCCAGAGCCTCCCTGTATTAGGGAAGCCATAATTTGCAGCATTGGTACTGAGGCTGCTGACTGTTGAAGGAGGTCCAACAGGGACCCACAAGTTTTAAATTCTGTTATCCTGCCTCTGAAACATCGACTTAGTTAGTACACTGCCTTGAGAAAGAGATGAACAACCATGACACTTGTGGACCAGTGTGGGCCTCCTTCATCAGTTCACAGTTTTGGTGTTGATGTTGTGGACTATGGGCACCATTTTAGGCATGCAATATGTTTTGGAGCCTTTAAAATGCAAACACAAGCATTTACATTCATAAAAAGGTCCTCTCAGGTATGGACTGCCATCAGACTCTATTTTAGAGGGAGTGTGATCATAGTAAACCCAACTTTTTTTTAAATATGCCCAGTCTGCAATATTGATTGTGGTGCTACATAACCTGCAAGGTTTATATTTGAAAGAGCATTCAACGCTTTTCATTGGCTGAGAGCTCGTGTAACGTTCCATAAAATAAAAAAGGGTCCTTTTCTGTGGCAACAAGAGGCACCCATTAGTTTGTGAAAAGCAGGAGGTCGGAAAATGTACTGTTATTACTCATGTCTTCATTTGAGAAAACCAAGGCAGAGAGCCCAGATAACTTGATTGTCTACTGCTTCTTCAGAGAAGGAAAAACAAATTTGCCTTGGTAAACTGAAGTGGTGGAGAAACACACCAAGGACTGTCACATGCAGGTGTTGTTCACACATGCACTGGGAATGAAAGTTAAAGGTAATCTAAGCCACGTACATGTTATGTGCCCCAAAACTTGGGCCCTGATTATCAGTATAGCCTAGAGTTAATTACTGCCTGCAGGGGTAAATAGCACATGACTAACAAATCATCTGTTCTGAATACCACTTGTCTGTAGTCCATGTGTTCTATTTAACGTATGTGCTTTTTACCACATGCAAAAAGTAATGCATGCTGTAAATAACATCCAATTACAAATATGAGAGGTCATTAAAACCAGTGCAAAATACCACCGTAAAATATCACCAGTTAAATGCAGCTGAGAAAAATTCATGAACGTATAGGGAATGAAAGAAAAGCTGTAAAAAATAGAAAAATTCAAAGACAATCACAATAATGCGAAAAAACGTGCATTGTTTGAGATGAAAATAATAACATTTTACATACACCAGCAAACAGGGCCAGACCTACACTAACAGCCATGGACAGGTGCAGGTGAAGCTCTCACAGGTTGCTTGCCGTAGCTCACACTTATAAACTACAGTACACCACCAAGGATGCAGTACTGTTAGATCGCTATATCTTGCTATGCCAGATCCATGTACTCCTTTAACAAACCATGCAGTTTGAAGATGTAAACCAGGCCACCAATCAATGGCCCTAAAAGGTGCAGCAACATAGGCTAAAAGCCTGCAATACACAACAACAATATCCACAGGTCTAACACAACGATGTAGGATCTCACAGAACCTCAAGACTGTGCAACTTTACCTAAAAAGCCTATATAGCTCTAATGAAAAAAGGAAATATCCTTTCTTAGGACAGATTCCCATCACTCACCAAGGTGACATGCTTCATCATCTGGGTCTCCTCCTAATGTCACGCTAGTGACACTTAGAGCTACTACCCTTTCAAAAGGAAAGGGGAGCTCACGGATGTTTTTCAAAACTGTGTAGTTTATAGCGATAGCGCTATATTAGGACCTTAAGATGTGAATGGAACAGTAGTGTGGGAATGTAAGTGCAGTGCAAAAATGTATTTAAAGTGAATTAAAACTGATCAATTGGAGAAAACACCTTTTATTATTATTCCCCGCCGATCAGAGCTAAAAACAGTGCAAAGGACAGTTTTAACAAATAACTGTCTAGATGTAAAGGGTCAACATGTTTCAGCACACATGGATTATTATCCTATGCCTTCTTCAGGACCACTAGTTTATTGCTACTGCCATACAGTGAAATATGTACAAAAAAAGTGTATATAAAAGGTTGGACTTATACAACCTCTTCATTCATTAAGTCTTTATTTTGATTCTTCATCATAAAAGACAATAAATAGCAATTATTAAATTATTACATATTTCATCCATAGAAGAATACACCCAAGTTATAAATATCAAAGACGTACAAAGATTACACCAACACAGATAATAAATAATTACATATACAATACATTTTAAAACCAATTCTAAAAAGTATTAAATATATAACCCAGCATAAAGACTTTGAACATATATTAATATCATAGTTATGAATTCTGTTTAATAAAACCAGCTCAAAATCATATTTCAAGGGCACAGACCAGACCTTTACATAATTATATTGCCCCCCCCCCCAGTTTTATGATGTAGCACCCATGCCCAGCTCTAAAACTTAGAAACTCCTATTACAGCAAGGTTGGAAGAGTCAGATTTCAGTAATCTCTTTGTAACCATTGCTGATCTGGTTCCCATGAGCAGGCATACTGGTTTCAACCAGGTACTCCTCGCTTTGTGATAGACCGGGCATCTGGTCTTGGCAGAATAAGCACTTATTACTAGTGTCAGAGTTCCATTTACTTGTTAACCATCGCTGGAGTAGTGTCCCAACCCTAAACTGGTGGTAGAGCTTGCAACCTCTTTACCTATAGTCAGGAAAACCAGATCCTCTATAAGTACAGACCATTAATTGTATCTGCAACAAAATAAGACTTGCAATGTAACAGTGGTCACTCTCCAGAGGCCCTCAAAGGTCCATGATCATAAATAGTAATATGATGGCCAGTCAAATAATTGCATATGATATATCATCAATCCATGATAAGGTATTCTTTTACCTGTCTTAACTGAGGATAAGACCTGACCTCACCTGGCCGCTGTTCAGGACAAAGGAGACACTGCTCTGTGAAAGAACATCAAAGCCAAAGTATTTGGTAAATTCAATCTCACTCTTATCTCTTTCTAATCTCAATATAGCAGGTAACCACTCGTGCACCTACCAACCACACCACTACAGACTATTGGGTTAAAAATAAAAAAATAGACTTTCCATATTCATGGTGCTATACAGCATCCCGTGTCGTCTTAGGAAGAATGACTGATCAAACTTTATCAATAACCTCTCCCATTAGCTAGCTCCACGCTCTGTTGGCATATAGCATGAGCTCTGTCAAAAATCATGCCAGAATTAAGGGTAGATACAAAATTGCAGATACAGAACTGCACAGCCCCTCGTCTCCTGGGGTCTGTCAAATGTCTATGGAAAATACCAAGACACTCCGAAGGCTGCATACTTGAACATACATTCGTGCGAATGCCCATCTCGCGCCCCAGAGTGAAACCATTGTGCTCAGAGGCAGTATTGTATCAGGCAAGGCACATGAACAAGGCACCGCGTCCAATTGTCGACACATGCACAGAGTAATATATCAGCAAATCAATGCATAAATCAATGCCCCCACTCACCTACCCGTCGGTACCTCTGACGGTTCCAAAAACCGTCTGGGGAAGTACCGTGCGTGGTGAGCCTTTGCCATTTAAAGATGTCTGTATCGCTTATTAGCACCAGGAAATGCAATCGGAGGACTCCGATCGCACTTCCTGTCTACATGTACTCATGGGAATTGTAGTACCAACGAACTTGGCACTTAATGCTCCCTCCTGTTTTAAGTTTGCAGATAACTTTCCCCCACATTCTTTATCAATTGTATATCCAATGAATGAATGATTATTGGGTCACAAAGATAATAATCCTACTCACAAACACTGTCCATGCCCGAATTAATATATCTCCTTGACCTAGTGGTCCTCTTGAGACTTATAGTTCAGGAGTAATCCAGTATTGACGATTACTCATAAGCCTTTATTGTTATTTGTGACCCCAGTTCAAAGAAAACCGGAATCACAATGATAAGTTCATCGGCCAACATAATGCAGAGGACGATAGTGCAACTGTATCATCTCAAAACGAGAACTTAACTTGAGTTGTAATACGGTGAAATAATGATGATGCACAATGCTATATTCATGACTCTTGATACACAGAGCAGCAAAGGTTATGAGGTGTGTGCAACAATAAGAATACAAATAAGAATAAGAATAGAGGCCAGTAAAAGTCCGGCTCAGTTCATAAATGACAAGAAATCATTTTGCCCCTCCATTGTAATTAATGTACCCATTAGTTCGAATTTGTTAGGTAACATAGGGATAACAAGTCTAACCCAAACGATCCCTCTCAGATTAAGACTAAGGTTAGTGGCCCCCCTTAGCTGAGTAATGTACATGTCATGTCAGGGCAAGGTGGGTGTCATGGATAACTGTTCATGGAGACAGATCATTAACCTCAAACTTAATTACAGTAATATCCATGGTATAGCATCGTTCAACCCTGTTTAAACGTTTTGTAGTCTAAAGACCCATTTTTGTTCTTCGATTAATAAGAACCTCGAAGTATCTGTAATATGTTCAGGAAGGAACTGTTGTTCTAGTACAGTCCATTTGAAATCGTCAGGGTGATGGGTTTTTTCAAGAAACTGACTAGTCAACCTCGTCGCCTGTTTTTTACATCTCACTGTACTTTTGTGTTCAATGATTCTTAATTTAACCTTACGTGTGGTCATACCCACGTATTTCAAATCGCATGGGCACGTGATAAGATAAATAAGCTTATCACTGTTGCAGTTTGTAAATTTCTTTTGTAGCCATGGTCTCTCTGTCCCTCTGTGTATAGTTTTGGTTGCTTGTGTCTGGGGACACGCTGCACAAGACCACATGGTAAATGGCCTTGTGATGCTGGAAGAATCCAAAGAGTACCCACACGTGTAGCCACTTTAGTTCTAGGTCGTATGTGTACCAGTTGGCCGGGAAAGTTTGAACTCCTTTTGAAGGCAAATAGAGGTGCTGGGATGCATTTGTTGCCTATATTCAATATCTGCCAATGTTTGCGAACACTTTTTTGAATATCATTGGACATAGTACTGAAAGTCGTGACAAATGTCAGTCTGGACTGCTCTGGTTTAGGTCCCGTGAATTCCAGTAACGCCTCCCTGTTGTTATTGGATGCACGTTTTAATGAACGATGCACAAGTCATTTGGGGTACTTCCTTGAACATAACTGAGAAGACAGTGTAGAGGCATGTTTAAAAAAACTTTCTCGAGTGGAACAATTCCTCCGCAACTGGAGGAACTGGCCAAAAGGTAAGTTATCCCTGAGTGATTTCGGGTGGTAACTATCATACCTCAATAGTGAATTCCTGGCCATTGGTTTCCTATATAATTCTGTCTCCAGACCTGACTGTGTAGCCACAATCATAAGGTCTAAAAAGGCTAGTCTGTTTTTGCTCAATTCAACAGTAAATCTCAGGAATTCGTTCCTACTGTTTAGCCATGTTAAAAATTGACTCAGTCTCACCACGCCAGACAACCAAAACATTGTCTATATAACGCCTCCATAGACGTATAGACTCACGAAAGAGATTAGTCTGTGACAGTACATGATCCTGTTTAAAACCATAAACATACAAATTCACCAGACTTGGGGCGAAAACGCTTCCCATGCTGGTACCGGAAACTTGTAAATAAATGGTGTCTACGAATTTGAAAAAATTCTCCTTCATTGCAATCTGAGCGAGAGCCATAATGAAATGCACTGGATTAAAGGATACATCACAGAACACCACAGAGCAGAGAGTAGATTTGGTTTGTGGCATTTCTCAGACAACCTTTAACTAAATAGTCTGCTAGGTGATAGATGCTTTGCAGAGAGTGGGTGAGCAACATATACAGTTCCCCTTGGAGCCTAACACAGCGAATGCCAGCAAAGCAAATGTCTGTGCTATAGCAGGATTTGTTGGTATGCTATGTTCAAGTGACTGCACTCATGTACAATTGGTGGCCTCAGGTAGACAGGAACAAGTGTGCTGAAACTGTAAAATTAAACACACTATCTATGTGCAAATGCTGTGTAATGTGGGTCTATGTATACTGAACTTGTGTGTTAGTTGCTCTGGACAAAACCACAATGTTATGATCCTGACGAGAAGCAACATTTACTCATACTGTGGTAACACAGGTACTTCACAGACATTCCTCTTTAGGATAACTGTTCATTATGATTGTTGTACTCCAATCTCAATACATGTCAGCAGTACTTTTGGAGAGTTGTTAGCACATATGATGTATGCATGTATCAATATGAATACGTGTAACAAATTGCATCAGCAGCTCTTCACAATTATGATGATTTTCAGCAAATTAAACTTTTTAACAACCTCAGTATTTCCATTACAACTCTCATGACTTTACCCTGGAAACCTCTGACTATAAGATATTATTTCATGCCTTCCACTTCAGACATGTTTAAAATGGTCATAATAGTTGTTTCCCACAGCATAAGAGCTGAGGTGTAGAACTACCACCAGTTGCCAAGCCTTTCCAGGCCATCCTTTTGTCCTTATACTTTGCAACTTGCTTAAGTATAAGAAGTTTCTAGGTTTAGAACCTGTTTTTAATGTTCTCAACATCATGTGGATATGTTGATTCAATATTGATTGTTTGTCATTATCTCCTACAAGCATTTTTTGTGTGGAATTCCCATTCCAGCGTGAGAGGGCACATTAGATAGTCATGGTGCCTTACCACCTTTTTGTAATCAACAGAACAAATTGCCAGTACTGCGCAACACTTTTATAAATTTCACAAAACAGTGAACAAAACAACTGTTCTGAATGGACCTCTCTTATAGTCGGAATTAATCTTTAATCGCATTGCTTTTAATTTTTAAATGTTTTATATGTACATATCTTTGAGGAAAATTCTTTAAATGATCAAATACAAAAATACACTTATTTACAAGAAGAGCCCTTATTTTACAAAATTGGGGAAGATGGGATATCTGCAATGGATTGTTATAAGGATTTAGTAGGAAAAAACAGAATAAAGTCATTTATACCAAGTACATACTCAATCATTCCGTGTTACTGTCATACAACTCACACTCTAGAACTTACACTCAACAAGGAAATGTGAGAAAGATAAAAATAAATGAAAACAATTTTTTTGAAAGGTACCTCACCTAGAAATTTTTAAGTTCTATATTATTTTGGGAGGGTGGGGTACTTATAGATGCCTATTTATTCAAAAAGAGTGTGAGTTGTAATACAGTAACACGGAATGATTGAGAATGTAATTGGTATAAATGACTTTATTCTGTTTTTTCCTACTAAATCCTTATAACAATCCATTGTAGATATCCCATCTTCCCCAATTTTTATAAAATAAGGGCTCTTCTTGTAAATAAGTGTATTTTTGTATTTTGATCATTTAAGAATTTTCCTCAAAGATATGTACATATAAAAAATTCAAAAATTAAAAGCAATGCGATTAAAGATTCATTCTGACTATAAGAGTGGTCCATTCAGAACAGTTGTTTTGTTCACTGTTTTGTGAAATTTATAAAAGTGTTGCGCAGTACTGGCAATTTGTTCTGTTGATTACTATTGTGGCGCGGCCTTGCTGCGCTTTAGCCAAACCCTTGTTGTTTTACCACCTTTTTGGCCAGGACCTCCAGCTCAGGATCTGTAAATGTGTACTTCCCTTTTCCTGCCTGGTTCCATGATAGAAGAGAAAGCAGGATTCTAATGATTGATTCCCGAGTGATATCAGTGGATGCCAGTGGATTCTGTTTCTCTTGTTTCAAGGTGCTTTGTCCACACAAAATGAATATTTGCATGCTCCCATGCAGGAAGTAATTGGTGGAATTGTAGAGCCCTAAGATCATTTTGTGTGTTGCTCTGGCTGTTTCTGTTCTCTGGGGATTCATTTCCACATTCTAGGAACTTCCAATGCCTGAAAATATGGCGTGTGCTATTCACAGGGTGAGGTATTTAGCACATGCACTAAATAACACATTATCTATTTACCATATGCACTAAATTACACACATTTGCTATTAAACACATTGCACTAAATAATGATTCGGTGGTACTCAGTAAAAATCAGAGCCATTTAATACATATTTTATTTACTGTACCCCGTGGTATAGCTACCTATCCGGTGTGCAACGTTGGTGGTATTTACCACCAAATTCATAATCAAAGCCTAAGTAGGATGATTAGAGGATACTAGTCCTTCAGCACTTCTATCATGAGGAGACATCAATTTCAATTACAAGTGTGAGTTCTCGAGGTACATGCGGTAGAGATCGCGCTCTGTAGCTGAGGAAGGCGAAGCACTGCCAGTTGTGCTGTGGGAAGGAGAGGAGGAAAATAATCTGCACCTTGAAAGCATAAATATATATGGAACTGAAAGCTTTGTTCCTGGGCTCTGCAGAAAGGGAATCCCTAGTGGTTTTTCGTAAGCTACATTATGTAACCTCAAGTGTGTAAAGAAAGACTCTAACACATGCTGATGATAACTTTGAATTGAAATGCATGAATGACAATTTTATTGACACACATTTAAATGTTTGTATTAATAATAAATGTATTTTGATCAGATTATTTATTTCATTGAGTTTAATGATTGATCCTACCACGTGGATACTGTTGGTATTCAGGTAGTGTATGGAGAATAAAGCATCCAGGCAACATGTGAACACTGGCATAGTTCAGGTAACAAAATTATGATAAAAAAAATAATAAAGGCACTAAGTTAGCACAGAAAATTCAATTTAATAAATTGTGTAAAAATATCACGAGATAATTCATTAATACATTGATTAAAAACAGTAAACAAGTTTCTTTCAGTAAATAATTGACAGATGCATGTCATTTGATTTGATAATACAATGAAGAGATGGTTTCCCTCTACGCGTTTCGACACGTTCAAAGTGTCTTCCTCAGGACACTACCATCTTGTTACTGAAAATAGATAGACAATATTTTAAAAGTGTGTCTCTGTGCTAAACAGTGCATAAAGGTTAAATACATTTTACTTGAACATTGAGGCGTGTATTTGATAAAACAACATGATATGCCACATTACATCAGTTCATTATTTTCTTCTTTATCATAGAAAGACAGTTAACAGGACTGGGTCTGGTTACAACAAACAGTAGTCATTTCATCACATAAAAACATAATTCGAGACAGGAGGATCAAAAAAAGTTAAGAGAGAAAATGAAAGCAGTGTCTAGGTACTTAGCAGAAAGAAAAGATAGTATGCATTTTCTACAAAGAAAGAACTAGTGTATTTCCAATCGCTGATCTAAGTTGATATTATTCTAAGATAAACAGGAAATCATTTTTATTTTTTGCCTATGTGACTGTACTTAAGTGAGCCACTCTGAGACTACTAAGGGGCTCATGAAAATGGGAGTAAATTAGAGACGGGAGATATGATGGATGTTGGGAATATTATTTAATCTAACAAATTATGTAAAATTAGTGCTTACCATATATCTAAGGATAATGTGGGGAAAATTAATCAGAGTTAGTCCGGTCAAAGTATAAACACAGGACTTCTTTATTTATTTATACTGACCAAAAAGAGGACCAGAGAAGCCAGCTGTTACAGTCAAAAGAAAACCCGGTTGTTTTGAGAGTTACTATTTTAAGACAAATACCTGAAATCCGACAGTTCCGTGATGTTAAACCTCCTTGTATTGGGGAGTGACGTCAGCGGTTGCCGCAATGATCCAAATGAACAAAAGAACGTCTTCAAAAACTAGAAAGTTAGAGACATGTATTGTTTAGTTAGTTACCCCGATACTACTCAATATGCACGTTGGTTAATTTAGTAGAAATATAATATGCATATGACTGAGTTTAGATAGCTACGCAAATCTGTTTAAAGCGCTACTCACATATTAAGTTGGTGAGATCTAATATCCTGAAGATAGGATAGATCAATGCGTCTTTATTAATATGGGCGCAGAAATGTAAGGATCTGGCGAACTATTTTTATACCAAAATAGAGAACATTCTAAGTGCCCTGCCCCAGATTGACCAGATAGCAGAGGCTAGCAGTGAGTCAGTCGGAGTCCCCGTACACCTGGAAGCCTTTAGACCAACATCAGTGGAAGAGGTCCTTAAAGTGCTGATCACTGTTAAGAGCGGCTCACCCAGTGATCCGGTCCCTATGAGGATCCTGAGACAGGTAGGAACTACTATTGCCAACCCTGTTACCGATTTAATCAACACATCCTTTGCTTGTGGTCTGGTGCCACCGAGCTGGAAGGGAGCAGTTGTGAAAGCCCTCTTGAAAAAGCCTCACCTAGATCCATTGGATCTAGCAAATTACAGGCCTATTTCTCTGCATCCTGGACTCAGTAAAATCGCGGAAAGGTTGGTGAATCTACATCTATCACACTTTCTTGAGTCGAATGGCCTGCTGAGAAATTCGCAAACAGGGTTCCGGCCGGGTCAGGGCACTGACACTGCTCTTTTGGAAGCCGTTGAGGAAGCCAAAAGCATTTTGGATTCGGGAGGATCAGTGGCAGTGATCCTCCTGGATCTCAGTGAGGCTTTCCACACTGTTAATCATCAAGTGCTAATTCAACGGCTGTCAGATGTAGGGGTAACAGGAACGGCTTTTAAATGGCTTAAGTCATTTCTTAGTGACCGGACTTATCAGGTATGGGAAGGTAGCGCACGATCAGCATCAATCCCCCTCCATTGCGGTGTGCCACAAGGCTCATCCCTAAGCCCCACATTGTTTAATGTGTATATGGCCCCCTTGGAGGATGTGGTTGCCCCATTTGGTATCAAAATTGTGAGCTACGCTGAAGATACTCAGCTGGTGGTCGCCTTATCCAAGCTTGCTAAAAGTCCAGACACGTTGCACTCCTGCATGTCCAAACTCTATACTTGGATGTGTAAATCGGCTTTGAAGCTAAATGGCTCAAAGACCGAAATAATGCTTTTAGGGCACAAAGGAGCCTCACTCCCTCCGACCAGCTGGCCCAGTTGTTTGGGCGAGCTCCCGAGTCCAAAGGAGGAGATTAAGAGTCTTGGGGTCTGGCTGGAACAAGGTCGCTCTTTCAGGACCCAGGCGAAAAAAATGGTGGGAGTTTGTTTCGGTCTTCTCCGCTCAGCTCGGAAAGTTCTGCCCCTTCTTCCACCACAATCTAGAAAGCTGCTTATTCAGGGGTTGATCGTATCAAGACTAGATTATAGCAATGCTATCTTTCTTGGTGCACCTGAAGCAACGTTTAATAAACTTCAACAGATTCAAAACGCTGCAGCACGGCTCCTCAAGATTACCCCAATGATCTGGTCAGCTAAACCCGCATTGAAGGCGCTGCATTGGCTCCCGGTGCACGAAAGGGCAAATTTAAGTCCCTCTGTATGGCACATAAAATTCTTCAGGATAAGGGATCTCCCATCCTGAAGAACTTAGTCGTACCCTACAAGGCTAACAGAGCCTTGCGCTCAGATCAGAAACACCTGCTCAGAATTCCTAAAGTTAAAAAGGCACGTACGGGGGGGGGAGAAGATTCTCAGTGAATATAGCGACTCTTTGGAATTCACTCCCCCTGAGTCTACGCTCGGAGACTTGTCTTCTCCGGTTTCACAAACTCCTTAAAACGCACCTCTTTCCTAACTAATGCCTTTGATCACGCTTGACTGCCACCTTCTTGTTGCTCTGGAATAAGCGCTGGGATGCTCTAGGGTAACTACGCGCTATACAAAACTCGAAATAAATAAATAATAATAAATAAAGCAGAAAACCTTTATCTAGGGATAGCTATTACTATTGGTTAAGTATTGATGAGTAAGGGGGGGTTCAAATCAACTGGGAGGGGTCAGATTGCTAGTTTATCTGAAGATAAGAGTAAAACCAATATCGGACAATATTGCAGGCCCGTAATTCGAGTTTCTGTTGTTTTATAATGTGAACGTGAAGCGGCTAATACCTGTACTAAGCGCCGCGTAGTTAGACAGAACTCCGAATCCTGCCTGATGAATTGGGAGGGTTAAATTACCCGCTATCTAAAGACAAAAATGAAGCAAGTATCAATGTTGTGGGCTCATATTTCAGGTTTCTATTGTTTTGATATGTAAGGAAAAGGAGTGGGCAGCTATTACCTGTGTTGTATGCCGCGTTGTGAGGCGGAGAAGCGAAACATGATGAGCGATACCTCATATGGTCCGTCAAGACTACTTAGAGACTCGCAGCAAACAATACCAGAGACAAGGAGTAAGGTTCCAGCCCCAACCCAGAGGTCACTATCAAAATCACCAATATCCCCAGGAACCTCAACACTACTTAGAGACTCGCAGCAAACAATACCAGAGACAATGGATGTAATACCCATTTTTAACTTATCAACTTTTTGGTCAGTATAAATAAATAAAGAAGTCCTGTGTTTATACTTTGACCGGACTAACTCTGATTAATTTTCCCCACATTATCCTTAGATATAGGGTAAGCACTAATTTTACATAATTTGTTAGATTAAATAATATTCCCAACATCCATCATATCTCCGTCTCTAATTTACTCTCATTTTCATGAGCCACTTAGTAGTCTCAGAGTGGCTCATTTAGGTACAGTCACATAGGCAAAAAATAAAAATGATTTCCTGTTTATCTTAGAATAATGTCAACTTAGATCAGCGACTGGGAATACACTAGTTCTTTCTTTGTAGAAAATGCATACTATCTTTTCTTTCTGCTAAGTACCTAGACACTGCGTTCATTTTCTCTCTTAGCTTTTTTTGATCCTCCTGTCTCGAATTATGTTTTTATGTGATGAAATCACTACTGTTTGTTGTAAGCAGACCCAGTCCTGTTAACTGTCTTTCTATGATAAAGAAGAAAATAATGAACTGATGTAATGCGGTATATCATGTTGTTTTATCAAATCACTGGCCTCAATGTTCAAGTAAAATGTATTTAACCTTTTTGCACTGTTTAGCACAGAGACACACTTTTAAAATATGGTCTATCTATTTTCAGTAACAAGATGGTAGTGTCCTGAGGAAGACACTTTGAACGTGTCGAAACGCGTAGACGGAAACCATCTCTTCATTGTATTATCTAATCAAATAACATACATCTGTCAATTATTTACTGAAAGAAACCTTTTTACTGTTTTTTAATTAATGTATCAATGAATTATCTTGGGATATTTTTACACAATTTATTAAATTGAATTTTCTGTGCTAACTTAGTGCCTTTATTATTTTTATTTTTTTTATCATAAATTTGTTACCTGAACTATGCCAGTGTTCACATGTTGCCTGGGTGCTTTATTCTCCATAAATTAATTGCCCTGACCCAGCAACTCTATCCTCATCAGGGGGTCCTTGTTTCTCACACATTGATACCCACGGTGCATCCGTGTGGGACTTATTGTTTTGTCTATTTACTGTACCGCCATATATAAGTTGTTACTATATATGTACACTGTTCATTATTTAACATTCCATGTAAACTTTTTTCTCCCCTTTTTTCATCTTATCTCTATCCAAACACTAGTGTTCCATCGATATCGCAAAATTATGGCCCAAATGCAAACATTTGGTTTCTCTGATGAAGACTTTGCCATATTAGTTGGCACTAATGTATCTTCTAGTAACAACTTAACATCAAACCCCCAAAATGGCAGTGACATAAGAAAACTTTCGAATCTCCAGAAAAAACTAACTAGAATAGAGGCTCACGGCGAATTCATGCTCAATTATTTGAAAGCCGGTATCATCCCATTAGGATTGAGAGTTAGGAATATTCCCGGTCTTTTTGTAGATGTTAAAGCATTTCTACATAAATGGAGCATGATAGCAAGTAGGTATTCCTGTGACCTCATGATTTTAATTATAGCCACATCTAAAGAATTAGCCTCAGAAATAAAAAAATAAATAGAGGAACTAGAAGAGAAAATAAAAAGATCAACCACAATTGAAGAGGCTGATAAACAATTAGAAATAGTAATGAAAGATATCCTGTCTTTCATGGAGTATTTGACCAAAAGGAAAAATGAAAAATTTGTGAAGGACAAAAGATTTTATACACTAGAGCACACATATCCTTATCTTGGAGAAACCTTTTATAAAACAGATCATTACCAAGGAGAACCCAATTATAATTTTCAAAAGATCAACACTTTCTCGGATTCCTCAGACCCTGAGTCTGATGAAGAAAGCAATATGAACTATCATGAGGATGGTCCATTTAATCCTCAAAATGGACGTAGAAATGCATGCCAGCCTTTTTTAGGACACCGCAGTGCCAGACGGGGATGACAAAGAGTAAGGTTCCAGCCCCAACCCAGAGGTCACTGTCAGAATCACCAATATCCCCAGGAACCTCAACACTACTTAGAGACTCGCAGCAAACAATACCAGAGACAATAGATGTAATACCCATTTTTAACTTATCAACACATAACCTAGATGCTGCTGATATGTCTCTTTTAACCTAAGGTTTAACATTTGTCCCCCACTCTAAAGTTGACCTTTTTGAATTACATCAAGATGTTCATTCTTTCTTCAGAAAGATAAGATTAAAAAAGTTATTTATGGATAGGGAAGAAATTAATCAAGATGATAGAGTAGAGAATATAGTAGCTTTGCCCTCTACTTTTACCCTTCACTGGATCAGGTTGGCCCTGAAATGGCCATATTTGAAAAAGTAGTTCTAAACAAACTTGAACAGGCCCTTCGGTTTGTTCCTAAACTCAGGTACAATATTTCTAAAGAAGAACACACATCCCTCAATCGTCTGAAAAACAATAGATCAATCGTTATCAAAAGTAGTGATAAAGGAGGAGGCATAGTCCTTTTGGACTCAATAAACTATGAGACTAATATGCTAAAAATGCTTAATGATCCCACTTTCTACAAAAGAATTATAATAAACCCTACAGAGAGAGTAATTAAAGCTATCCAAAAAATTACCACCAGAGAGTTAGACACAGGAATAATTAGTAAAAAAGAATATGATTTTTTGAACAAGTCAGACAAAAAGGTATCCTGTATCCACGGGATAACTAAAATACATAAAAACCAAGAGGCTCCTCCTTATCGCCCTATTGTTTCTACTATAGGTACCCCAACTGAAGCCATCTCCAAGTACCTTGATAATATCCTAAGACCTTATATTCCCCTTACACCATCATATATCAAGGACACAGGGGCTATAATAACAAAGGTTAAACATCTGCCCTTTAACCAACAAAATGACCTCATGGTCACTTTAGATGTTAAATCTTTATATAGCAACATTCCCCAATCAGGAGCCATCGATGCAACCATGTGGTTTATAGATGAATATCACATACCATGTTCCAAACCGTTCATTCATGAATGCCTCTCTTTAGTCCTCAAGGAAAATGTCTTCCAGTTTGGTAATTTTATGTATCAGCAAACAAAGGGCGTGAGCATGGGGGTAGCCACGGCTCCGTCAATAGCAATTATATACATGGCTTTGTTTGAATTAAAACATATCCATAACGAAATGGCCCCATTCTTTGAGTCTGTTTCCCATTGGTACCGCTAAATTGATGACATCTTTTGTATCTGGACCAATAGGGAACAGACTCTACAAGAATTTTTATCTGGCTTAACCTTGCTGATACCAATCTCCGTTTCACCGCCCACATCAACTCATCGCAAGTTGAGTTTCTGGACATTTACATC
This sequence comes from Lissotriton vulgaris, assembly GCF_964263255.1. Lineage (NCBI taxonomy): Eukaryota > Metazoa > Chordata > Amphibia > Caudata > Salamandridae > Lissotriton > Lissotriton vulgaris. Next base: position 930,471,105 of record NC_141693.1, on the reverse strand, counting down.
AGACATGATTCTAATATGCTTGAGGTAGACCTCTACACCAAGCCGACGGAGAGAAATACTCTCCTCCATTTTACCAGCTACCACCCGAGGAATCAAAAGGGTAGTATCCCTTTCTCCCAGTTCCTAAGGGTTAGGCGTAATTGCACCAACTTGAAGGACTACGACATTCAATCAGTTGCAATAAAAAAGAAGTTTCTTGAACGGGGCTATCCCCATCGCCTTGTCAGAGAGGCGTACAAGAGAGCCCGGTTTTATGACCGGGATGCTCTACTTAAATCCCAAAAAGAAAAGCAAGAACCAAAGCTGGTATGTATAACCAAGCATTCCACATTAGATGCAACTGTTAGACAAACCATCAATGCCAACTGGCATCTTCTAAATGTGGATTCTAAAAAAAAAAAAAGCTAGGAAAACCCATGTTTGCACACCGCCGCACTAGGAACTTAAAAGCCCTTATAGTTCGATCATGCTATACTGGACTGAATAATGACGTTCCATTCATACAGAAATCAATTGATGGTACCAATCATGTAAGAGGTACCTCCCGTTGTGGCTCATGCCAGTCCTGTGACAGCATTCTCACAGGAGAATCATTCGTTTTTAATCAATTTAATATTACAGCCAAAGGACTATAGACGTGTAACACACGTGACATAGTATATTTGATTTTATGCCCATGTAATTTGGGCTATGTAGGAGAGACTTCACGAGCAATGAAAACGCGACTCACAGAGCACAGGTCCGCCATTAAGACACGTACATACACAGCTCCACTTGTTAGCCATTTCGCGGAATTCAAACACTCTTCTTTGGACATTAAATGGCGTATTTTGGAGAAAATCCATACTCCTCACAATAATGGAGGTGATAAAATCAGGAAGAAAAAGGAAGTATTCTGGATTTTTTCATTAGGCACTTTTACCTAGGGATTGAATAACGAGTTGCCCTGGGAAAATGCCATTATATAGATCTACTATCAGCGGATATACCACGCAGCAGTACAGACCTGCACAAATATCCTTCCTCCATGGATATTAAAACTGCAATCCTCACGTGCCCTCTGCATCGCCCCTTTCCCCCATATCTCCTGCACTAACCAACCATGTAGCTGTACATTTGCCCTTGATTGTTTCGCCTAAAATAGATTCGAGAACACTATATACCATATTAAAATGAATCACCATTTGGTTTAATATGGTTTTCACGAACATTAATGTTAGGATAAACAAATAAAAGAAGATTCATTCTTTACGTGCTTTTTAGTGATGCACCTTTAATAATATCGTCACACGGCCCTCACTTATCAAGATGTAACCGAAGTATATATTTTTAAGAGGCGTGTCCGGTGCACCTTGCCGCCAATGTCAATGTAGAATATATAAGCGAATCTGTAATCCCGTATCAAACTCGACCTTTTCCACGAGTCAGTAGACGCCAGACTACGCTGCTCCGGTTAACCACGCAGCTTTTTAAAACAGGTAATAACCATTTAACCATTCTATTCTTCGTTCATTACAACCCAACCATTCCGAAACGAAACGTTCAGACCTTATAGCAATAGGCTGCAGCACTATTACATACTTGTTATGTTTTTATCTGCAGACAATCAGTCATTTCTCCCTCCCTAATCGGACGGGATCATTACGGATCCTAACACTACTAGCCGATCAGTGATATACCATCAGCAGAGCAGCGCCACATATTTTTCTCAGGTAATGGACATTTCCTTCTTTTGCGTTCCCCTATCAATATGGAAGCATTTTTATCTTTTGGCAACTAGGATGTTTTCGCCCATATAAATTAAGACACCCCTAACGTTTCTCTTGTATAGTTTGCCAATACTTATACATTATATGAATTCGCCAACAGTATTTGCCAACATCATTTGAGCAACGGTCCAGCAATAATGCGGAGTACTTAAAGAAATCAGCCATATTTATCTTGACAGACCATAGGAGGTATCGCTCGTCAAGTTTCGTTTCTCCGCCTCACAACGCGGCATACAACACAGGTAATAGCCGCCCACTCCTTTTCCTTACATATCAAAACTGTAGAAACCCCGAAATATGAGCTCACAACATTGATACTTGCTTTATTTTTATATTCAGATAGCGGGTAATTTAACCCTCCCAATTCATCAGGCAGGATTCAGAGCTCTGTCTAACTACGCGGCGCTTAATACAGGTATTAGCCGCTTCACCTTCACATTATAAAACAACAGAAACTCGAATTACGGGCCTGCAATATTGTCCGATATTGGTTTTACTCTTATCTTCAGATAAACTAACAAGCTGACCCCTCCCAGTTGACTTGAACCCCCCCCTTACTCATCAATACTTAACCAATAGTATTAGCTATCCCTAGATAAAGGTTTTCTGTTTTATGCGCCCATATTAATAAAGACGCATTGATCTATCCTATCTTCAGGATATTAGATCTCACCAACTTAATATGTGAGTAACGCTTTAAACAGATTTGCGTAGCTAATCTAAACTCAGTCATATGCATATTATATTTCTACTAAATTAACCAACGTGCATATTGGGTAGTATTGGGGTAACTAACTAAACAATACATGTCTCTAACTTTCTAGTTTTTGAAGACGTTCTTTTGTTCATTTGGCTCATTGCGGCAATCGCTGACGTTACTCCCCAATACAAGGAGGTTTAACATCACGGAGCTGTCCGATTTCCGGTATTTGTCTTAAAATAGTAACTCTCAAAACAACCGGGTTTTGACTGTAACAGCTGGCTTCTCTGGTCCTCTTTTTGGTCAGTATAAATAAATAAAGAAGTCCTGTGTTTATACTTTGACCGGACTAACTCTAATTAATTTTCCCCACATTATCCTTAGATATATGGTAAGCACTAATTTTACATAATTTGTTAGATTAAATAATATTTCCAACATCCATCATATCTCCCGTCTCTAATTTACTCCCATTTTCATAAGCCCCTTAGTAGTCTCAGAGTGGCTCATTTAAGAACAGTCACATAGGCAAAAAATAAAAATGATTTCCTGTTTATCTTAGAATAATGTCAACTTAGATCAGCGACTGGAAATACACTAGTTCTTTCTTTGTAGAAAATGCATACTATCTTTTCTTTCTGCTAAGTACCTATACACTGCTTTCATTTTCTCTCTGAACTTTTATTGATCCTCCTGTCTCGAATTATGTTTTTATGTGATGAAATGACTACTGTTTGTTGTAACCAGACCCAGTCCTGTTAACTGTCTTTCTATGATAAAGAAGAAAATAATGAACTGATGCAATGCGGTTTATCATGTTGTTTTATCAAATCACTGGCCTCAATGTTCAAGTAAAATGTATTTAACCTTTTTGCACTGTTTAGCACAGAGACACACTTTTAAAATATTGTTTATCTATTTTCAGTAACAAGATGGTAGTGTCCTGAGGAAGACACTTTGAACGTGTCGAAACGCGTAGACGGAAACCATCTCTTCATTGTATTATCTAATCAAATAACATACATCTGTCAATTATTTACTGAAAGAAGCCTTTTTACTGTTTTTTAATCAATGTATCAATGAATTATCTTGTGATATTTTTATACAATTTATTAAATTGAATTTTTTGTGCTAACTTAGTGCCTTTATTATTTTACTTTTTTATCATAATTTTGTTACCTGAACTATGCCAGTGTTCACATGTTGCCTGGGTGCTTTATTCTCCATAAATTAATTGCCCTGACCCAGGAACTCTATCCTCATCAGGGGGTCCTTGTTTCTCACACAGTATTCAGGTAGTGACCATTTGACAAAGTCAGTAGGCCTCTTCCATTTATAATGATGTGATGATTATCCCTTGACTAAGTCAGTACCCCTTCCTTATATAAAATTACACCCCTCCATATTGTAATGTAAAATCTGCTGTATGTAGGGAGTATTGTGATTATTGGGTTCAGGATCCTGTAGGGGTCAAATGGGATTTCACGATGTCACCAAAGGCATTTCCAACTATTGTGTCGCATAGCATTCAGTAGTCTGAAAGTAATAATTGTGGTTAAAATCTGAGGTATTCCTAATTGTTGAAACACTAACTTCATCAACCTAAACAAAAAGGGAACCCTGGCCAGTTAATACCTCATTTGTGAATCCAGTTCAAGAGAAAACTTCAATCACAGCTGTAGCTATTTGAGCAGTAGATATTCCCCTACAGCTGGCATTACCAATGAATGGCTATATTTCGATTCCGGTTTTCACAGTTTGAGTTTTTTCATTACACCCTCACAAGTTCACCTGGTAGACTCTGGCAGGTCCACCTGCAGAAATGTATCAAGGAAAAAGGCCTAGAGAACCACCCAGAATTCGGTGTATTAAGAGCTGACTCTGCATATTATGTTTCATATCCTTTTTAAAACTTGTCAGGTGAATTATTTACCACACATGGTAAATACCTCAGCCTGGTGTGATGGTATATACCTTGTGTAGAAAATACCCCACGCTATTCCACCCAAACTGTAACGAGGGCCAAGAGATTTAGGGTATCTCTCAGCATAATCTAATGGGATGAGTATATATTCATTTTCACAAGAAGAGGAAGGTAAAGGCTCTACAAAGTATGATCCTACTCTTTGAAACTGTAGGCCTATGACGAGAATGGGCTAGTTAAGGGCGTTTGGTACTCAGCTTGTGTTAGCACTTGTTAGAAGAGGTTTGACACTGTTTGCAATACTGCCAGATATGTGCAATGATCTCTAGCCAACAGAACTGATAAAGAATTGTTTTCATTTTTTTTCTCTTCCAAAATGTACCTCCCCCTGCACCCTTCTCCCAAACGACCATGCACCAAATAAAGCACTTGATCTTGAAAGGTTTAGGAAGTGTTATCTGATTTTGTCTATGCCCTAGTGTTTCTATATGCAATAGAACCATTTCAATCGGGAAAATGTTGCCCTACCTTTCATTATCAGCTAGTTCTTCAGTAGCAAGGAAGACTTTTGTCTGAGTAGTGTCTTGATAGACGGCTTCTCTGAAATCTCTATGTTCTTCCCATTCAGTAGCTAGGTCTTTTAGTTGATCAGATGGAAGTGTAACGTATACTGTGGTAGGATGTATGTTTTTCTTCCCATATTTCTTTTCTTGCCTTTGTCGCTCCACTAGGAGTAGGTAGGTTTTCAGACGTGGCAAAAGAAGCTTACTGCCAGCAATCTCCCGATTTCTAAATGGTAGATTATTAACGAACAGGGGTAGCAGCTCTGGATTACTTTGTCTGATCTTCGTGAACTCAAGGGACACCGACACCTGGGTCATTGTCACTCTGATTAGCCTTAACTAACTCTCTGTATATTAGTCGATTCATGCTCTGTGCATATTACATGCTTTTATTGGTCTACCATTGGCTAAAATACTTGGTCTGAAAGAAGAATTACTTGTCCTCCTGAAAATCCTATGTGGATGGTTGCTGAAGTCACTTTCCTTGGACATGATATGGCTATATTTCCCTGCTTCCACCTTTGGTCTTATGATGAGCAGTTTTCTGTTTTTCCTCTATACTCTTGTCAGTCTCCCTGATTTGTAATTGTAATTTCTCTCTGACGTCTAGTTTGAATCACTAGGGCACATGTTTCAGAGCAGTGTTTTTGGTGATAGCAGTATTCCTCAATTTGCTGCTGCATCCAGACTTGCAATCTTGGGCACAGGGGAAAGTAGAGGCAATAATAATAACTTGTAGAAGACGTACGGACCCTGTCTTCTCCGTCTCTCAATATTCATTGGCAGTCTTCTCTAAAAAGTTTTAATATTAAAGCATTTCGTGAACAATTCAGGTCCTAACCATGCATCCATCATTCCTCAATTTACTAGTATAATGCTTGTGGAGTTTCTGCAAAATGCAAGTTTCCTGCTAAAAATGTAATCCTATAGTTTTCCTCAACCAGTCCTATCCTTTCCAATATAGCTATTTTCAGATCTGCATGTGGTGTGGTCTCTTTTGGATTTACTGGCTGATAAGCAACTTTTAGGTCTTTTGCCAATAAAGCAGCTATCTATTGAGCCCTGTTTTACGATAGAGGCACGCATGGCTAAACCATGCGTTCCTCTGCAACTCAGCCCAAACCACAAATGCATCTTAACCATGCATTCCTTTACCACACTTGCTTTTACCATGCAATTTCATTGTAAAGGCATGATTGGTAAGGGGATATGCGTCATTAAGATACCAGTACCCAACCCACCTCCTCGCCCTAAGCCCTAAAATTCTATCCCCTACCTACCCCTCCCTGAGGCCAGAATCCTACCTTGTCCTGCTCTTAAAGGTAGCACTCCCCCTCCCAGAGGCCTAAAACCCTATCCCCTTTAAAAAATGGACGACCCCCTTACACTGAGCCCTAAAACGCACCCCACACTGAACTTAAACCTACCCATTTCCCCATGCTTGGACCTATCCCCTGCCTCCTTTAAAAAAAAACTACCTCGCCCCTCCTGCCCTGAGCCTTCAATCCTACCCTCACCCCTAAGAACTCCCCAAACACAGCACCATCCTTTAAAAAGATCCAACACCCCGCCCCCGTCCTGAGCCCTAAAAGCCTGCCCCCTTTTAACAAGACTGCCAGACCCCACTACCCTGAACTCTAAATCCGATGCCAACCCTTAAAAACTACCCCCAAACTCGGCTGCAGCCCCACTTACCTGTCAGCGTCCAGAGCTTCCTTTTCGAATGCTTTATCTTCCTCTCCCCACCCATCCGGACACTAGAGCGCACTATCTGCCTTAACCACGCATATGCGTAGTTCAGGCAAGCGTGGTTGCGCTTGCATTGGAACTGCACGCATGGCACTTCCCACGTTATTCCGCCCATTTCCAGGACAATGAAGCATTTTGAGAAATTCTTTCAAAGTTTGTAACGAAAGAGAATGATCTGCTTCTGACACGTAGTTCTGTAACGCATTGTCTGGTACATTGGTTCGTACCCTTCTAGCATTAGCAACCATCTGTGCTAAATAAGCAATAGCCTTGCCTTGAGCATTGATGTGTTTGTAGAACCTGTTGAAAAGCATTTCTTTCCAGTTGAGCTGTCTGACATATTGTTATAAGGCAATCTTTAAAAGTGTTTGTCCACTGTTGTCTACTGTTGAATGGGATCAATGGCATTTTATTTTATAATTATACTTTCATGGCGCCCAGCAACACCAGAGCTCAGAAAATCCAGACAAGTAAGTGTAATTAGGCTTCCTCTTTTTTTCTATCTCTCTCATTTATGAAATTGGGATTTATATAGAATATGTGCCATACAACTGTGCTACCCCTTGCCTTCGAGTCCAATTACGACTGGGCCTATGTATTCCAACTTGTGTGACTTGTGTGTAAACCCTGTTTGCGCACAGGTTGGACAAAGTGGAAGTTATTGATTTATTTATTGCATCCAATAATCATTGCATGAGTTAAATACCTCAACCTTTCGTCAACCTTTCTATAAAATCTCAACAGGTCAACCCTGAGGAAATTTAACAGTGGAAATTACCATACCATATGGATTTTGGTACATTAAACACATATATTTCCCTTGAAAACTCATAATAGATACAATTTTTTGCACCCAATTAATATAGCATCCTAGGGTATAGCAATTTATGAGTTGCAACTTTATTTCTACATGAACTCATAATCAGGTTCTTAGACCAGGGGCGGCTCTTCCACTAGGGCTGCGGAGCGTCGCCCCACTGCTTTCTTTCAGTGCGAGAAGCAAAAACATAAAATGGTAATAACTTCCAGTTATTACCATTTTATGTTTGGTTGCGGGCCTGCTCTGCAACCACAGCAGGGAAGGAGTGGTGTGCCTGTCCACTCTCGAGTGCCCAAAGACAGTTTGGTCTGCCTCCTAGGGCCATTCAAACTAGTCATGCACACTCTGCCCTTCTCCAAGTAGGCTGTATTGCAGCCTGCATGGAGAAGATGGCCTCCCCATAAGGCGCTGGCTGTGTGGCGTCCCGACCATACACAACACTGCTTGCAGCTTTGCGATTGGCCTAGGGGAGGGAGCCTGGCTGCATGCCTCCTGCTCCTGCCGGAGGCAGGGAAGCAGTAGAGCAGGAGCAGTGAAGACGCGGGACCCGGCTGGGATAAAGGTAAGTTACATTTTTTTTCAATAATTATTTTTAAATTAACCCCCCGCAACACCACCTGCTCGACCTCCCCTCACCCTTGAGCCATGCCGGCTGCGACTGCCTTAGACAATGTTTCATTTATGCTTCTCATACTAGTTACAACCCTTTCCCCCCTCCTCAGAATATATGCTAGTTGCTGCATTTACAAGATCATCTCCCCCTTGAATTGGACCAATTTAAGGGTTCTATTTCAAATAAAAGAACTTGGTTTGATGCCTTTACTAGCAATGGGTTTCTCCTGATTTTGTCCACCTTATTTAAATGCCTTTCTTGTTTCATTTTCCCTTTTTAGTGTGGCTTCTAAAAAAATTAAAGATCCGATTCTACTTGCCAAACATTCCTAGTCCGTGGTCCATCCTTGGTAAGCAAATCTGGTGCCTATCTCCGAGCCCCTTTGTGTATGATTACAGGTTCCTCCACACCTGTTTCTCCTCTGGTGGGTCAGCGTCTTTTTCAACATTACTCTTGAAGGGGGATATTCTCAAGAACGTGTGATAATTATCGCAAAATAATCTTAACGCAACTCTTCACATCGCAGTCTATCATGGGAAAATAATGCTGTGTTAACATTGGATCACTGAAACAATATCGATGACAAAAATATAGAACTACCATAATATCGAGTAAAAAATATAGAATGCCAAAATATCGAATTCCTATCTCCAAACAGGTAAGTACAAAAATATTGGATCAAAAATATTGTTGTACAAAATATTGTCAAAATATCAATTTTTTTTAAATGCTTTAAAGTAATTAAAAATGTATGAAATTATAAATGTAATTAACTTAAACATACTTAAAATACTTAAATACCTTAAAATTATTAAATAATTAATGTAAGTAAAAAAAAAAGCATACACATTGATTTGTTAATACATATATATATATGAACGTAATATTAATAAAAAATATACAATACTTTGACCATGGGATAGCGGAAAGGGTAACATTTACTATTACCTCTCCAGTGACTGAAACAGTAGAGAAAGCGTTGGATAGCGTAGGGGTAAAAATTACTATTCCCACTCCAGTGAGTGCAACAGTAGGGAAAGTGTTGGATAGCGAGAGGGTAAAAATTACTATTCCAACTCCAGAGAGTGCAACAGTAGGGAAAGCGTTGGATAGCCTAGGGGTAAAAATTACTATTCCCACTCCAGAGAGTGCAACAGTAGAGAAAGCATTGGATAGCGTAGGGGTAAAAATTACTATTCCCACTCCAGTGAGTGCAACAGTAGGGAAAGTGTTGGATAGCATAGGGGTAAAAATTACTATTTCCACTCTAGAGAGTGCAACAGTAGGGAAAGTGTTGGATAGCGTCGGGGTAATAGTAATTATTCCCACTCCAGTGAGTGCAACAGTAGGGAAAGCGTTCGATAGCGTACGGGTAAAAATTAATATTCTCACTCCAGAAAGTGCAACAGTAGGGAAAGCGTTGGATAGCGGGAGGGTAAAAATTACTATTCCCACTCCAGAGAGTGCAACAGTAGGGAAAGCGTTGGATAGCGTAGGGGTGAAAAATACTATTCCCACTCCAGTGAGTGCAACAGTAGGAAAAGCGTTGGATAGCGTAGGGATAAAAATTACTATTCTCACTCCAGTGAGTGCAACAGTAGGGAACGTGTTGGATAGTGGGAGGATAAAAATTACTATTCCCACTCCAGAGAGTGCAACAGTAGGGAAAGCATTGGATAGCGTAGGGGTAAAAATTACTATTTCCACTCCAGAGAGTGCAACAGTAGAGAAAGCATTGGATAGCGTAGGGGTAAAAATTACTATTCCCACTCCAGTGATGCAACAGTAGGGAAAGTGTTGGATAGCATAGGGGTAAAAATTACTATTTCCACTCTAGAGAGTGCAACAGTAGGGAAAGTGTTGGATAGCGTCGGGGTAATAGTAATTATTCCCACTCCAGTGAGTGCAACAGTAGGGAAAGCGTTCGATAGCGTACGGGTAAAAATTAATATTCTCACTCCAGAAAGTGCAACAGTAGGGAAAGCATTGGATAGCGGGAGGGTAAAAATGACTATTCCCACTCCAGAGAGTGCAACAGTAGGGAAAGCGTTGGATAACGTAGGGGTGAAAAATACTATTCCCACTCCAGTGAGTGCAACAGTAGGAAAAGCGTTGGATAGCGTAGGGATAAAAATTACTATTCTCACTCCAGTGAGTGCAACAGTAGGGAACGCGTTGGATAGTGGGAGGATAAAAATTACTATTCCCACTCCAGAGAGTGCAACAGTAGGGAAAGCATTGGATAGCGGAGGGGTAAAAACCCACAACCCGCTACAGAATTAAATTACGCAAAAATTAAATACCATAAAATTAATTACTTAAAATAAATTATAAAATAAATATATACTTTTCACACATATACTAACATAAAAACACTTTAAAAAAATCGATATTATTAAAATATCTATATTTTTAACATCTATATCATATACTTCGATATTTTGACTTTCTATAATTATGTAAATCGATATTACCTTACTTACCTCAAATTGGATATTTTTGTTGTCTATATTCTGTCCATTCGATATTTTGTCCATTACGTTTGATATTTTTGTTGCCTATATTCTGTCCATTCGATATTTTGTCCATTCTATATTTTTAACTCGATATGAATGCAATTCTATATTTTTTACTCGATATTATGACTGTATACCATTAACATTGTATTCTCAAAATGGCTTTACCATGTGATAGTCTCACGATAACGTGTCAAATGATCGCGTTAAAATCAACACGATGCCGCAAAAATGCGAAACACGAACGCGAAAAAAGCAGTAATGTCCGAACCCGCGGTACACAATTCAGTGATAACCAGAGACAGACCTGCAATTCCCAAGCGTCATGCAGGAAAATGCACCAGAAAACCAGTGAAAAAAAACGGTGAGATGACAATGTACGAGTACAACCCCACATCCGTGATGTAGAACAAATGTCCATTGTCCCGCATCAAATAGGCATCACCTCACAAACAGTCATGTACATTGACATGCAGTCTGCATGTAAACTGCGCCAATGCAGAAACATACATGGAACACACTGTGAAACAGCATCTCCCCTTCACATTGCAGAGGAACAACCAACACCTCCTGCACACAGACCTGTCATGTCCATGATCAATCAAGTGTGAAAACATGGACGAATGCAGGGGCAGTGACTCCCCCTTACGTACATGTTGCTCATGTTGTGGGACATGAGTTACAGGGTGCATCACTGCACCATGGTGGTACATAATTAACCCCAAAAGAATTCCTGTTTTCACTTATAGGTCACAAATGACAGCCTATATGTAATGATTTGGGACACATGTGAAACGCCAAAGAGTGGGTTTCTGTGCTACCTGTGACACACAGAAATGGCATTTCGAATACGTGACACCCTAAACAACCTCTCTGTACAGAGGTGACACACCCACCATCTATCATCAAATTATGAAAAAGTTAGCACTGCATGTCGCACTTACACTTGTCTGAGTGATGTGCTTGTACAGATGAGTGTCATGCACTCAGGGAATGTGTCTTGGAATGCATTTATTTGCACATTCTGTGCCTGTGGTCATTTTGTGCTGTCCCATGATTGCTAAGGACTGACATAATCTGTTGTGCTCATGTGAAGAAATTGTCAATTATGGTGTTCCTACGGGCTATCCCTGCTGCAGCTGCAGTGGGGTGTGGTCCACCTGCCTCATCTTCCTCATCATCGCCCAGTGCATCTGGGGCATTGGCACGTACACATATGCTGTGCAACAGACAACATACAACGATCATCTTACACACGATGCCTGGGCTGTACAGGAGCCTACCACCTGTGATGTCTAGGCTCCTGAAACGTGACTTCAACACGCCAAATGTGTGTTCCACGATGCACTTGGTGCGTTTGTCGGACGCATTTTACTGCTTCTGGGCCTGTGTGTTCGGGGCTCGGAGGGGTGTCATCATTCAAGCGCAGAGTGCATATCCTTCATCATCTGTGACAGTGCAGAGAGATGAGTCAATAGTTTGTTCTGCATGATGTGTTGGCAGGCTCACTGGTACATTGGTGTGTGATATGTGTGACAGTGGTTCTTGTATGACATGTACAGCATGTAGCAAATGTGCGGCATCAATGTGTATGACATAGCCTCAATGCTGCTCCTCCATTCCCCTGAACTATTTACAATAATGCATAGCCTGTCTGCGCATGTCCAACGGCACTGTGATGTTGTGCGCTGAAGGTGGGTGGCCACGTGTGTAGGCCTATGGTAAGGATAGGGCGGACACAGATGTAGAGTTCATGGCTGGCTGAACTCGCCATGCGGTTAATGGTAGAACTTTGGCTTATGCTGCGGTAATAGCGACAAACACAACACTTGGCATGTCAGATCCTTGACCCCGAGCGGGCTTGCGCTCCCTTAATTACACCTCGGCCGAGCCCGTACTCCGGGGGAATGCTACATAGCAACATTGTATATTGAGGGATGGGTGGCGCCGACACTTCAACAGAGACATATGCATTTGTTACTTCCTTGACAAGGCCTAAACTGAACCACGCCCTGAGCCCCGGGTTGATTAACCACACCCCTACGCTTGACTGTTGTACGCAAGTCCAGCCCACTTACGCTCACAGGGGGGTATGACACAGTTACATGGCCCAGGACTACCCCACCGCCTGAGGTGACAGGTGTGCGTCCGCTGTACACATCACAATGTAATATGGCAGGGCCCGGGGACCTCATGCATACATATTGACCACAGAGACACACTTATATAGTTTGTGGAACTGGCTACGGGCACGTGCGCCCGGCCCCTTTTATTGCCAGAGTCACATGTCCATGACGCCTGTGTTGGATGGGTGTAGGGTGAGTGTAAGCCACCCCTCAGGGACTGGTTGGTGCTGGAGAAAACTACAACAGTGATCAGACAATTAGAAGTTCAAAGTTCAAACAGCAAGGGTCCATTACTAGAGCAGCACAGAGTTAGTGACCTGGATGCACTGCGGCCGGCACATGCACACCGCCACGGGACTTTAACTTTGCATTGCACTGAGGTAGGACCATGCGAGCTGAGTGGGTCCTTGTTGATGTCCAAGGAGAATGTTGCGGAGTGTTTTGGGGGACAGTGGAAGATGTCCACCTGGGCATGATGCAGAGAGCAGAAGCTGGCAGAATCAGGCAAATGGAGGAGTGGAATGCTACTGCCTTGTTTTTGCCACAGAGTCCGTATCACCTACATGATGAGGAAGACAACCCCCAGGCCATTGACTCAGACGCCACCAAAGTTCAACCAGAGAGTGCCCATGAATGTCGGGCCACAGAGTTAGTGGCACTGGAGCTGAAAGGGTATGTAGTCCGTGGTGAGGCCTGTACAATGATATAAACTCTGCCATAAATAAATCAATACTCAGTTCCAAATGTGTGACCTACTTGACCACAGTGTAGTCCTGAGGCAGTAGACAGCAGGGGCACACAGCCACGTGTCATTGTACAGAGTTAGTGATACCAGGGCAGTTGGTGGTAGTGTTCGATCACCTCCATAACGATCATCCTTTTTTCCCCGGACTGAACCGCGACTACCTCTTACACCTCTCCTTGCATGCCATGATATGTACTCTGCCATTGAGAATTCAAGACTCAGTTCCAAATGTGTGATCTACTTGACCATAGTGTAGGCTGGAGGCAGTGGTGGAGTACATCAATGAGAAAGGAGTACTGCAGGCCTGTGTCACAGAGGCCGTGATAGTCTGAGGAAGCTGCCAAGGCCGCGGGCCTCAGCCTTGGAGCTTGCTCCAGCACATGGTGGGCCCTCTTTGACACATGCCAGTGTAGACAGGTGAGCAGTGAGGCCTGGGTGTGCAGGGGAGGGAAGATGGGTTTGGGACCAGTGGCTGGGGGGAAGCAGGCACACAGGATCGCAGGTAACACCGCTCACGGCGACGGCTTCATAGCCGGATGAGAGGCACCACCCTGGAAGACACGTTGGCGATTCTGGAAGAGAACCACGCCCAGGGCTACGTGCTTTTTATTCACAGCCCTACGCTGGCCTGGCATACGCTGGGCCAGCCCACTCTGCTCATACTTACAGGGGGGGACGTAACAAGCTACAATTCTGCGATGTTCCCCACTGGCTGGGGTGACATGGTTGCATCCACTGTCCACTTCACTCCATACACCAGCAGTGTATGTCAACATGGATATGTGTGTGGTCTGCATACTGCATTCTGTCCAGCACATCCACGCCACACTTGGCACTGTGTACATTCTCATTCATGGGTCACTTGCCCCCTATGCACATGCCTGGTTCTCACATCTCTCCACATTCTGCTATTGTGTGGCTGAGGTGCCATGCCATTGATGGCTCATGTAAATGGCTAACCCAGGTTACCACAGTAAGTTGTGCTGCCATGTCTGGTGAGTGGGCATGTTGTTTGGCTAGTTGTATGTGAGTTTTTAACGTGCATTACCAGAGTTGTGAGTTGCATGATTGTGGAGTTGGAGTGTGTGGTGTGTTCATTTGGTACTTACCAATGAGCAGAGCTTTTCCGTAGGTGCCATCCTGGAAGCGCTGGTTGATGATGGACTGTCGGAAGATGTAGGAATCATGCACACTGCCGGGGTAGTTGTCGAGGACATTGGTGAAGAGTCCCCTGTGGTTCACTTTTGCCTGCACATTGATGGAATGCGTGGCTTTCTGTTGCGGTAATTGTGTGCAGAGTCAGGAGGGGGCACAAGTAGGATATGTGTGCAGTTGATTGCCCCCAACACGTGCGGTCAGCCAGCTATGGCGTAGAAGCCTTGCTTAGTCTCCAGCTGCTCCTGCACATTGTAGGGGAAGTAAAGGTACTGGGGTACCAAGCTGATGATGGCATTCAAGACAATTGTCTTGAACTATGATAGGGCTGGCTGTGAGACTCCTCCGACTCTGGCAGTTGTTGGTTGGAAGGTACCAGAGGCCAGCAGATGCAGCACAGCCAGCAGCTTTGTCTGCGGAGTGATGTTGGGTGTCCGCTGTGTTGATACCAGCAGAATGGGGGCAATGATGTTCAGGATGCGGAGGATGGTTGTCCTTTTGAGCCTGCAGTGGGCAATGACATCCTCTGGTGTTAGGTCTGAGAGGCTGGTGTGTTTTATGAAGGTCCGCTGTCTTTGTCTGCGCTGCCTCTGTGGTAGTCCAGAGGGGAGGGATCCGGGGGGGGGGGGGGCAGGCCTGGGGGTGGTGGTTGCGGGTGTTGAGGCCCTCTTGGGGCTCTGAGCTGCATGACCAGTAGCTCCATGGCATCTGTTGTTCTTTAGGTGTGGCTCTGGGCTGGGCTCCCTTCTAAGGTGCAGGTTGTCGTCAGACTTTGCACCAGGTAGGAGCACATTATTGCATGTTTAGGGATGTTATTGCCAATCTGGCTGGTCATTGAGAATGTTACGGAGTGGTGTTGTCGAGGCTTTTTGCATGGGATCGCCTACTCTGCCTCTCATTAGCGATAGTTGCCGGGGTCATCTGTGGCGATGTTTTTTGCAGCTGCTATCGCAGGTAAACTAGTGTTATTGGCTGTTAGCACCAGCTTGTGAATGGGGTGATACATTTATCGCCACTTTGGCCGTGATAATGTGCCGATAACTCAGCGATATGACTTTGAGAATATACCCTCAGTCATCAAATTTTCTGCCATGGGTCCTTTCAGGGTTCTCCATGTCACCACTCTCTTGGCTCGTCTTTCATGACTGGCCGACTACTCCTGCAAGGCCTCCATGGGTTGGCATCTGCAGAGGCATCCTACATGCTTGCGTTTCTTCCCTTTCACAGCTTTTGGTTGGGTTTCTCTTCCAGCCAATTCCCCTGAGGCTTATCTGCTGCTTTCTCATAGACTGCGTAGGAGAAGTTGGCCTGGCATGTGCTGTTCAGTGGTTATAATGAGCACCTTGCACCAGTCCAAACAACCCCTCAGAGCTGATAGGTTAAAGACAACCTTATTAGAAAGCTATCCTAGTGGTAGCAATGGAGAGCAGCCTTCAGGCTAAGTCTTGAAGGAATGTAAAGCAGCTTGCTTCACCAGTCTTTAATCTCTTGAGTGGCTAAATGAAAAGATAACCACACCAGGTGTACAATATAAATATATATATATATATATATATATATATATATATATATATATATATATATATATATATATATATATATATATATATATATATATATATATATATATATATATATGTATATATGTATATATATATATATATATATATATATATATATATATATATATATATATATATATAATATATTTATTTATTCTTAAAAACACCCTACTAGTCTCTTTATGAGGCTAGAGGTCAATGCATATATGTTACACTTAGTATATCACAGTAAATTAGCACAATATACGTTAGGCCCTAGGGGCGAACCATACCATATATTAAGAAATTGGTATAAGAACCATGACTTGACTAGGCACAAGGTCTAGAGACTGTAGAATTGCTGAGGCCACAAGGAACCACCCAAGGTAGTGACAAAGGGGACCCACATGTGACGCGTGCAGTGTGAGAACACATCCGTGAATCGCTGTTACCTTCTATGGGGAAAAACACGGTCCAAAATGTAAAGATTAAGGACACTCAGGAGAAACTTTGAGTAAACCTCTTTAGACTTTAGGGGTTCTAGGGCCAAAACCCATGGGAGCACCAGAGTACTTGTGTTATTTCACCTAGGAAAGCCGGGTGCATAGGTGTTTTTTGGTGTCTGGAATCGTTGTTGATTTCAATGGCGATCTGCTGCAAAGTGCTGCTGCTGTTGAAGTGGAAAGTGTCCGGGGTGATCCAAGCCTGGATTGAAGATGAGAAGAACCTGAAAGCAGAGGGAATAGAGTCTGGGTCACTTGCCAGTGACCAGGGGCACGATAGACAAATACCCACCGATGTTAGGTGTTTCAGGTGTGAAGAGGTGAAGCTTGACTCTGCAGCCACGAGGACCAGGAGGTATCGACAATGACCAGGAGCTGGATTTGAGCTTTCCCACAAAGGATGTTGAGTGCTGCAGTGTTGGTGCCCGGATTGGACCTAGCAAGCATTGGCAACTGCAACCCATGCAGGGAAAGAAAATAGGCTTTGGTGCGGACCAGCAAGGTCTGGAGGACTCACTAAGTGGTGGAGAGTCAGGGCAAATCTGAAGCAATCAGGAAAACACAAGAAAAGTCAAAGTTTCCTTCTCAGGGACCCACCAGTCAATGGACCAGTGATCAAGCAAAAAAATAAAGGGCTGGCTCACGGAACACTCGTGGAGTGTAGGCTAGCAATCTTTGGTGGAAAAGGCGCTCGGGGTCTGGGCTACAAGTAACCCAATGCACAGCCTCAAGCAATGTCGAGAAGTTGATGCACTTGTAAATGTACACTGTGCCCAGCAGTTCCGGTTCCACGGAACTCACGAGTGCTGTGAGTCTCAGCTTTGCAGGAGACTTAGGTCGGCTTTAGAGAAGTCTGGAAATCTACCCCCTGGGCTGCAAATACTTTGGAGTCCGGCGGGCGCTTCAGAGATGCAGACTGGACTGATGCGTCGTTGGTGCCTGCCAAGCAGGGGAGTGACTCCTTTACTCCAAGGGAGATTCTTCAGTCATCTAGTCGTGTAGCTGGTCGAAGTTCCGAGATTTCTGTAGCAGAGTTTCATCCAGGTGTAATCTAAAGTCCTGTAGTCAGGGGTTCCTTTCTTATACCAAAAGAAGGGGTTGGACTAACTCTGGGGACCCACCTATGGGAGGGTTTGGAAAGAGGGGTGGCCTCACCCATTTCCTTTGTCCAGTTTCGCGTCAGAGCAGGGGCTGGTAGCCCCTGCAACCGGTTAGAACTGGGCTATGCACAGGGACACCAAATGTGCCACCAATGCAGACTTCTAAGCACTCTTGGAGTGCTCCCACCCATCCCCTATACACTAAAGCCTGTCTGGGAGGTGGTTACACCTCCCTGTGACAGGGAACCTATTGTTCAGGCCTCCCCTGCCGGAGTTTCGTCCAGCAGCAGGAGGCCAGACCTGTGTCTGTGGCTGCAGCATCCATTTTGTGATGCCAGGGCTCTTTTAAACTGGTACCGGGTATACTGGTGTGTGCATGTCTCTCCCTCTAGAAGGGTGGAATCATACTCCCGCTACGGGGGCTGTAGAGGGGCCCTGCTCATGCATGGGCTCTCTCTCTCACAAAACCCAGCACCCTGCCTTCAGGATTAATAAGACCTGCCAAAGGGGTGACTGATAGGTTTATATATGTAGTGATTTAAGGTAGATATAGGTAGCCTATATCTAAGTAAGGAGTGCATGCAGTAGCAGTCCTGTGGTGTAATTTTGGAAGGTTTCCCAAGGGTGGCGTAATGCATGCTGCAGCCCCTGGTAGGCCTCTGGGGTATCTATGCCCTTGGTACCTAAGGTACCTTATACTAGGGACTCATAAGGGTACCCCAGTAACCAAACTGGAGTGTACCTAAAGTACATAGAATCAATTTAGAGAGGAAGCAGCTAGGCTGGGATCCTGGATAGCAGGAACCCAGCTAGACTAAAGTCGAAAAACAATGAAACATCAGCAAAAAGTGGGGGTAACCATAAGAAGTAGATCCTATTCTCCTACACTGTGCCTTCTCTATTCCTGGGTTTGAGTCAGTCCAGTTTGGTCTCATTGATTTCCCATTCAGGGTCAGGAGAGATCAACTTGTCCGACTCCTCCTATCCTGGATGAGGCAGCCTCCTAACTTCTGGGTTTACAGTTGAAGTATGTGCACAGTAAGGTTCCTTGCTACAACAACATTTTGGAATCATTATATAGAATAAGGAATATGATTTCCATTACCTTTCTTATTTGATGCTGGACTTCTTTATCTAGTGTGCTTATGTGAGCATTAAGTAAGATGATGCTACCTATCATTAATCTACTCTGATCTTTTTCTAGCCTACCCTTTTATGTTTATAAATTATTATATATCTAAATTATTAAATACAGATGTAAGTAAATACAAAAGTTACATTTAACTGGTTGTCTTTCTCTGTGAACAGTGAAAAGATATGTGATGGAAGCTTTCAAGAGGAGAGAGACTTACATATTAAGTTGTGATTTGAAAAGTTTGCACTTCATGAATGCTGTCTTTGTGCAAATTAATGTTAAAATTGGTGTCCTATTGTTTCCTAAAACTATAATTGTCAATAAGGTACTGCTACAAATGCTGAAAGCTCCATATAATTTCTTGTTTTTAATAGCATGCCCTTTTATATAGTGCTTCATATACACTCCCACCCAGTGGCAGCTGGTGGCAATTAAAAGTGGTGCAGCGAAGAAAAAAAAGTAAGGGATGACTCTTAAGTAGTGAGCAAGCATTGCATTTTATGGCATGACACGGAGGCTAACATTATGCAAATCTCCTTTATTTCAAGTTCACAGCAGCAACAATTGAAGAATATGGAACTTCAATGAACATTCAAACATACTATTAAGTCCTCCCATATGCAGCCATCTTCCTTCTTTGTTGCTCACAAGATAAGTACTACATTCTCTAACTTTAGAACTTCAGTATATTTTCTGTGGAATATAACATTTTACTTACATATGTCTTTACCTATGCGTTCTATATAATGTAATAAGGACTAATGTTGACTTCCCTACACATTTTATTCCCTTTTCAGCCTTTTTAGGCCCGAAAACTCATCACCTTTAATTACACCGGTTTGACTTGAAACCGGATTCTATAAACCATTGGCCCTTATTTCACGCGTACCCCTTAATAAGGGAAATTCCTCAAACTGCCTTCACCATCCCCACTTATTCATAAAAAGACAACTGGGATCATATGTACCTTCAAATCCTCTCTTGCGTTGTCTCCCAACGCAAGCAGCCCGGTTTCCTGTTCAGGTCAAATGTGCCCAGGGAACCGCGTCTACTGCCCCTGACAACGGGGAGTGAGACATGCGATCCTACACCGCCTTACGCCCCTCGGCCATGACAGTGTGTCACATCGCTGCACAAAGAAACAATATATTCAATGATTAGGACAACAACAAGAGCCTTAGAGGAAAGGCTATAAGCAGACAGTCATGCACGTCAAATACGTGCGTGGCCACCATTTTAACATGTTGGGATGCGTCAATGCATCTCAATGCGACATACATTTTGTCTCTTTGGTCACCATGACGTGACAGATAAAACTTTCAAACACCCTGTGCCGATAAGCAGTTTCTTTCGACAGAACAACTGATATCAACCTCCTCCCTCTACGCTTGTAGAAATTTACAAGTACATAGGGATTTAAAGATATTCTTAACAAAGTAAAACAAACAAAGGGTATTATTATAACTTTTACTGCCCCCCACTGAAATTATGTCTGCAGTGCCCTCAGAAATAATGAGGAGAAACTAGAACAACTAGTTAACAAGGCCCTACACAAAGTATTGGGTTTCCTTGATAGACACCATTAAAAAGAAAATAGACAGCATCTCCAACAAAGGAGGACCATCTACAAGCTGCTTGGACGGGGCAGGTAAGGCCCCAAGAAAGAGGGCTTCTGGAGGAACCCTCTATAAAGGGACCAAGAAAACTAAATTCACCCAAGGAATCTCTTCACGCTTTCCAAGCGGTGACAAGAACAGTGACTCGGGCTCCACAGACGAGCAAGAAATAGGCCCTGAGATTCCCGATCCCTATTGACAGTGATGAGAATTTTGAACCAGAAATAGAGCTTTCGTGCTCTTCGAAGTTCGACACCGATATTGAGGAGGTAGAGGTAAAGAGACTCAGAAGCTCTGACAATGCATCCAAGGCCTCAGGATCCAAAATGGGCCTTATGGATCTGTTTGTAGATGACATGCTTGACGGTTGACCCTCTCCTGATCATACACCCCTTATTACCTGAGTGGGCACCCTTGCAACACGTTGCGGACTACCTGTCCTTCTTGTTGAGAAAGGAAATCCCTTAAGAGGTTAGATCTAGACTATGCTCGGAGTGCCCACGGCCCATTCTACCTGACAAAGTGTCCATGACCCCTGAATTAGAACCTAAAGTAGTAGTGTTCATAGCCAAGAACGTGAAAGACCCTAGGAAAGGTATTGACAAAGGCCTGAAATACTACCAAGACTGCCTCCTTGATATCATAGGGCCACTAACAAATATATTTGAAATGGCAGAGCTAGCCTATCTTGGCAAAACCCTGATCGACCCAAAGAAACTCCACTAATGGGTCCAAAGAACCTTATGCCTCCTAGGCAATGCTAACACCGCAATTTCCACGGAGAGAAGAAAGGGTGTTCTACTCAAAATTGACCCTAAATTAGTAGAACTAGCTAATAAACACAGGGGACCCAGCTTCCAGGGCCTCCTCTTCGGGGAAGACTTAATAAAAGGGATGGTGAAAATGTAGGAGTATTCACATCCATCCAGAAATCCCAAAAGGATATTAATAAAGTATTCCAGGATAGGGTTTTTGGCAGGGCCGGAAGATTGCGGGGTCGGTTCCTCGGCCAGGAACAACCCACTACAAGACTCTTCCTGGGCTGTGGTGCCAAATTCTCTCAACCAGCCTAGACTATCAATCAACCCTTCTACCCACAAAGATAATGAAACAGTGGAAGAACTCTCAGAGGCGAACAGGAACAGTGAAGTTTCTCCAGAGGTAGGAATTTCGAAAGACCTTTCAGGTACCCCTATGAGGGTGGGAGGCAGATTGGCCCAATTCTCTGGGAACTGGAAGTTAGTGACACAGGACCCCAGGGGATACAAAATAAATTTCCTGGATACCCCTACCCAAGCGAAGAGATCACAGGGCATATCCTTTTCACTCAAAGACAGAAAACTAGTGTTGCAGGAAGTAAAGGATCTATTAGCAAAAGGTGCAATAAGGAAGGGTTCAGAGTTAGTTTCGTCAGCAACATCTTCCTTGTGGAGATATAGGACAGGGGCTGAGCCAGTAATAAACCTCAAAGATTTAAACCAATGGGTAATGTACCACCATTTCAAAATGGAAGGGATCCATCGTCTAAGAGACATACAAAGGAAAGGGGATTGGCTGACAAGACAAGATCTGAAGGATGCCTACCTGACGAGTCCAATTTGAGGCCCACACCAAAGATTCCTTTGATTTACCTGGGAGGGAAAACTATTGGAGTTTGGCAGTCTCCCATTCGGACTATCGTCAGCCCCTTAGTGCGTCAACAAGGTCCTACAAACTGTAACAACTTGACTCAGGGAAAAGGAAGTGAGACTAATAATATACCTGGACAATATACTAATAATGGTTCAATCCGAGTTAACAGCATCTTGTCATACAGAACTCACCATGCGACTGTTAGAACACCTGGGTTTTCTAATAAACAAGAAAAGTCATGTATAGTACCGAGCCAACAGACACAATTCCTAGGTTTTGTGGTAAACACAGTAAAAGCAGAACTCTAACTCCCAGGAAACAAAGTAAGGAAATTTAGAAAGGAATTGAGAAAATTACGAGCAAAAAAGAATTTCCTGTTAAGGCTCCTAGCGAGATCTTAGGCCTCCTATTATCCGCAATCCAAGCCATTTTTCCTGGCCCTATACTTTTGGGCCCTTCAAAGATTCAAAGCAAGTGCACTGAACTCAACACAATCTTTTGAATAACCGGAAGTTTGGTAATGCACTGATTCCTTCTCTTCAATGATAACAACTTAGATTCATAGCAGTAGGCCCACCTATTCTGTGTCTGAGTCATTACACCGGGTATTTGTAAATGTGAATTGTAATGTTTAGAATATGAGCCTAGTTTCTGCATATATATAAAAAAAGCCTCTAGCACTACATTCTTGGGCCTGGTGGTATCTTAGTGGAATAATCCTAGCACATATGCACTCCCCTTTCTCAGGGGTGGAAGAGTCTGAGTGAAACTGTACCTGTGTGAATTTGAGTCTTCTTTTTTCTCCTTGGGACATTATTTTTCTTCACTATTTAGAAGTGCCCTGATCCCTTGGGTTGGTGGGGCCTCCTCTGTTTTCCACTCACTGTCGCGGACTAGTTCTCCATAAATTTAAAGGACTCCAGCAATTGGAGATTAGACAGAGAGATATTCCTGACTATCCAAACAAATGGGGTTCCTTCAAGACAGACCTTTTTGTAGACAAACTTTACACTCAGCTGAAGGATTTCTTCAGCTCGAGAACGGGCCCTCAAACTTGAGGTATAGATGCTGTCCTCCAAAACTGGAGTAGTTTAGGAGCCTATGCTTTCTCACCATTTGCCTTGCTTCCTCAACTACTTCTATATGCATGTCGGTACAGAGAGAGCTTTGTAGTGATAACTCCCCTCTGGAGATCACAAGCCTGGTTCCCAATCATTCTGAATATGAGCATAGACTTCCCAATCTTAATACCATCATTCAGAGAAATATTCCTAGACCCAGAGGGAGACTTTCACTCCCTTGGAGAACAGGGGCTATTGATTCTAATGGCCTGAAAGATTTCAGGAGACAGTGGTGAATCCCAGGACTTTTGCCAGATGCTTTCTGACTCATATCTGAATCGTGGGCATCTGGAACAAAGAAAGCATATCGACTGGCATGGAACAAATGGATTTGTAGATGTTTTCAATGAGGTCATGATCCCATTTCAGCTGATTCAGTGCATGTTGTAAACTACCTGTCAGAGTTTTTCACGTCAGGCTTAAGTTACAGAACAGTTAACGTTTACAGATCAGCTATAGCTGCAGGACACTCCTTAGTAGATGGCATCTCAGTGGGACAAAACTTATTGACTAAGAAAATAATGAGAAGTATGTGTGTACTAAACCCTCCAACTGCAAAATACACCTCCTTATGGGATGTTAGCGACATCTTACAAACCCTAACCGCCTGAGGCGAGAACTCGAGCCTACCCCTACAACGTAGTTCTTGCACTATTATGTCTAGTATCTTTTAGACAAACTTCAGATGTAAGGGCTTTAGATGTCTCCAGCAGGGCGTACCAACCAAAAGGAGTTTGTTTTTACCTTAAAAAGAGAACCAAGACTATGTCATGCTCTATCTTCTACCCTTTCTTTCCTCGGAATGAAAGACTTTGCGTTGTAAAATGCCTGAAAGAATATGAAAGAAGAACATAAAGCCTGAGAGAAAACGAGAAACAATGATTAATTTCACATAGATGGTCTCACAGGGGAGTTTCTTCTCCCATGTTGGCAAGATGGGTGAAAGAAGTTATGCATGAAAGTGGTGTGGATGTCACTGTTTTTGAGGCACACTCCTTTAGAGGTACTTCGGCTTCCAAAGCCTTTATCCTTGAAGGAGGTCTACAAGAAATCCTAAGGTCCTCAGGCAGCAGACAGGACGAATGAAAGCAAGTTTAAGAACTGTTATTTTTAGACCAATCACAAATGTGATTGATAACGTACTTAATGCTCTTTAAACTTGCATAATGTTAGCCTCCATGTCATGCCATCAAATTTCGATTTGTCACAGCCTGTTGGGCAGAAAATTTGGATTTTATTAAAGACATAGAGGCTTAGATTATCCCTCCACCTGCCATTGTAACCCGCCCTGATGATGCTAAAGAAATTACATAAACCTATTGATGTCTCTTTCAGAATAAGGAGTTTGATCTTCTTGATTCTCCCCTAGAAAACTGTTACCGACTGAAGATTAAACTTTTTTTGTTTAAGTTATCTTGTTCACAGATCCACAAAGAATGAAGATGGCTGAGTGTGGGGGGACTTTATAGTATGTTAGAATGATCATTGAAGTTCCATATTCTTCAATTGTTGCCGCTGTGAGTTGGCAATAAAAAACATTTGCATAATCTTAGCCTCCGTGTCTTTAATAAAATCCAGATTTACTGCCCACCAGGCTGTGAAAAATCTAAATTTTCTCTTACTTCCACCTTGCCATTATTTTGAAAACTGTGTGAAAAAAACATCACCTCCATTTGCACAGAATCACAAATACAACAGGAATATGTGAGCTCTGCTCTGTACAGGGAAGCCAAGGACGGATTGGGCATGTATTCTGAACACCTTTTTGAACCCCTGACAGTGACAGGCACTGGGAAAATCTCATAGTGCCGTCATCCTCCGCTCCAGAGCACTAAATTGTAGCCCGTTAAAAACACTGCTAGGTGACTGAACTATATGGTTCTCAACCCTTTCCTCTACCTTGGGTGCAGCCTGGAATAAAAAGAAAACCTACACAAAATATAGTGTAATGTACTGAGTGCAGTAGAGGTAACTTCCTCTATGTCCCTCATCATTTCCTCCTCTGCGTGCATTTCATTACACATCCCTCAAGCCACGCACTCCTTAAATGGAGTGCAGAATTTCCTTTACGCTGCAAGGTGCATCCTCTCTAAGTGCACTGCAGGGACCCATCTCGTGTATCCAGTGCTGACAGAATTCCCCACTGGGGCAGTTAGTTCTGTGTGCAGAAGAAGAGAGATTATCCTTGTTATGGAATTCTTTGGAACTCTTTCTTCACACGTCTGTGGGTGTCAGAGAAACAGAATGGGGTGAGATACGAATGGCAAAAGTGGAGCTTTGCAATATCAGGGTGCAGAGCAGGGACAGGTGCCTGGAAAGTAGGGGAAGGTGATATGTAATATCAGGATGCAGAGCATGCATAGGTGCCACGGATGAACTCTACAACACAAGTGCCTGAGCATAAGCAATACAGAAGTGGAATCAGAAGCATCAGCAAGCAAAGACAAGTGGACAATCCAGAAGGCAGGGAGATCAGTTCTGCGATATCAGTGTGAAGCGGTGGCGACAAGCTGGCTCCGTCGTTATTAAACCACTAAAGCTTAAAGCAGTCCCAGTGAGACATCAGTGGCACTTCCTCCCGTAGGGTGGAGGAGCGTTGCCCCCTCACTGACAGTGCTGCAAGAATGAGAAATAAAACGGTGATGAAGATATTTCATTGCCAGTTTATTTTTCATTTGAGCCGAGCCAAATGGCAGCGCTGAGCTGTTCCTGCTCTCCACCTAGCTGTCTAAGACAGGTAGGTGGAGAGGTTTGAAATGCGCATGTCAGAATGGCTGTCGCAGGACTGCCGGCCAAAGTGACATGCGCAACTTAAACTGGAGCAGCCAGCAGCTCTGCTCCCTCCTACCAATCAGAAGCTATGGCCCCGCTTAACGCTGCTGCTCGGCTGAAATGAAAAATAAAATGTTAATGAAATGTTTTCTTTACCATTGTATTTTACATGCTTGCTGCACTGTCAGTGAGGTGGGGGCAATGTTCCTAAGTCCTAAGGGAGGAACCACCACTGCTCCCACCACTACAAAGTGCTGTATATTATATATTATAGGTATCACTGTTACCGAACAAGGAAGGATGGATGAATCTGCATATCTGATAGACAGATGGCCGCAAATGAATTCCCCTTTATAAAGCATCTTTCTCAAAAAACAGTATTTTCTATACCCCACTCCTATTGCCAGGGGATTTTATGGTCTGCAACCCTGAAGAGGCATACGCAGTAGGTGGAGGCTAATGCACTTGATTCTTGCATTTGCTGTGCAGGCCTGAAAAGTGTATTCTTCTTTGAAGTATTAGCGAGTGTGGAAGTAACACCCCTAGTTTCTTTTGAATTCCGCCAGCACAGAATTACACAAGGTCACTCTGTTAAAGCTTACAGGAACCACCATGAACATCTGTCAGCCCTAGGGTGGTCTTTCCCTATTTTTTTTCACCCTTCCCTTATTTTTCCCACCTATTTTTTTTGTTGGCCTTAGGTCTCCGGGCACCTTCCCATTGCCAATCAATGCTAAGGTGCAGGTGCTCTCTACTTCAAACATGGCTGCCACTGGCCCCTGCTACTGCAGCGTGGTCTTTTTCTAGTAGCACCCTAGTTGCCAGGAGCTGGCTGGGAC
This sequence comes from Lissotriton vulgaris, assembly GCF_964263255.1. NCBI lineage: Eukaryota > Metazoa > Chordata > Amphibia > Caudata > Salamandridae > Lissotriton > Lissotriton vulgaris. The sequence continues at coordinate 930,444,166 of NC_141693.1, read as the reverse complement.
CCCAAACATTGTGGCAATGCCAGCCTTCCATCGCCTGCTCTTAGTTAGAGTGGGGAAGCTCCTGGAACCTTCCAGAACAGAGGAGGAGCCTATTTTTGCCACCTCAGAGAGTTGTCACCTCACCTGGGCACATATAAGGAAGGGAGGGAAACTTTTTAGTCAGTTGGGGCATCACTGACCTGGGGGACCCAAGCAGGAGATTTAGGCGGTAGGGCCCAGTCAGGGACCTATGCCACTGGGAGTGACAGGGCTTAGGTGTTGCCTTCCAAGTAGAGTGAGGAACCCTGAGCTAGCCCACTGATCTGGCCCGGCGGGAGGGAAACCCAGGGACTATCTTCAGTGACCCTCTGAGGGAACTTGACCAGCCTTCAACTCAACCACCCCCCCCCCCCCTCCGACCTGCTGCACCCCCGGATTGGCCCTGTCATCGGCGCGGGAGTCTGCGGAGCGCTTTCCTGGCCCTTGCAGCACGTGACACACCGGAGGGCTCCGAGAGGAGTAAGGGAACTCCCTACGCAAGAGAAGCTTCGCAAGGGCTCCCCGAGGAGCCAAAGACCACAAGGTAAACCCCGGGGAGGAGGGCAGAAGGCCGAAAAAGGCAACGGGTTCGCCCCTCCTCAGGAGAAACTGTTGCTCGGCCCCGTTGGCCCTGATTGGCCCCTTAAGGAACAGGAACTGGGCCAAAGTCCTGCCAGACACCTTTGGGGTATACGATTAATAAAGTTAACCCCCTGTTGGGGGACTGACTGCTCAGAAGGAGGTTCAAATGCCTGTCTTTACCAGATGAAAAGGTTTATTATTACCCAATGAAATGTTTACCTTTACCTGATAAAATGCTTAGGTCAGCCTAATGACCTGGTTAGCCCTGATTTAGGAAATGTTCATTACCGGTGAATGAGAATAATGAAATGCTTATTCCTGCTTGAGGAAACGTTTTATTCTTGCCTAAGTAGTTTTATTCCTGCCTAGGGTGATGTTGCCTGATCTTTAAGGAAATGAGTTCCAGCTATTGTGATTTTTGATGGCTCTACCTGAAAAGTACTTGAATGTCGCTTCAATGACTTTCTTGAAGAGGCGGGCTTCATGGAATGTTCATGGTGATAAGCTACAGTGATTATTGAATTGCACCCCTGATGAAATGTTTTAATAGGGGAAGGTATTGAGTGATTGACTACCCTGCGTTTTATTCCAGATAAAAGCATATTGTTTTAAATCACAACTCAGTGGTGTGGGCCCAGTTATTGCGTGCATTTATTCTCTCAGTGGATACGTGTGCTGTGTAGTCACTTAACACCTGAGCTTTCCGGTGCCTACCTGCTCGTGCCAGGCTACCCCCGGGGAACTGGTGACTCCAGTTCCTACAACATCCCACACCTAATATAAAAAATCACTCTAGCTGAAGCAACATCGGCAAAAACAAACATAACCATTTTGCACAAACAATGTTTTAGTTCACACAAAATGAAGTTGGAAATCTAAATCTCATGTTTATTGAGGCATAACATCTAGGCCTAACATACTTATGCTAAGGGGTATATTTACTAGGAAATGGAGCAGCATGACGCTGTGAGCAATGTTGCAGCACCGCACGGCGTCATTTAAAAAACACAGGGATGCACTGTATTTACAAGAATACGATGAACCCCTGTATTTTTCCTTGCACTGGCACAAAAAAAAGCATAGCACCAACACAAACTCCCTTGTGCCGTAGTGCAAGGGTGCATGTGTTGCAGCGATGATTCTCTGCAACCCAGGCAGTCTTGCACCATGGTGTGAGGATGTCTGTGTTGCAGGGATGATTGTTGTTGTGCAGGAAGGGATACCTTCCTGCCCATATACAATCTTTAAAGGCGATTTTCTCTTTCTATGTGTATTGCAGAATGCAGCACACATAGAAAGAGCACAAACAAAGAGAAATAAATGGGTTTCTACTCGTTGTACCATTCTAACGACTGCTTTTGAATGGTGTTAGTTTTTGGCGCTACCTCAGATTTACAGATCCTTGTAAATCTGGGGTAGTGTCAAAATCAATGGGTGTTGTGGTTAGAACACCCATTGCAGGCCCCTTTCACTGCGTGCAAGGATACCATATTTACAAAGCAGTGTTAAGCCATGCAAAGTGGCTTAACACCGCTTTGTCAGCATAGTGCAGGGCATTGAGCAACCGGAACGTCGGAAAAAGTGATGTTCTGGTGGCACAATCTCCTTGGAAAGAGGCTCCTAGGTGTGAACCGTTCACTCAGTTCCCTCCAATACTCAAACATTGACAATGTTAACATGCATCAAGGCTTAGAATGTATACTAACATCATCAATCATGGAGAACACATTCACACACAAAACACTGTGGTCCTTTCTTGATTATTCATTAATAAATACATAAGGTTAAATGGAGTGCAGAATTTCCTTTACGCTGCAAGGTGCATCCACTCTAAGTGCACTGCAGGGACCCATCTCGTGTTTCCAGTGCTGACAGAATTCCCCACTGGGGCAGTGCCTGGGCAGTTAGTTCTGTGTGCAGGAGAAGAGAGATTATCCTTGTTATGGAATTCTTTGGAACTCTTTCTTCACACGTCTGTGGGTGTCAGAGAAACAGAATGGGGTAAGATACGTATGGCAAAAGTGGATGGAGCTTTGCAATATCAGGGTGCAGAGCAGGGACAGGTGCCTGGAAAGTAGGGGAAGGTGATATGTAATATCAGAATGCAGAGCATGCATAGGTGCCACGAATGAACTCTACAACACAAGTGCCTGAGCATAAGCAATACAGAATTGGAATCAGAAGCATCAGCAAGCAAAGACAAGTGGACAATCCAGAAGGCAGGGAGAGCAGTTCTGCGATATCAGTGTGAAGCGGTGGCGTCAAGCTGGCTCCGTCTTTATTAAACCACTAAAGCTTAAAGCAGTCCCAGTGAGACACCAGTGGCGCTTCCTCCCGTAGGGTGGAGAAGCGTTGCCCTCTCACTGACAGTGCTGCATATGCAATCTTTAAAGGCGATTTTCTCTTTCTATGTGTATTGCAGAATGCAGCACACAAAGAAAGAGCACAAACAAAGAGAAATAAAAGGGTTTCTACTCGTTGTACTATTCTAACGTCTGCTTTTGAATGGTGTTAGTTTTTGGCGCTACCTCAGATTTACAGATCCTTGTAAATCTGGGGTAGTGTCAAAAGCAATGGGTGCTGTGGTTAGAACACCCACAGCAACACCCATTGCAGGCCCCTTTCACTGTGTGAAAGGATACCATATTTACAAAGCAGTGTTAAGCCATGCAAAGTGGCTTAACACCGCTTTGTCAACATAGTGCAGGGCATTGAGCAACCGGAACGTCGGAAAAAGTGATGTTCTGGTGGCGCAATCTCCTTGGAAATAGGCCCCTAGGTGTGAACCATTTACTCAGTTCCCTCCAATACTCAAACATTGACTATGTTAGCATGCATCAAGGCTTAGAATGTATACTAACATCATCAATCATGGAGAACATATTCACACACAAAACACTGTGGTCCTTTCTTGATTATCCATTAATAAATACATAAGGTATTAGCGCTAAAGTCTGCACTCAGGAACGGTAGACCATGGTGGGTTAAAAGCAACAGTTACTGGAAAGTCTTTTCTTTATTGATTCTAGTAATGAAGTACAATCCAAAACTGAAAACAGTATTAAAGAAAACATTGGATTTTGAAAAACGAAATTATCAACCTATTGCTCATTTAGGATGTTCGTGTAACACATGGCAATCAATCAATAAGGTGGTTTGTAAAGCGCGACTACTCGCCCGTAAGGGTCTCAAGACCCTGAGGGGGGTAGTGGAGGCTGGAGCTACTGTTCCATTGAAGGCACTGTGGTTCAGTGGAAGAGCCAGGTCTTGAGGTTCTTCCTGAATTGAGGCAGTGACGGTGAATGCCTGAGGTGGAGAGGCAGGGTGTTCCAGGTCTCTGCTGCAAGGTAGGAGAAGGATCTTCCACTGGCTGTGGTCTTGTGGATACATGGGACGGTAGACAGTGCCAGCTGGGCGAAGTGGAGGTTGCTGGTGGGTGCCTGGAATGTAAAGCGGTGGTATGAGTTCAGCATTGGGTGCTTGTGAGAAAAAAACTTAATTATGAGTAGATTTACATTTAAACATGTGCTATATTTGCTCCTTTAGGGAGTTAACAGAAATCCGGAGGTTAACACTTGGAATTCTATGACATTTGTAAATTTCTTGGTATAATCCCCATCCTCCTAATCCGAATAGGTGTTGGGGATTTATTTACTCTGGCTTTGTGTTTATGGATAAAATCTTTTTTCTTCTTGAACACCGAAATTAAATGTGAATGCTTCTATAGTGACAAAATTCAATGGAAAAATTTCTCCTGTCTTAATAGGAGGATTTTCAACTCCTTTTTAAATTTAATTCGATCCGGGATAGACCTCAATTGTCCAGGCTGATAATTCCATATAGAGACAATTCCATATAGAGACAGGAGTTGGGTATCATCTGCATATGAGATAACCGTAACATAAATCTTGACATAAATTATTTTTTTTATACCTAGGTGGCATATTGCTACACAAAAGTTTTTTGAATGAGGCCCGTAGTCTCTATTTTCATGCAATAAAATATGTTTCTTTATATTTGGGCAATTTTGGGAGCGGACAAAGAGATGCATATATTTGTTAACATACCTTGGGCCATTTCCTCATCTATTTCAGTGCTCAGCACAGATGCAGAACAGTTCCATGCATTTGCTTTTCCTGAAATTTCTCTGTCCACAGCACAGTCCTAGCTCTGTTGGCCTCCAGGTGGCATCCCACTGTGATGTGCTCTTGCCAAAGATCACAATTTGATTTTTGGCGGTGGTCAGCTTTAGACAGATGGTCTTAATCCAGTGGGCAATTTCAGCGAAGCAGGCATTGAATTTGATCTGGGTACTGGGCAACTTGTCGGTGAGGGATAGAATGATTTTCATGGTGTTGGCATAGGAGAGAATGTCGATATCATGAGAGTGAATGAAGCTGCCTAGAGGGATCATGTATGCATTGACTTGGGTGTTCATGTTAAGTTTGCTGTTGATAATGAGACTGAGGTTCTTGGCATGGGTGGTGAGGGTGGGTTTTGGTCCTAGGTCTGTTGTCCACGAAGTGGAGTACTATTGTGATGTGCTCTTCACAAAGATCATGATTTTGGTCCTGTCGGTGAACAGGTTTAGACAGTTGGTCTTCATCTGGTGAGCGATTTCAGTCATACAGGCATTGGTGAGCGATTTCAGTCATACAGGCATTGAACTTGATCCGGGTACTTGCCAGCTTGTCCATAAGGGAGAAAATGAGTTTCGTATTGTCGGTGTAAGAGAAGACGTTGTTGTTGTGAGAGTGGGTGATGCTGGCTAGAGAATCATGATTCCTTTGAAGAGGGTTGGCTCAGGGAGGATCCTTGCGGACTCTGCGGAAAAGGTTGCGCGTGTCCAATATGTACAGTGCCATGCTGACTGACTGGGTCCTTCCAATCAAGAAGGAGCAGATCTAACTGAGTGCATGTCCTTGGATTCCGATGTCATGTAGGTGTTGGATGAGAATGGGGTGGAAGATTGTGTCAAATGCTGTCGAGAGGTCCTGGAAGATGAGGGCTATCATGTCTCCTCTGTCTCCTCTGTCCAGAGTCATGCAGATGTCATATGACCTCACATTGATGTCATCTGTGTCAGCGATATGGGCAGTTTCCAATGCTGAGGTTGGGTCTGAAACCAGACTAAATGTTGCTGAGGATTTAGTGGTCTTTGAGGTGTTCAGTGAGGTGTCTGTTGATGATTTTCTTTAGGAGCTTGACCGGGAAAGGTAGCCCATGGATTGGCCTGTAGGTGACGAACATTGAAGGGTCCAAAGAGGGTTTCTTCAGCAATGGAAGGACAGTTGCGTTTTTACAAGCATTTGGGATGGATGCGGAGGCCATGGAGGCACTCAGAGTGGGTGTGTGCTTGGTGCTAATGGTTTACAGTCCTCTGGAGGCGTAGTGGAGCAGTGGCCCTGGTTTGATCAACGTTGTGTTTTCTGCAGGCTCTCAGAAGGGTTTTTCTTTTCAGGTTCACCTGAGGAGCGTCTTATTGGATATACGTTCTATTCCTCCATAACTTGACAACTGTGGCTGGTACCTGCTGTGTAATATGTTATAAGTTTTGAGTCTGATACCAATCCACTAGGGTGTTTTTCAATAAATATAAAGCAAAGCAATAGTTAGGTTGAGAAGCGGAGAGAGTTTGATCATGCCTGCCAGCCACCAGTGCCTCATCAGGTTGACTATACACATATATGTGTGGGTTTTTCTATAGAACATTCCTAAATGGGAAGCAGGTGAGAGCTGTACAGATGTGTTGGGAGATGATAAAAATCTGTGCATCTTTAATTTACATCTATGAATTTCACAGTTACACTTCACAATTTTATATATTAAGTGAAAGACACTGGAAAATTAACGGGCATATTAACAAGGGCTTTATCTCTGCTTTTTTGGCTTTAAAAGCCAAAGAAGCGGAGATAACAATATCGCCCTATCAACAACAGGGTGCTAACATACAAAATCGCATGTTACCACCCTTTTTCTCTATGCCTCCCTTTCCATCTCTAATGAGATGCAGAGTGGGCGTTCAAGAGCAAAAGCTTCACACAAACCCTTGCGCTAACCATGATTCATGCTGCTTTTTTACGTCTGCTAATTTTCAGATATAGCCATGTAATCCAATGGGAGTTGGATTACCTGGCTAAATTCACCATGGGCTATCAACAAGGATATCCCTATCCTTATAGTTTTATCACTGCATTACCAGAGATAACCTCCCAAAATGCCTCTATCGCTGGATTTTTTTATCGCCTAGACCAGTGGTTCCCAAACTTTTTTGTCTCGTGGCTCTCTTGTCCAAATTGGCAGTTGGCCGTGGCTCCCCACCATATTTTTACCCGCGCACCGGGGTGCCGCAGCGCACACTTTGGGAACCACTGGTCTACATGAAGAATCAAGCCTAGACGTGATGAAGGATTCAGAGAGTAGCCATCACCATCAAACTTTATTTGCAATCACAAAGATCTTATAAAGTACATGTCAATGCATACAACACCATCATAGAGTAGTATAAAGCACTCCCACTAAAAGTAACCAGGCTAGAGAAAGGCTCAAGGAGCTCTGTGGCATTACAAGAAGTGTACGTGGGGTGGGCTCTGATCATGGGCGTCCGCAGAAATGTTTCCAGGGGGCGCAAATTTTTAACTTCATCACCACCCCCCCTTGCACCCTTCTCCCCTCTGCCTTCAACCCTTCTCCCCTCCCCCTTGCACCCTTCTACCCCCTCTGCCTTGCACCATTCTTCACTCTGCCTTGCACCCTTCTCCGCTCTGCCTTGCACCCTTCTCCTCTGTGCCTTGCACCCTTCTCCTCTCTGCCTTCAACCCTTCTCCCCCTCCGCCTTGCACCCTTCTCCCCTTCTCCCTTGCACCCTTCTCCGCCTTGCACCCTTCTCCCCCTGCGCCTTGCACCCTTCTCCCCTCTGCCTTGCACCCTTCTACCCTCTGCCTTGCAGCCTTCTCCCCTCTGCCTTGCACCCTTCTCCTCTGCCTTGCACCCTTCTCCCCTCCGCCTTGCACCCTTCTCCCCCTCTGCCTTGCACCCTTCTCCCATTCTCCCTTGCACCCTTCTCCGCCTTGCACCCTTCTCCCCCTCCGCCTTGCACCATTCTCCCCCTCTGCCTTGCACCCTTCTCCCATTCTCCCTTGCACCCTTCTCCTCTGCCTTGCACCCTTCTCCCCTCCGCCTTGCACCCTTCTCCCCCTCTGCCTTGCACCCTTCTCCCATTCTCCCTTGCACCCTTCTCCGCCTTGCACCCTTCTCCCCCTCCGCCTTGCACCATTCTCCCCCACACAGGATGCACTGGCGAGCCAGGGGGGGCAAGTAATCCCCTTGCCCCCCTCTGCGGACACCCATGGCTCTGATGAACCCAAGATGGCTCACCAGATCCCATCTACCCAGTGTTTTAAGTGGGCTGGGTCCCTATCAAGCTCTCCATTTTTGCCTTCAGCCTCAAGATGAAAAAAACAATCCTAACTCTGTAGCAGTCACTTCACTGCCTTTGAGGTAACACCAAAGAGACTCGTTATAGTTCTTTCAGTCTCATCATAAGGTTTCTAATGAAAAATAATAATAATAGTTTTTAAATAAATCGTCGTGGAAGAATAAACGATATGCCCATCTCTGAAAGAGTTGTTTGTCTTCAAGGAAAAATGTCACTTGCTGATTCCCGTTTCACCACGAATGAAGGACGTGTCTCTCAGTAAATGTATTTCTGTCAGAGACCTGCAGGTGTCTCATGGCGCTCAAAAAACAATCCTCCACCTGTGAGGGGTGGTGGGGCGGGGGGATGAGCTATCCCCAAGCAAGGGCTACAATAAAATAAACTAACACACCAGAGACCCCAGGACCCTGCCCTGCTCAACTCCCATCCTAATACTTTACACTGCCCCTTGGGGTGCTTTCTCCCACCGGAGTCTAAACATCCAGTCAGAGGCTCAAGGTGGTATGACATAGCATTGAGGGCCCCGAACAGTGGTGAGGGACACACGTTTCACCATCAGACATTCATTTCACGGGTCACCAGGAGAGGATGTGGCTAAACGACTAGAGTGGCCGAATTTAAAGCTGGGGAACTGGGTTCGAGTCTCGGCAGGGATGCGCAACACCGTGTGATTCTGGGCAAATCACTTAATCTCCCCGTGCCTAAAAATGAATGTGTCCGTCTGTAACGCAATTGGTGCTAATGTAAAGTGCTCTGATGCCTTTGGCTGGAGTTTGCGCTATATAAAACTGCAAAAAAATACTTGGTAGGGTGCCTTGTGCTGCTTTTGGGGAGCATTAAATCAGATGACGTAGTAAAATTACAAAGAGCACGGCGCAAGAGGCTTTTCACATCACCATAAATTCATAAACAGCCTCTGAAGACGTTTAACCAGTAGGCGCTTTATACAGCGCTATATATGAAGCTGTTTGTGTTCCGCGGTGCGCATTGTGCCTACATGAAACAGTGGAGCTGGCAGAGTGCTGCTGCATCAAGACATCGGCCTCGTCCTGGGCCAAGCTCTAGAGGACATAAAAAGAAGCACTTCAAGAATCTGTTTGAGGTCACCTACCAAGAGTCAAAGGTCAGCTGCACCTGTGTTAGTTCAGAATCACCTCGTGTAAGGAAGGCTAAGGAACCCCTAAGCCTTAGGAGTGACCACTCATATGGGCCCATTAGCAGTAATTACAGAGTCCCCCACCCCCAGACATTGCCAGCACGATGGACCTCCCTTCCTACAGATTTACGAACCCCCCCATCAGCGGCCCCCTTTCAGGACAAAGCTAGGCGCTCTTCTAACAAACAGGCTCATGTCCTTCACAGCACCTGGGTGTCCACAATTCTATATTTTTTTTACCGTTTATATTTTAAATCAGGATCCAAACTGAGGTTCACGTTCTCATGACCTGCATTGTATGCAAAACTACGTATCTGCACAATTTAATGTATTGTTTATCATTTATTGTTTAAAAGTTATTTAGATTTTACTTGATTTTCTCTGTCCCGGGAAACGAGTCAGCACAATGCTTAAACATATCTTTAAGTCTTGTCTCACAGCATACCAAACATATTGATACTTTCTCTCTCACACTCCCTATTTTTGTCCTAATCTCTCTGTTTTCTGTGTCGTTGCCTCTCTCTCTCTGTCACACTTACCTATCTCTTGGTGCCTTTGTCTTTTTATTTTCCATCTCTCTCTCTCCTTCTTATGTGCGCTCACTCTCACAGTTACACGTTAAGTGTGTGTCTCACTCCTGTCCAAGCCCAGCCCGCCGAATGACGGACGACTGAGGGCTGTTGATAGCAATTTCCCACAATGTGCCCGCTGCGCCCCTGGCGCCTCATTACGGCGCACTGGGGAGCCATGGCGCACAGTTTGGGAACCACAGGCCTAGACAGTTAGCGTTGTTAATAACACGATAACCAGGCGATATTATCCAGCGATAGCGGGCGTTAAAAAAATTAACGCTAAGCGCCCTTAGCGTTAATTTTTCCTGTTCCTTGTTAATATGCCCCTTGGTCAAGAACCGAGGCCGAGATGTGAAGTCAAGTCCCCAGATGCCAAATCAGCAGTTTAGCCACTCGGCCACATTCAGGTCAACTGACGTCTCCTGTGCCAAGGGTACCAGGAGTGAACCGTTTTGCAAGATTATAAATCTCCCTGCAGTTATTAACAAAAAATAAACAACCATGGAGACACTGCTAAGGGAGGTTCTCTTGATATTTTTAAACATTTTTAATGCTGGATTTAATGAAGAGCACAACACAATGATGAAACACAGCCAACTCCACATTAGATCCTGCCAAGGACAATTACGAAAAAGCTTTTAAAGCGCAACCCAGCAACCAGAGCGTGCGAGCTCAGTGTGTTCCAGTTGGTGTTTTATCCAAATATTATTGCATCAGAAACAGTGCTAATCTTTGCTTTGGCATAATTCAGGCTGTTTATTGTTTCTACATATTACTTAAAGCCGTGCCCATGACACCGAGTTTCATCAGATTGTAAAAACATAGAATAATCTTGAGCAGTTTGCCACAGAGTTCGCACAAATAAACTCATTTATTGAATCTTTCACTATAAAGAGTTTCTAATCATTAGATGCATCTTTCCTAGGCGAGACCACAATCTGCCCTGTTATTAAAGAACTAAAATGCTCTAAAGAAAGTGTCTCGTGTCTCCCTGTGATTTATGGGAGCGGTGGCTGCCTTTCTTTCAAATCAATCACATTTCATGCAGAGTGTATCTGACAACCACGAGGAGCCGTGCAGCACTGTTGGTAGGACAAAGGCATAAGTCACGGTTTTCCTGTCTGTGATCGATCAGCGAGAGCAGATGTTCTGTGATCTGTGAAGTTACACAAACTATCAGCTCTAAAAAGTGTTTTTAATATCACTTAGGGGACCCGCACGTATTAAAAGTAGTTTATGATAATCCCTCCTCGTTTGATGTGGTAACAAAACTCTCACGTACACAGCACAATATAAAGCCTCCATTCATTCAACCACTGTGAGAAAATGTCAAATCGATGAAAAAAGAAGGTCATGTGCAAATCCTGAAAGATCTGAACAGTGATACAGCTTTATTTAAAAAAAAAAACAAACATCCAACTTTGAGTCGCGATACAGTGCTTCTTTTGGTCAGCTTTGTTCGCATCGCTGGTGGTTTTCCTTCGTGTACGTTTATGTTTGCTGCTGAAGGCAACTACAGGGGTGCCTTAGGCATGTGCAAGCTGTGCACCTGCACAGGGCCACCAAACCCCAGGGGCCTCCACGCCAATATATATCCTTAATATAATAATCTTCTGAGGATGGATACATATTTGCGTGGCGGCCCCTGGCAGGGATTTGGCTCTGTTCCACTTCCTAACACCCTGGCCCGCCCTCTCTCCTGAGCTCCGGGTGGCTCTGCCCCGCTCGGACTCCCTCTTCTGGGGCCCCCTACCTACGCTCCCTGCCCAGGGCCGCCATGAGCCTAGAGCCGCCCCTGGCAACTACAAGTGTAAGTTGGCAGTGTATGCGCTTTCGGCCCAAAAGATAAAAAGTCATATAGAATTCCAGATATCCAAAGTATGAACTCAGTTGAGTACTCAATTTGGTTGAGTCCCGCCTCTTGATTGGACATTTTGAAAACCATGCATATTAACACGCGGTTGCTGTGTTATTAGTCTAATGACTGTGGGTGCTGTTGGCCCGCCTTTGAAAATTAGGACACGCTGCGTGAGACCAAAGTGATTGAACTGTACTTGTGTGACCTTCAACCAATTATAAGATTACATCTTGATGTATTTAGATAGTGATCGCATTTCATTTTAGTCTCAACTGTATACACCCATGGTTCAGAACTTGTCCTGTTCCTTGATACCTGAAAAGTATTTCCTCAGCACCCAGCTCAGCCCCAGACTTAAATTCATCCTACAAGCAGATACAGAAAGTAAACATGGCCCCTAACAACCATTGGAAATGCCAATAGGTCTCGCATTTCTGAGAGTTAGAGCTATTGGCGTAATACATGGCAATGTATTTTAACCATATGTTTTGGTTTGGGGCCATATGTATCATAGTTCCGTTTTGCGATTTCTAAATAGCGATTTTTAAGGAATCGCTATTTAGAAATCGCAAAACGGTATGTATGTAAAAAATCGCATTTTTTTTTGCGATTCCTTAATCTTCCATATTTGCGAATTCGCAAATAAGGAATAATTTCCTATTCTCTGGCCCATAGGAATGATTGTGAAATGCATTTCATTTTGCGATTCGCAATTTGCTAATTGCAAAATGAGATTGATTTCAAGGGTGCAGGGGTGTCTCAAGGACACCCTGCTGTACCCCTGAAATCAGCATGTCTGTGCATATGGAGCACATACATGCCCTATGGGCATGTATGTGCGTCACATGCCACATTAAAAAATGCTAATTTGTGCATTTTTACAAGAAATCGCAAATTACCACCAATTGAAAGTTGGTGGTAAATTGCGATTTCTCAAGCTTAATTTGCAATAGAAAAATGCTTCATACATAGCATTTAAGGAATCGCAAAATTGCGATTCCTTTTTGCGATTCCTTAAATGCTATAGCAAAATAAGGAATCGCAAATTCATTCGATTCCTTATGATGCGATTTTTTAATACATATCAAAAAATGCAAAAGAGCCTTTTGCGATTCGCAAAGGCCGGAATTCGCCGAATTCCAGCCTTTTCGAATTGAAAAAGGGTTGATACATATGGCCCTTGGAGTGGAGTGGATGTATGTGGTGTGGAGTGGAGTGGAATTATGTGGGTTGGATGGGAATTGTTAGTTGTGGAATTGTGTGGGGCTATATTGTGTGAGTGGAGTAGATTTGTGTAGTGGAATTATGTGGCATGGAGTATAGATAGGGTTGAATGCTGCAGACAATAGTTAGAAGAGTGTGTGAGAGAGTGAAAGTTAGGGGTGAGAGAGAGTACGAGCAGCAACAGCCGGCACAGGAAATTACGGTGGGGTGGGGTGGGGTGGGGTGGGGCGGGAAGCTGGTTGGGAGCGGGGAGATGTCAACAAAAGACAGAATACGTATAATTAAATAAATTAAAAAACCCTATTCCTTCGTCCGTCGGCTTCACCCAACTGCCGTACCCTGCCCCGCCTCACCGGGCTTATCGGTGCCGTCCGCCACTGAGTACAAGAGAGAGAGAGAGAGAGAGTGAGGAACTGGTTGCTCTTCCCAAATAAACATTATTAACGTCAAATTAAGGCAGGTGTTCAGAGAGGTAATGACCACCCACCAGCTGACGATGGGGCACCGAGGATTGGTACCGGACGGAGAGAGGCGCATTAGTTGACAGAGAGAGCAAGGAAAGAGATGGACTGTGCACATCTTCCCTTTTCTGTGTATAAGTGAGATCAGCACCGAGATGAGTGGGAGGGGAACCCAGAGAGGGGGTGGTGAGAGGTGGATGAGTGCACAGCACAAGGAGGTACCAGAAGGTAGCATGTGTGAGCAGGCAGTACTGAAAGGAAACAGAGTGTGAGGGAGGGATGGGAGGGGGCAGTTGGAGTACGAGATGAGACAGGGCAGTGGGAGTGTGAGAGAGAGATGAGGGGGCAGTGGAGGTGACAGGGTTGGTGGAAGTGCAAGGGAGAGATGAGAGAGGAGGCAGTGGGATTGCAAGTGAGAGATGACAGTGGCTGGTGGGAGTGTGAGGGAGAGATGAGAGGTGGCAGTGGGAGTGGGAGGAAAAGGTGACAGCCTTAGTGGGAGTGTGAGGGAGAGATGAACAGCGCTAACCAGAGGCAGGGCCGGACTGGGAACCACAACCGGCCCTGGCAAAGTGCTCATCTGCCCCCCCCCCCACACAGTCTGGGGAGGTGGAGGTGCCGCCAAACTCTTTGCCGGGGCCCGTTTTCGGCCGATTTTTGGTACAGGGCCGCTTGCCACAGAGTTCACACAAATAAACTCATTAATTAGATCTTTCACTATGGCGCCCAAAACCGGCCCCTACCCGTGCGGCGCACCGGGGGATTGCCTGGTGCCCGCTATGGCCAGTCTGGCCCTGATCAGAGGTATTACACCACCTATATAAAATACATATGCATTCACTTTTTGGAGAAAGATACAAAAAATACAAGTACTAGAATGGTAGGAGTAGTAAGCTAAATACATGGAACTCACTGGCCCTCGATTGGCCTACTTGTGTGGATGAAAAGCAGTGTGGTTGGGAGATGTGCAAGTGTGAGGAAGCTGTAGGATATAGAACACACCACAGAAGAAAGTTAAAGCTGCAACGAGAAAAGAGAGGTAATGGAAAGTGTTGTAAGAGGAGCAATAATTTAATATCCTGTATAAAGAATGACACAGAACACATAGTCTAAGGAAATGTAAGGCTCATCTGTAGCTGCTTCTCCAAGGCGGACACGAAGCGCCAGGTAAAGGAGCTCTCACCAGCGTCTGCTGCACTCTCCAGCCAGGAATACCAGCAGGCAAGGACTTGTCCACTCCCGCTCCACAAACTCTCTTCAGAGACCACTTGCAGGGCTGAAAGAAGAGGCACTACAAGAGTGACCAGACCAACCCACCCACACTCAGGCCACAAACTTAGAAGGTGGACCAATTGACATGAAAGACGATGTACTAGAAAGAGCATTTTGTTTTCAGGCTCCGCAAGCTTGTCATTACTATGGTCGGACATTTGTACCAAGCGTACACCATTTTCAAGCCAGGCAATATATTTTTCATGTTTAGGATTAGAAATGTAAATATCGCATTGTACTAATAAATACTAAAATGGTAATTTTCGAAATAGATTGTAGAGAGTGAAATATTGCATTCCTTTACGGCCACACCAAAGATACCAAAGACAGTGCTTAATTTGTGAAATAAAATGAGTGCTGTTGCCAAAAAGTCTACTCAGAAACCCGTGCTGATGCAATTAAATTTTGGCTCCCCGAATAACCTGACTGCGTAATCTTAAATTCATCTCATAACTCTTTAATCCACTACCTGGCACACCCTGCCCTTTTATCTCACTCTGGAGGGTTCCTGTTTTCTCCTTTGTGACAGTTTTTGCATCTTTCTCTTAATTAGTCTTTCTGTTTTGTGTATATTTCCCACTCTTTCTCTTGGTAAATGCCTGATGCAGAAAAATAAATGCCGGCTCTTGACAATGAGTGCCGCTGGCCCCCACTGGCAACCACCAACTTAAATTAAACATTGAATTCACAGCTCCCTTCTCTGCCGACACAGCATAGAAAACAGGATCAAAATATGGCTCCAGCTTCTTGCAGGGACCAGCACGGGTCAAGCCAGTTGATGAAGTCAGGATTTAAGATGGCTACTCCTAGCACTGTGATTGTGAATCTGCTGCTCTGTGGTCGCCCCAACCATTTCCCTTCCACCTTCTCATCGTTTACACCTGTCCATGCACAAATTAGTTAAGATGGCACAGAGCCAACAATAGTTGTGATCGGTTGCAACTGTCAGTGTTTTCCTTGGGAGATGAGCCAGTTCAACAAAGGAAGACACATTGCTCACCTTCTCACAGAATGGTGCTCAGGATGTAGAATGCTGATGTTCCATGAACAAAACGGATACCCACCACTGCACCTGCAATCTCATGGTATTCAGTATCCTTCCATTCAAAGTATTCACTTTCACACATCATCTGGCTCTTTTTAATGGACGTTAAAACCACAAAGTAGTTCCCAGCATTGGTACCCTTGGTGAAGGAGCACTCCCATCTGTTTCCCTATCCATAATACTTGTATTTTTACCCAACTGAAGCCTTTATCCGATGCCCTATCTGGTCGAAGCACACATAACAGTTTTGGGGTGCTTTATAGGTACACACATGTGATGCCTAATCACCCCCATGTCAGGTAGGGCTAGTGATTTCTTGTAACAGAGATCCCTTTTACGTTCAGTTTTAATCAAGGTTACTTTTAAAGGCTACCTAGACAATGAGCTATGCGAAGAATTTGATTTAAATAAACACAGTCTCACTCAGGTATCTTATTTTAGATTAACTAAAACCTGCCCTTTCCTTGCCATCATTTATTTTTCCTTTCATCCGAGCTGAACCGTGGGCGTTGTTTGGTATTCTGGTGGTTGCAAATGAATTTTCCTGAAAACGAGGGTCTCATTTTGTACTAAAAGTTGTAGATTCCTACAAGCGCACTTCATACCTACTCTTGGTCAGAATTTAAAACTCTATCGTTGATTTCCTAAACTGACTTGCACAGCTGCGTGCAGATTATGCATATGCTTACCTATGCACAAAAGGCCCACACGAATGCTTGTTTGTCATTTTCAGGAGAATGAATGTTACATAAATGCTACATTTTCTATGTGTAAGTCTCACGTTCGTATGAAACCATGTTTGCGAACTGGGCCGAGCGTAACTAAAAGTATTACAATGATCAACAACTCTGACTAATAAACAGAAAGGACATCTCCAACTGATTTGCCTTATTGTTCAACATAAGCATATAAATGTACTCAGTTTTCATGTCAGTGCACACATCAAACAACTTATTTAACACAAAGCAGACTATTTACAAACTGCATTTTGTAGCACTATTTTGTAGTACTAGTACTACTAAATGGCGTCTAAAGTCCTACAAAATGCAACTTACAAACTTACAAGTGTAAATCTCCACCTCCATGTCTCCTATTTTTCTATGGGGAGATCCTCACGCATGCAAGTTACTACTTAGTAACAAATGTGGGAGGGAAGAGGGGGTGCTGCTGGAAAAAAGAGACACTATGAAACGGTGAGAGTGTAGGTGGGCGTAAGGAGAAGTTTAGGGAGCATTAAAGAGGGATTTGGGGACGTACCATCCGCAAAAGAGTAAGTCATTGCTATTTACAAACGGGAAACATCATTTACTCCAAATCCATTACCACGAGTTACGTTTAAATGGGTCACTTACCACGCAAACGTCTTTTCACCGCGGGTGCATTCCACGAACGTCTTTACCACGCAACGCAAGCTTCATTCCTTCCAGTCTTCGTTTCCTCGTCCTGCGTGTATATCATTGGGAGAAAGGGACCTTAAAAAAAGGGGGCTGGGGGGGTCTCCCCCCCCCCCAATAAAAGCGGAATTAAAAAAAAAAAACTTTACAAAAAAAACGCTATTCAGTGCCAAAGGAGAGAAAGGAAAGTGCCTCAACAACGACGTGGCGTGTATGTCAAAATAGAAGTCCTATCTCTATTTTGAAAGACGTGTTTTGATGCTGGAAACGTTAGAAGTATCGTAACGTAAATATGGCGGTGTACAATCGTGCGTGCTCAAATGCTGTGTGGTAAAGAGACTTGCGAACTAAAATTCGCGTGGTAATGCCATGCGTGGAACTTGTAATCGTGGTAAAATCATATATTCATTACAAACAGCACTTCTAAAGTTATTACTGTGAAAAAAGGACCCAGACCAGTAGTAAATTACTCCAGCTCAGAGCTGGAGTAAGATCAGCTCTACATTTGGCCAACTACTGGTACTGCAATTCTCTAATGTAGGAAAATAATGCAGGTATGGATTTAAAATAATACCCCACATGAAATAATGTTAAAATAAATTTAATTATTTAAAAATAGTCAAAATTATAAATAAAATTAAATGTAATTGGAAAAATATCTAAAAATATCACATATCTATTATTTAATTCTAAAATATTTTAACAACTTGTTTTGAATATATAAAATATGAAAACATTAATTTATATTAAAATATAAATAGACTGCTTGTAATTAATTCTATACATCAATTCTAATAATTATGAATGTATAAATAAATATATATATTTTTAGTTTATAGGGAATTTATTTTTTAATTTAAACAGAAAAATCATTTTATTTGATTTAAAATATTTCAATTAAATAAAGATGTCATTCAAAATTGAGTTCAGTTAATAGGTCTGTAGCAATTATTTTGTTTTGTTCCACATTTAAAATAATAATAATAATTTATATTGATATTCAACACAAAATACATTTCTTTGTTAGAGTTAAATACACTTTTTTATCTTTCGATAAGTAGACCCCACAGTTTGGGTGGAGAGCACCCTAGGTAAAGTATAGCAATAATTAGATGATTTTATTAAACTTTATAATAAGTTAGTAAACAAATTGATGTTTAATATTATTGTAAATTAATTTTATATATTTATTCTAAAGGAGAACTGAAGAAAAATATCCTACTGCACTATTAAATTAATTTTGAACTAAATCTTCTATTAATTAAAATATTTTTCCAAAGCATAAATGAAAAATAAAACTGCCACCTAAAGTAAAAACATTTTTTTATTATGCACTCATACTTAAAATGATGTACAGAATAAATTTACTAATTAACTAATTATATGTTAGTATAAGTTATTGTTACATTATTTTTAAAAATAAAAGAATATTAAAATATGTTAGCATTAAATATTACTTATGTACTATTTCGACATATTTTTTAAATTACATGATATTTAATAATATGTTTAACTATTTTAAATAATGCAATTCAATGTAACATTAATTCTGATGGGGTTTTTATTTTGAGGCTCTATCTACATTATTTTTCATTGGAGGGTGTTGCAGTACCAGTGGTTGACGAAGTATGATGCTGGACCTACTATTGGTTTTATTTCGAAAGTAGTAACATACATTAGTAAGTTTTGCTCCCTTCCCTTTTTAGGGGGAGTAGATGTGCAAGTCTACACTTTTGCATAAATTTACACTTAGATTTTGTGAACAGACAAAAGAAGTTAAGTAAATTAAACATCTAAACATTGTTTATTAAATTGAATGCTTTTCAAAAACTAGATAATGAAAATCAACAAAACAATTTACAAAATAAACTGATCTAAGGTTGTCCCAGTCAATATATCTCACATCTTTAGTTCAACAAAATGATGTAATTTGAAAAGTGTTTTTTTATTATAGGTTATCAAAGGACACCAGAAGTGACATCAGTGGTCATATCAATCATGAAATCATACATCTTGCCTCCACTTAAATTCAGATTGAATTGAGAACTGAGGATGTTTTACAGGAAGATTGCTTAGGTTCAAAGTCAGATTCAGAACTGAAGGTTACAATATCATACTTTACGTAACCATTTTTTGCTAAGCCTCTGCGTGGTTTTTCTCAGACATAGCACAGTAGGAAGGAGATTTATCATTATTTCACGCAGTGCAGCAAGCCACCAACCTAGTGCCAAGGAAGATCTCCTTGCACCATGGTGCAAGGGTGCCTGTGTTGCAGACAGGAGTGTTTTTCTGGATGATGGGATACCTTCCTTTACAAATACAATCTTTTGAAGCATTTCCATCTTTCTATGTGTGCACAGAACTCCGTAATTTTACCTGTGCACGCTTAACAATGACATCTTTTCAAACAATGACTTTTAACACACGTTTGCTTGTGCAGCTGTATGGGATAACATTTAGAAATAGGTTTGCTTACACTTACACTTCTTCGTAGGCATATTATTAGGTTCTTGAACATTCTGTACAAAGACTAAGTTCACTGTCCAAAACGTTGTTGTTTGTTGTTGTCTTTTTGACAACAGCTCTGTAAGGGCATAATAAACATAACAGCCAGACTAGAACTCCGGCATAGAGAGTATGGGTGACGTTTATTATAGAAACTCCACCAGTCCTTTCTTTTGGGAGAGGAACATTTTCCAGGCACTATTGAGTCACCTCAAGTTTAGAATTCCATCCCAGCTAAATTCCGTTACCATCCTGAGAAGGACTGTGGCCTGCTTTGAAATGAAATGAAATGAAACTTATATAGCGCACGACTTACCCTGGGGCATCTCAGCGCTTGCTTAGGGAACCCGTCCTGGTATTCCCCTGTGAGATAACCCTGGCAGGGTATCCACAAGGTGAAAGCCAGGCATCCCACCACGAGGGGCCGTTGTGGAGATTAAGCAAGCTATTGACCAGAGTCGCAGAGTGTGAACCCGTGAGTTGAGAAGGCACCAGAGCGAGAATTAACGAGTCCGTGGAATTTTGAGCCCAAGACCCGCCAAGGCGGGGAATTGAACCCTGGTCCCGGGCCGAACTCAAGCTCCAGGTCTGCCGCCTCTAACCCCTGAGCCACACTTCTCCACTTTACACCAAAGAGGCTTGCAGATGACACATTCCCTCAGGTAAATGGGGAGTTAGACCACTCTGGGGCATTCTGACAGATCCACACCCCCTATGCATATTAGGAGAAGAAGCGATAGGTAGGAGAATAGATGGAATCATATGTATTGATATATTCAGTGTAACAGCATAGTGGTTGAACTGTTATTTTCTTTACCATTCTAGTAATGCATATTACTTAGTTTTGTGTCCTTCTATTACTCATTGCAGCGCACGTATTTTACACAAGAATCTTATTGCTCCAAAAAATGTTTGAAATGCCAACCTGAGTATTTCTTGAGTTTCCCTTTGGGTATGCCTGAGTTACTCATGAAAGGTTAGATCTGTTTCCACAATTTTCTTGGGGAGTCAGGGTTTTCATGTTCTAAGGCTGCACTTGCCATCTAGTACCTCGTAAGGTTTTGAGGTCCAGATGGCACACTGTGAGCTAACCAGGACTACAGTGAACATATCCTGATGGTGTACATGGACTCAGTCCAGACACAATTTCGGCATTTATGTTTTCCAAACGCAAAGTCCTAATGAGATAGTATGAGCCGTACGACAAATCTTGACCTTCAGAATGGAAGATATTGTAACTGATCACCCTGAAAGCTCACCCCAAAGGGACACATAACAGATTACATAGAGATGCTCACCGAGAGACACCATACATGGTCAACAGTCCGAAAGCTGTCCTTTTCTGATTTGAAATTCAAACGCAACACTGGTGGCAAACAATGGATACTCTGCCTGTGTACCCATGTGCAAGCAGAAAAGTAGAAAGCAAACTCATAGTATAATAGTCAGACCCATCTTTGACATGGCTATGATAACCTTTTGACAAAAGCATTGTAAAAGCACAAAACATATCGTAAACTCACAAAATTAACAGGTGTGTAAGTTGTTGATAGATGGAAATCAACGCATAGCAGTCTAATTTAGACCTTGCAGCCACATCCTTACTAAAGAGAGAGCATCATGTAATATCCTCATGGTAATGTATGGAGCTTGACATGGGGTCCAGAATGAAGAAGGTGACAGAAAGACATGTCAAGGTTCCAGACGAGGCAGTCGGTCCAGGTTATCCCGTCTGTGGAGGAGCTTACTTCTCTGAATTAAAATATGAATACAATTCACTGCATGAAGGAGTTATTTTATTGAAGATTATGGCACATCACTTTGCTCATACCACAATGAAGGTGAACCAGGACAAAACATGCAGGCAACAGCAGCTTCCAGTTTTGTCACCCCAAAATGCTATTCAGCGCTTCTAAGGAATAAAAGAAGATGAACATCCTCACAATATTAAAATGTACAGCAGTCCACTGAATGCCATGCATATATACTGAATATCAATGCATCCCCAATATTTACAGACATGTATCAACTAAACTTAACATAGCTGGGCCCAGATTTACTAATTTTCCATGCAACACAGCACATCCACCACATTTGCTATGCTGCATTGCACAAGGAGTAAACTCAGGGGGTACCGGTGTCTATTAAGGCTGGCTTACTGCTGCTATCATCATGGAGCTCTAAAAGGCTGCTTTGGATGATGCAGAGCTTCACAGAGGTAGCTTTGCACTATCTGGCATAGGATTTGTACTGGAGGCATACACTTTCAGTGCAAATCCCTTTGTTCTGTGGGTGTTTGTAGTGTGCTGCCCCAGTAACACCCCCTTTATCCGAAGTGATGCAAAGCAGCTTGAAACACTGTTTACACTGAGAAAATGGCACCTTTTCAGCACAAAATATGTTTTGAACTGCAAAATAAATACCATTGTGTCTCTTTGTGTTGCTTTATGTGTTTGTGTACAGTATTCATGTAATTCATGTGTGGTAGTAGGACTCCGTGTGTGCATGAGTTTGAGTACTGAAACCTGTAGGATACATGTTGGATGTCCCTCCTTCAGCACTTCACAAGAAGGAGGATGAGGAGAGCTAGACAGTGGAAGTGTATTGTTCACATTCATGTGGCCGGAGACTGGAGCTCCAGATCCTGAAGTGAGGAGTTTGGAGGCAGGGCTACCTTAAGAAATTCCATGAAATCTTAGTTAGCTAGGGACTGCAGATTAGTTTTCCTTGAGGACTGACATTTGCTTGATCGTAGGGGTGAGGGATGAGACTAAAGTCTCAGCTGTGAAAGGTGAGGACATTTCTAGGCCAGGCTTGTCCTTTAACCTCTCCCTGATTTCTAATTCAGGCAGCCTGATGACCTACCTGCTAATGTCTATATTGAAAAATATGATGTTGATGTATGCCATGATATATGCACATATAAAAATGAACTTGTATCACTGTTGTAGACTCCACCTGCTATATCGCTCCCCATCAACCCCAAGTCATAAATACTTTGTCAGGAGGCCATGCGACCTAGGCCTGAAGCAACTGATTGACAGCTCACAGGTAGGTTGAAACGTCAGCCTTGGCCAAATGTGTGAACAGGAAAACCCTGATCGATCCCACAGGTAGGCAGTGACACCACAATACTCTTGGGAGATTGGCCCCAATAATACAAGTTTGCCGGAGGGGTGTACATTCCTAAAACACCATAAAGACAGATGACACACTAAGGTAGGAACACTCAGCCAATCAGAACACAGCATGCACTCTTCACACAGTGATCACACACTCCCCATGCCGGACATCTGGACACATACTCACTGACCCCACACCTGCGCTTCTTATCAAACAACCAGATTTACGGCCCGTGACTTGGCACTGATTTCTGTCTCTAAAGGAATGTACAAATTACTTTATGATGGTTCATGTAATATATAAAATGACTGACAAAAACACTGTGCTTTGAGACAGTCTTCAGACCACAACTCTGTTGCCTGTTCTTTTGGCCACTGTGTATAATTAAACCAACTGTTCCTGTTTTGCCAAACGCCTCTTGACTTTCATTTTATCAAGGTAAATTCATATTCGAACAACACTATGAAAACCTTCAATGTACATAAAGGTTGTGTTTGGAGAGCTGCCTAAAGTGGATACTTCAAAGAGAATCACCCCATGTCTGGTTTCACATTTGAAATAGGGGATCCACATTCCCTGTCTAGAAAGTATTTTTAAAAGCAGAATCCAACCCACCCCACTTTTTTTTCTAATTTTAGATTCTTCCTGACTATGGCAGGGAATGCTCCACAGGGTTCTCAAAAGACTGATGTGTGACCAGGGTTGTTGTCTGTCTGATAGCCTGTCTCCCAGGGGAGGCAGGACGTCACCTGAAGAAAGTCTGCACTTTCTACTTGAAGAAGTTGGGAGTGTGCCAAGTGCTTGTCTACATTCTGAGAGAGTGAAGGAGGAGAATCTCACCATGTTCCTGGCCTCAGGGGTTCCCATAGAAATTGAGCGGCCAGCGAGTGCGAAGCCGAATGAGACTTGTGCTGCAGTAGTTTCCTGGTCTCATTCCAAAGTTCCCTTTGAGAATCACCCAGACACATGTGAGGATACAGCTGCCTTGCTAAATGAAGTCATACACCGGCCCATATTGGGTTATGAAATAGTTACTGCAGAAGTTGTGTACCCACCTATGTCCAAATACAAGTACCTTGTTGTGTGAGTCATGGAACAGACTGTCCTGGGCTACAAATGCCTTGGAGTATGATTCTAGCCCTGGCCAAGTTGGCTGCAACTGCCTTGCTGCGCATTACGTGCATTGCTCTAAGTTAGGCAGCAATTGCCTTACCCTATGTTCTGTCCACACAGACCCAGAAGCAGGCTGCAACTGCTGAGGATGCTGAGATCATGTTCTAAAACCTGCTGAGCGACAACTGTTTGTTTTGTAGAGAGGCCATGCACATTGAAACCATGGTCAGCGCCCCGCTTCCTCTTTGACCACTGAGAGAACCGAACCAGATTACTGGTTGGGTCGAAGCTGTTGCAATGCACAGAAGTGAGCACAAGTGCTTGAGACAGTTTCCTATCCACTACAACACAAGTGGTAAGAGAAAAAGTGAACTGTTTACCTACTTAAATTTGTGGGGAACGAAATCTGCAACTGCTTAATTCATGCTCTTGGTAAGGATTACTGGGCGACTATAAGTAGCAGCATCACCCGGGTGGAGAGCAGGGAATAAAGTGCAGTTGCAGTGCCCACAGGGTATTTGTGATCAGAGCTATTTTACTGTTTTCTTAAATTGGATTGTGCAGTATACAGTATAGCCATGTGATTAAAAGTAATTTCTTAAAAAAAAAAAACAAGGTCTGAGCTCAACATTGAGTTATTTTGTCTGACACTGGATTGTTACATTCTGAGCTTGTGCCCCCTACACCACCCCATGGTAAGCCTGTGAATGCTTGCCTCACCACCCTGAAAGTAAAGTGAGCAAAGGGTTATAATTGGCCCAGTTTGCACTGTTGTAGTAGCATGGATCATAGGGCACCATTAACAAAGGATCTCAACCACCATGGTTGGGATCCAATAGCCTCTGTCTGCCTGTGGCACCTGAACAGGGTCGGCCAGAGAGCCAGAAGACAAACAATGGATCCTATGTCCTTATCAAAGGTATGAACTCTTAAGATACTGCATGAATACAATGTTAACAGTTAAGCCATTCTACACCTGTACTTCAGTGCTTGCGGTCGTCTCAAAATGCATACTAAGCAAGAGCCTGTAAATATCCATGCTATCTGACTCTTCACTGCTGACCAGACAGACATGAAACCTGAGATATGCAACAGCAGGCAAATTAACACATGTAACTATCAATTAGAAATGCTATGAAGGTATGTCTCCAGGAGTGCTTGATTCAATGACTGACGTGGAATGAAACAGTCTTTAGAAGAAGTGTACTAATATATTTAAATGCATTCCACTTTCATTACAAGTGCAAAGTTCAAATTGTTATTACCACAGTACGGCCAGAATGAGTCCTCTTTACTTCTTTGTTTGCTCTGGTTCTGACTAAAGGTCTGTTTTATATGTTCTACACATAAAAGGTCAGTGTGGTATAAACCATGTAGGCAGATCCACAAAGATACATTTTCTGTTTATAATACATCTCTAATTCCTGTATAAATGCCAGTCTCTAATTTCTTTTAATGGGTGGCTAGAGATGCACCCAATCCCGATTACAAAGAAAAGACGTCAGAAGTCGACTATTATAAGTTATTACAGTCGAGTTCTGACATCACAATGTCTGCATGAAAACAGGATGCTGCTTTTCTTTCTTCTGCTGTTTTAATACTTTACAGTGACCAGCAGAGTTTCTTTTTTGCACCCCTTAGATAGAGAAAAGTTAGAATCTTCCTGCATGTTTCTACACATTTCCAGCTACAGCAGTTTTTCATTGTAAACTAACCTTTATTGTACTGTTTTTAAAATCTGTTTGCAACAAATATCTAACATGTTTTTGATGTGTTTAATTTTGCACTAGAGGTTTTATTTTTATTCTTAATGTTTTCAAACACACGCAGCAAGGTTTTAAGTGCTTTTTGGGAAAAATGATGGTGTGACCATGTATTATACGGTGTAAAGTACCCCCTGGTGTACTTGATAAGGATATTGCAAGTCACCTCGGAGTTCCATAACCTCATTCCTCTATATGGTTATGGAACTCCTCTGTGATGATTTTTATCAGAATAACTCCTCAGGTTGGCATTTGCCATCCCTTTTTTGGATTTGAGGCCTTTTGACTTTCTTTGGATCACTTTTGGATTAGAAATCAACTTTCACAAGTAAGTTTGTTTGGGGCATTACATTTGCTGTTCTGCTGAAAAACGAGTTTTGCTAAACTGAAAGCACTCAGCAGGTGGAAAAGTTCAAATTCATCATTAGTAACCATTCCCTGTAGTGCTTCCTGACTGGGGCCCCACCAGAGTTCAGTTGCTAGTTGCAACAATTGTATGACCCTGCTCTGACCTTCACAGCCAGATCATAGAATAGCTACAAGTAGGCCACAAAGGTCCGGGAAAAAAATATTGCACTGCAACAGAAAGCAAATTACAGATAAGGAAGCAGGTGCCAGACTGGAATTTTAAAACAGTAAAACATTAATAAATCAACCCCAAATTAATTTATGTCAGTTGAAGCAGGGCAGGTGTGCTTGCTTTTTCCCCCCATAATCTACAGTGATGATGATGAACCAGAGGGTGGCATTGATGTACCAGAGGGTGGCATGGGTGAAACAGAGGGTGGCAGTGTTGAAACAGAGGGTGCTGTGAACCTGTGATGATGAACCAGACGTAGAAACAACATAGTTGCGACCATTGCGTGCCGACAAGTAAGTTCGCAATTGCGAACTGGTACAAAATCCTCGTGAACTGGCAGAAACCCTTGCGAACACTATAAAAACAAAAAAATCCGCAAATTCGTGAGAATTCGCGGATTTTGCGGATTGCGAGTTCGGAAATACGCAAATTTGCGAACGCCAGATTCGCAAAATTCGCCCATGCTTATTGGATAATCCAGTGCTCCAAAAAACATTGGAGAGGCCATAAGTGCTTATTTTGCAGACAATGCCTGGTCTGCTTTACCTCCTTTGATTGAGTGGGAGGCAGTTCAAACTGTGATCAGAGGTCACTATATTACAGAAGTGGTTGGGGTGCTATGTACACTAGTAAGTCTCTGACTGGCTCAGTGAGTGGGTGCATGAGTTTATGAGTGGGTGCATGCATCTCTGAGTTGATCTGTGAGTGGATATATAAGTGTTTGTGGGACTGTGAGTGGATGAGTCAGAGTCTGTGTACGTCTGTGAGTGGGTGCGTGAGTATCTGAGTAGGACTGTCAGTGAGTGTGTGAGTCTGTGAGAGGGGCTGTGAGAGAGTGCATGAGTATCTAGTCAGTCTGTGAATGGGTGCATGAGTGTAGGAAGCTGGCTCTCCATATAGTATGCTAAAATAAAGTACACTGTCCAGAGAGTCCAGTGATTCTCTTATTGGTTGACAGAGGCAAAAGTAGATAATACTAAATCTCTATCTGTGCTAGTGAGGGCAAGCAGTTAGGCTCGTAAAAGGGTGGTGCTAAGAATTAGTTGTAGTCACTGAGGCAATAAAGGAGAAACACACTCAAGAACAAATAAGAGACTAATTTTGAAAAATAGTATTGATTTTTATAGAAATTTAACGACCAAGAACTCCGATCTTCAGTAAGTACTTTCAAAGTTACAATTTTTGAAAGTTTAGAAAGTATATCACTTTGTGCGCAACTACTCTCCATTGAATTCAATTAGGAAAATCCGAAAAATGCGTAGAAAATCAGGCAATGCTTGCACAAAGTTCACCTTCTCATTTTAGGTCGACTGCAGAACCAGTTATATAGCAGCAGAAGATCAGTTGCATTCCGGATTCAGCCGGGATCAGGGTTCTGAGTGTGATGGTAGCTGATGGCTATGACGAAGGAGGCCATCTGGAAAGTGGGTCCCACTGGAGGGAGGAGAGCACAAGGGTATCAAGACCACAGGAGCCCAGTTGGTTCATCGTCAACAGGACTTGTTGGGCCGGGTGCAGAGTAGTTAAGTCAGCCAGGTGCCGTGCGGCAAGATGTCCGGACCCTCGGGGCAAGCAACTTCAAGAGGCGATTTTGGGACATGGGTCTCATGGGTCTTGATGTACCTTGATGGGTGCTTCTTTCTGGGGTAGTTGGCGTCTGGAAAGGACTCTTTGTCTCGCTGTTTCCTGAAGGGGGTCTGGTACCTTGAGAATTTGTATGGTGTAGCTCTAGGAGATCCTGGTGTCTCCAAACATGTTGGGGAGACGTTTCTGATCCTCCTCTTTTGGTGTGGGTGCAGCATCTGAGTGATTGGGGAGCAGCACATGGATAAACCAGACTTAGCCAGATCAGAGCCTGCAATGTGCAAGGAGGTGATACCTTAACTCCAAAGGAGGTCCTTGGAACGGACTCCTGAGGCGGAAGCCGGGAGAAATTGATCGCACTTTGTCACTAATTGTTTTACCTGTAATCACTCTGCTCCCTGGTCACCTCCCCCCCTCTGCAGTATTGTTGGTACTATAGGCCACGCTCAATACCGGGAGGCCACGCCCCTTTTCTCTATTTAGGCGCCCTGAACTACTAGCACGCACTAGAGATCGGACTCCTGAGGCGGAGGCCGGGAGAAATTGATCGCATTTTAAAAATTTGCCCTTTGTCACTAATTGTTTTACCTGTAATCACTCTGCTCCCTGGGCACCTCCCCGCCTCTGCAGAATTGCTGGTACATCCCCGCGCAGCTCCTGACAACGCTGCCGCGGGTTGGAAAAAAGGTACAGCCGCCATTACACAGCTACCTCGCTGACCTATAGGCCACGCCCACTACCGGGAGGCCACGCCCCTTTTCTCTATTTAAGGCGCCCTGAAGTACTAGCGCGCACCAGAGAACGGACTCCTGAGGCGGAAGCCGGGAGAAATTGATCGCATTTTAAAAATTTGCACTTTGTCACTAATTGTTTTACCTGTAATCAGTCTGCTCCATGGGCACCTCCCCCCCTCTGCAGAATTGCTGGTACATCCCCCGCAGCTCCTGACAACGCTGCCGCGGGTTGGAAAAAAGGTACAGCCGCCATTACACAGCTACCTCGCTGACCTATAGGCCATGCCCACTACCGGGAGGCCACACCCCTTTTCTCTATTTAAAGAGCCCTGAACTACTAGCGCGCAATAGAGAATGGACTCCTGAGTGGGAAGCCGGGAGAAATTGATCGCATTTTAAAAATTTGCACTTTGTCACTAATTGTTTCACCTGTAATCACTCTGCTCCCTGGGCACCTCCCCCCTTTGCAGAATTGCTGGTACATCCCCGCGCAGCTCCTGACAACGCTGCCACGGGTTGGAAAAAAGGTACAGCCGCCATTACACAGCTGCCTCGCTGACCTATAGGCCACGCCCACTACCGGGAGGCCACGCCCCTCTTCTCTATTTAAGGCGCCCTGAACTACTAGCGCGCACTAGAGAACGGACTCCTGAGGCGGAAGCCGGGAGAAATTGATCGCATTTTAAAAATTTGCACTTTGTCACTAATTGTTTTACCTGTAATCATTCTGCTCCCTGGGCACCTCCCCCCCTCTGCAGAATTGCTGGTACATCCCCGCACAGCTCCTGACAACGCTGCCGCGGGTTGGAAAAAAGGTACAGCCGCCATTACACAGCTACCTCGCTGACCTATAGGCCACGCCCACTACCGGGAGGCCACGCCCCTCCCGTCACCACAAAGATGTGCATTTGTAGGACGCGAAGCGGACGCGCCGGCAGCACGCCGAAGGCTCGCCAAAGGTAAGCCCGTCTGCGCCCGTCCGCGACATGCCGGGACTAGGGGCTATACCCCCTACTGGCCCCACTCAAACTCTGCCCACTCCGATTCGCTACTCGCGCAGCGGGCTATTAGCCTTTCACAAAGTCAATACGGCCACAAAACCACATCTCTGTACCCAAACTGGCCCAGGCTTATCTTATGGACCCATCTCCTGCCTCGCCTGTCGCTGGTCCAGCATGAGTCAAACCCCAACAGACAACCACACAATCCCTGAAAAAAGCCACCTTGCGTTGAACTGTCTATATTTTAACGCCAGATCCCTACCTAAACATGCCCTGGACATCTGGGATCTACTCATATCTAAGACCCCAGACCTGGTTTTCATCACCGAAACCTGGTTATCTGAGACCAGTGCGCCAGACCTAGCAATCGCCCTTCCCCCCAACAACAAAATCATTACACAAGATAGACCTGGTAAAAGAAGAGGCAGGGTTGCTCTGATATTCAGGGACCACCTAACATGCCTCGCTGAACCAATAACTGACCACATTGAACATCAGACCCTACCATTCAAAGCACTTTTCGAGGGCCTCACTATCATAGCTGGTGCAGTTATATACAATCCCCCAGGACAACAAGCCAGTCTCGGCGCCAAACTATTGAATCAACTGCTACCACTCTGTCTAAAAAACAAAAACTACATGGTTGTTGGCGACTTCAACATCCATTATGAGAAAACGGATGCCCCAGGAACCTCCTAGTTGGAATACGACATGGGAATTCTCCAACTGAGACAGTGGATAGTGGGCCCCACGCATTTAGCGGGCCACACTCTAGACCTACTATTTACCAACATGGAATACACCGATATAAGAGAAGTCCTTCCCCTACCCTGGTCAGACCACTGCCTGATATCTTTCTCATTTAACCTCCCTGGTAAACCCCTGAAGCCCAAAACAGCCCCTCTCATCTCCAACAGAGCTTGGAGGCTAATTAATTAATCAAATTTTGAGAAATCTTTTCGAGAGACGGACGTCACATTACCGGACGATTCCCCTGTCTGCAACAACGTCGCCCTATTAGACGCTGGAATACGGCAAACATTAGACAAACTAGCCCCCATGCGGGAAGCCAGAAAAAAAAACATAACCGAGAAATGGTATACCCCCCACCTAAAAAACAGACGAAAGACAGTGAAGCAAGACTAATTTATGTCCATAAACGGAAGCAATGTATTTTGGCCATCAAAGATGCAAAAAGGTCTATTTTACCCAACGCATTCAAGAAAACAGTAACTTAGCAAAAGAACTGTTCAGAATAGTGAAGGAGCTCAGTAAACCATCCAGCATCTCACAAACCCCCACCCCCTCAACTGAGGTTTGCGAGTGTATTAGCACCTTCTTTTCTGATAAAATCAAGAAAATATATTCCACCTTCACCCCCCGAAATACCTTCAACACCCCAGACAACCCATGCAAAACTGCCATATCATCAGAAGGATGCAAAGACCAATCAGACTCAGGCAATGCACCTTGCCTAACCAGTATTGAACCACTCTCTGAAGAGGAGGTCTTAGCAGTCTTGAACACAGTCAAATCTGGATCCCCCTCGGACCCCTGTCCCCACTTCGTGTTCTCAAAAATTACACCCACGCTCTGTCCCCTGATCACCCAACTCTTCAACAAATCATTAGCCACTGCCACCTTCCCTGAGGCCTGGAAGCACGCTTCCGTGACCCCCCTCCTGAAGAAAGCGGGATCCGATATTCTCAATCCAGAGAACTACATACCTATCTCCCAGCTCCCCTACCTCTCCAAAGCCTTGGAGAAATTGGTCAATGTACAACTGACTAAATATCTAGAAAACAACTCTCTTCTGGATCCCTCCCAGACTGGTTTTAGAGCTAACAACAGTACCGAGGAAACGTTGCTGGCAGTGTCGGACAGTATCAGATCCTCCACTGGCCAAGGTGGAGCAGTGGCACTTATACTGCTTGACCTGTCAGCGGCGTTTGACACGGTATCCCACGACTGCCTGCTGAACACACTCCTGAGCAAGGGAGTTCAATCTACAGCATTGAACTGGATTCAATCTTTTCTGAGCAATCGCTCTCAGGCAGTGCATATGGGCCAGTTCAACTCAAAACCCAACCCCATCAGCTGCGGGGTCCCTCAGGGTGCCTCACTGAGCCCCACTCTTTTCAACGTCTATATTTTATCTCTTGCCGACATTGGAAGAAAGTGGGGCATTGGCATCTGCTCCTACGTGGACGATACACAGCTGATGGTGGCCATGGACAAAGGGCCTGAGATAACCAAAAAAAAGCTACATGACTGTCTCTCCGAGATGGCCCAATGGATGCACAACCACTGTCTAAAACTGAACGCAGGCAAATCGGAGATTCTCCTGTTCGGTGGAGCCAAACGTGTGTGGGACGCCACATGGTGGCCACCCTCACTGGGATTGGCCCCCACTCCCAAACAACACACCAGGAACTTGGGAATCATCATGGATGACACCCTATCCATGAAGGATCACGTCCGTTCCCTCTGGGGCAAGGGCTTTGCCATATTAAAACTTCTCGCCAGTATATTTCCCAGGATACCCCTGGACTGCAGACGCTCAGTCACACAGGCCCTACTAGTCAGCCGCCTAGACTATGGCAAGACCCTATTTGAAGGGATGAATGAACAATTATTCTCCCGCCTACAGGTCTTGCAAAACCAGGTGGCCAAACTGGTCTGCAATAAAGGCAAACGAGACTCGGCATCGGAGTGCTTAAAGAAACTCCACTGGCTCCCGATGCGCCAGAGGGTTGCCTTCAAACTGCTTAGCCATGCGCACAGAGCTCTACATAAAACTGACCCCACAATTCTTCAAGGGAAGATCGATTTCTATGTTCCCAATCGGAATCTACGATCAAGTCAATCAGCTCTGGCCAAAACTAAACGAATCTTTAAAGTCAGAACAGGCGGTCGCTCCTTTTCTTACCTGGCAGCTGAGAGGTGGAATGACCTGCCCACCGACCTAAGACACACCACAAACTACCTTCAGTTCCGAAAAAAAATGAAAACACACCTCTTCCCCAAAGCGTAACCTCTCAGCATATGCCTTCAGTAGTCCCTCCTGGTTTATAGCGCCGTGATATCCCTAGGGATGAGTGTCGCGCTCTACAAATACCGCAAATAAATAAATAAATTGGTGATTTCTCAAGGCTGGAGGAGCTCTGGCGTTCTTGGACCCTTCACAGGTTCAGGATGAGATTACACAAACATGATGGTCGAGCAGGCAGTGTTTTGCACCAATTTTCTCTGCAGCAGTAATTCATTTCTTGTGAATCAGCTCTTCTTTGTCTGTCAAATCTAACGTTCAAGGTTCAGGAATGCCACATACATACTACATTTAGGGGTTGTACAGTGGGAGACAGGTAGGTGTTAATGGGTTACCTACCTTTAAAGTGACCACAACTTGTGGGAAGTCACACTACCCTAGCCCTGACAGGTTGATTACCCACCATCCCCAGATGGTGGATTTTCAGGAGAGGGGTTTATACTGCCTGCCACACCTTAGGGGGAATGCTGGCTGAATGTGGTCACTTCTCACCACCTGTCCTCCCGCCAAGCAGGGAGTTTGCATCCCCCATTATATGCAGAAGCCGGACTGAATTTCAAAGATGGCATCGCCTCTGAAGCTTCCAGCTTGAAGGCCATTCCGGTGTGAAGCACCTCTGCTCAGAGCAGGCATTGTTTCCTGCCTCTAAGAGTGTGGGGTCTCACCCCATGAGGTTAGAAACATGTCTGGTTTTGGCAGGCTGGCTATAACTAGCCAGAGACCACACCAGTGCTTGGTAGATTTTATAGGGACCCTCTAAAGTGTCTCCTGCATGCATTTATTAATAAATCCAACACTGGCATCAATGAAGATTTATTAAGATGAGATGTTTAGTGCCAAACATCTTAAGGGTACAGTGAAGCCATCATGGAGCTAGGAAACTCATAATAACAAGTATTCAGCCCATGTACTCCATATAGCTTCCTTGTGCACTTACATTATCCAAGAATTGACTTAGATATAGTAGGTTCGGATCGGCTCATGCAGGTATGTCCACACATGGGATATAGTGCACCCTGCCTTTGAGGTGTATGGCCTGCAGTAAGGGTGACTTACCTATATCTGATGCACTGTATGTGGGCATGGCCCACAGGGCTGTGTGCCATGTCGACTCTGTTTTCTCTGTATAAAAAACACGCAGCCTGCAATGCCAGTTTGCATTGTTTTGGTAAGGGGTCCCTGGGTGGCACAATTCGTGCTGCAGCCCTAGAGGACCGTCTTCAGTACCCAGACCCTAGGTACCAGGGATACCATTTACTAGGGACTTACAGGGGATCTGAAGTGGTGGTAATCATAGCACAGTTTTAGGAAAGAGATCTGGCACAGGTAACCTGGTTACCAGGGACCTAGTGCACTTGCATTCAATATCATATCATGCATCAGGCAAGAAGTGGGAGCTAACCATGTCAAAAGAGGCACTTTCATGTCTGTGAGTGGGGTTGTGAGTGTCTCAGTGGGTCTGTGAATGGGTGCATGAGTCTCTGAGTGGGTCTGTAAGTGGGTGTAAGTGTCTCAGTGGGTCTGTGAATGGGTGTGTGAGTCCCTGAGTTGGTCTCTGAGTGGGTGTGTGAGTGTCTGAGTTCCCTTTGTTTTACCATTTTCTTATCTTTTTTGCCTTTTCTGCTAATTTTTCTGCCCTCTATGTTGCCCTCTTCTGCTCTGTTTTGTCTTTTCTACTAGTTTTTCTGCACTGTTTTGCCTTTTTCGACTGGTTGTTCCGTCCAATGTTTTGTATTTCCGCTCATATTTCTGCCCTCTTTTGCCTGTTCTGCTTATTTTTCTGCCCTCCATTTAGCATTTTCTGCCCTCTGTTTTGCTGTCTCCTGCCCTGTTTTGCCTTTTCTACTTGTGTTTCTGCACTCTGTTTTGTGTTCTCTGTTTTGTCTATTGGGCAATTGGGGAGGGGGGCCGTGCAGCCCCCCTCCCCTGGCTGATTTTCCCCGGGCCATGCCAAAGTTCAATGGGGGAGAGGGCTGCACAAGGAGATCCGCCAAGGGGGGGCCAAGAAAAAGGGGGTTCCCAAAAAGTGTTTTCCCCATGCAAATTCCTATAGGGATTGGCCCAAACTGCTGAATGGAATTACACAAAATTTGGCAGAAATGTCCCTGTTGGTTCAGAAAGGGACCTTTCCATTCAGTGGTTTTAGAGATAATAAAATATTTCCAAATTTGGATACAAAGGGAAGCGGATCCTCCGAGGATCCAACAGTCCCCGTGTTGAAATCTTATTGGCTGCTAAAACTTAAGAACGGGATGTGTTAGCAGCCATCTTGAGTCCCACAAAAAAAGAAAAGGGGGCAGAATAGGAATACCCTGAACACCTAGATTTGGTCCTGGAACCCCATGCGGCAAAAAAGCATTTTTTTTATTGTGCCTTGGGAGCTGTGCTGGATATGTGGCTCCGGCCAAATATTTTAAAAAAAGAAGCACATGCTCCTGTGCTTCTCTACTATTTAGCCGCCAGGTGGGCCAGGTTCCGGGGACATGCAGGTTTAAAAAACAGGAGGGGTGCATGGGGCCCGTCTCCTGAGGCTCTTTTAAGCTCAGGGGGTGACCAATTCCCCAGGGCGTTTATAGTATGATGGAGAGGGGCCGCATGGACCGATTCTCCATGGGCTCTTTTGAGCCGCAGGGACCACCACCTCCCCTGGGCTTTATTTTAAATTTAGAGCGGGTATTACAGACCCCCTCCTGGTGTGGGTTCAAGCCCTAGGGACCACCACCTCCCTGAGGCTAAATTAAAATTAATGGGGGCTGCGTGGGGTCCCAGGGACCACCATCTCCTGAGGGCCTATATTGTAATTAAAATTGGGAGGGGGTCATGCAGCCCCCCTACTGGCACATATACATTCCCAGAGACCACAACCCCCACAGGCTGGCCTGTGCAGATCAAAGGAGGGGGCTGCGCGGCTCCCTCCTGGAGCTATATATGGCCCTGGGGACCGCCACCGGCTACTGCTATGTCCTGGGGTTTCCACCCCCTGGACATAGCTGCTTGCTCTGACTTGGCTGGAGCTTTGACAGCTCCTGTCCAATCAGGGCAAACACAAACTCCGTTCTCAGCAAGTGAGAGCTGTGAAACGGCTTCTGTTTGCTGAGCACTGAGTTTTAGTCTGTTTCCCTGCCCGCTGTGAAGCGGGCAGAGAAAAAGGCAAAAGAACTGCTCTCACAGACAGGGAGATGCATTTGTAGTAGCTCCCTGTCTGTGACAGCAACGCCACCTCCTGCAGGCAAGGGCCTCCCCCACGGTCCCAAAAGGAAAAGTGGAGAAAGAGGCAAAATAAAGGTCAGAAATGAGCAGAAAGAGGCAGAATCAAAATCTGACACTGTCAGAAAGAGGCAGAACACAGGTCAGCAATGATCAGGAACTGGCAAGATAAAGGTCAACAATGAGTTGAATTAAGTTCAGAAATGTGCAGAAAGAGGTAGAATAAAGGTCAGCAATGAGCAGAAAGATCCAAAATAAAGGTGAGAAATGAGCATAAAGAAGCAGAATAGAGGTCGGAACCTAGCATAAAGAGGCAGAATGAAGGTCAGAAATAATCAGAAAGAGGCAAAATAAAGGTGAGAAGCGAGCAGCAAGAAGCAAACTTAAGATGAGAAATGAGTCGGAAGAGGCAAAATAAAGGTGTGAAATTAACAGAAAGAGGCAGAATAAAGGTCAGAAATGAGCAGAAAGAGGCAAAATAAAGGTATATAATGAGCAGAAAGAAGCATGAAAAATGTCAGAAATGAGCAGAAAGAGGCATGTTAAAGGTCAGAAAGTAGCAGAAAGAGGCAGAATAGAGGTCAGAAACAAGCAGCAAGTGGCAGAATAAAGGTCAGAAACGAGCTGAAAGAGACAAAATGGAGATCAGAAGCAAGCAGAAAGAGGCAAAATTAAGGTCAGAAATAGGCAGAAATCAGCAAAATGAAGGACAGAAATGAGAAACGATGCAAAATAAAGGTCAGAAACGAGTAGAAAGAGGCAAAATAAAGGTCAGAAATGAGCAATCAGAAGCAAAATAAAGGTCAGAAACAAGCAGAATAAGCAGAATAGAGATCAGATACGAGCAGAAAGAGGCAAAATAAAGGTAATGAATGTGAAGAAAGGTAAAATAAAGGTCAGAAACAAGCCAAAAGAGGCAAAATAGAGATTAGAAACAAGCAGAAAGAGGCAAAATATAGGTCAGAAATGAGCAGAATGAGACCAAATAGAGACCAGAAATGAGCCGAAAGAGGCAAAATAAAGATCAGAAATTAGCAGAAAGAGGCAAAGTAAAGGTTAGAAACAAGCAAAAAGAGGCATCATAGATGTCAGAAACTAACAGAAAGGCAATATAAAGGGCATAAATGAGCAAAAAGAGGCAAAACAAATGTCAGTATTTAGCAAAAAGAGGCCAAATACAGTCAGAAATGAGCAGGAAGAAAAAGGTCAGCCACCAGCAGAAAGAGTCTAAATAAGTGAGCAGATAAAAGGCAGTAAACTAGCCGAAAATGAGCAGAACCTGCTTAGGCACTCATGCACCTACTCACAAAGCAACCCAGACACACTTGCAGCCACTCACAGACCCATTCACTCATGCACCTACTCACAGATAAACTCAGACATGTGCACTCCCTCACAGACAGTCAGACATTCATGCACCCACTAACAATATCACTTATACTCTCTCACCCACTCACAGATCTACTCAGTGACTCACACACCCACTTAGAGACCCACTCAGACAGTCATATACCCATTTACACCCCCATTCATATTCTCTCACACTCACTAACAAACTTACTCAGCCACTCATACACCAATTGAGACACTCAGGCACTCATTCACACACTCGGTTTTAAAGGTTAGTCGTTACAGTTAGGTAATAAAATAGGAAATACAATTTTAAAAACCTTACGAATTCACTTGAAAAATCAAAGATTACAGGGATGTTACAGTTAGGAAATAGAATTGAATTGTTTTAGGAATTCACTCAAAAAACAAAGGTCACAGGGATGTTATAGTTAGCAAAGAGAAAAAAACCCTAAGAAATTCACTGAAAATCAAAGGTTACTGAGACATTATAGTTAGGCTCAGATTTCACTCATACAAAATTTGTAAAATTCAGCACCTATTGTTACCTGAGCTAATTATAACTTGCACGCCCGCAATACATTGCTTATGACCTCACATATTACATCACTCATGACATGATCAGTAACATCACAGATAGCATCTCGAATGACATCACTGATGACATCATCCTGTGAGTGTATGTGTTTTCTAAATGTTTATGAGTGTTAAACATATACACCAAGGTACTACAAAAGTTAGCATAGTATACTTTCTATACTACTAATGAGTGATACTATTTCTAACATATATTATGTGAGTGTCTGTGTGACTGTATTTAGCTGTGTGTGATTGGGTGTCGGCATGCCTGTATAGGTGTGTGAGTGAATGTATGGATGTATAAGTAGGTATGTAAGTAGCTGTGTGGGTGAGTGAGCAGCTGTGTGAGCGACTATATTGGTGAGTGAGTTGGTGTGTCAGTGGCTATATGGGTGAGTGAGTGGCTCTGTGAGTGGCTGTATGGGTGGGTGTGTAAGTGGCTGTATGGATGAGTGAGTTATGTTATGTTAATACATTTCTGAGGCACACGTTTACCCGGAGGTGTCTTGGCGCTAGCTCAGCATGAACAGCGACAGAAATGGCCTACATGTTAAAAAGTATCTCACAACAGGGTCTCAATTGGAGAAATTGTAACCATTCACAGTACCACTCCACTATATAATTCTTACAAAAGGTAACCTAATGGTGAAGTGCTGGAATGTAAATCAGTGTGTACAAAGTAACTAGATTATATTATAAAGAATTGGGCATTTGCTTCTTAAAGACGAGAACCCTCACTCACCACTTGGGTGACATGCTTCATCATTGGGTTCCCTCTTGCACACAGGGCCTGCAAAGTGCACTGTGTGGGCTACAACTCTCTTTGATTGATGCAAATCACTCTGATTTGCATATAGCCAATTCTGAACTGGGGTGGCAGAGTGGGCTAAAGAACGGTGATGGATTAAACCCAGATCTTTTGACTGGGTGTGAGTGTTTGATTGATTCAGATGCTCCGTCCATCACCACCCCCTTTTGTACCGCTTTTGGCGCTAGCTCAGCATGAACAGGGACAGAAATGGCCTACATGTTAAAAAGTATCTCACAACAGGGTCTCAATTGGAGAAATTGTAACCATTCACAGTACCACTCCACTATAGTATAGATCATTGGGTTCCCTCTTGCACACAGTGCCTGCAAGGTGCACTGTGTGGGCTACAACTCTCCCTCAGGAGAGGAGCGGGAGGTGTTTTTCACTCCAATGTCATAAGTGAGTGATGGGCAGAATGCAACAGTTATAACAAAAAGTGTATTAAAATCATCTCATCTAGGGAAAATTCTCTTTAATCAGTATCCCCAATAGATGCAATAAAAACCAGTGTAACGATAGGACTATAGATGTTCCCTATCAGACTAGGTCAACATATGTCTGCCAGATGAAACATTTTGAAGCATTCTTCAGGACCATTGTCATGTCACTCTGCTGGAAATAGTGATAAACAAAAAAACATACTTATGTGATTTCTATCTGGACCAACTTCAGTCTGGTCTTGTCTCTGAAACAACAAAACATTCCTATATTAATAATGTATTGAAACATATGCCCACATGGTTAATTCCCAAGTGTACAAGTGCCAACACACCACCATTGTGACAAAACAATGAGAAAATCAATATTCTCACCCATAAGCAGAAAAAATTCTGCCCCTACCTTACATATGTCCTTTGTCCATGTGCAGGTAACTACAGGGAAATTAAAACACATCAGATGTACTCTCATGGTTGTACTAAAAAATAAACAAAAAATATAAAACAAGGAAGGGTATCCCTGCCTCCTATAGAGGGTTCATGTCCTTTCACAGGCACTATCTATGCAATGTGCAATCTAGAACTCCCCTTTTCTTTTCTTCCATTAAGACTGATAGGGTGTATAAACAAGATCTTACTTAATCAATCATCCTGGTCTACAACTGGCGTTCTCTTAATATAATCTCAACAGACAAATAAGACCAGTTGTCTATCATTGCTAAAACCCGAGTCCGTTATAGAACTCGTAACCACCAAATCAAAAATTCATTTAGTTAAAAATCATTATCATCGAATTGTCGAGCACCTCTCACAATTCAACAAACGCTATTCACAAGCTTTAAGGGCAATCTCACAGAATCTTATTCGTGAACACTCACCAAGAACCTCCGTCATCACTGCTTGCTTGACAAAGGCCGAAGGGAAACCCTCAATCCGCCGATTCCACTTCAAATGCGATACTCACATCTCCCGACCTGAAAGTGCACCAGAAGTTCAACGAACCTTTTCCGGTTCATGGTACACGAGTCTGCTTTGGATTTCCAAAATCCAAATTAAGTGATAGAAATCAAAAGACACATCGCCCCGGTTTATTTGTAAATGCGCTAGATAATCAGCGCTGTGGCACCAACGTTATTCGTACCTGCGAAGGAAAATTTTAACGCAGTACTACCCTTCAATTGTATATTTCCAGTGCACTGACTTATGGGACAAGTAGTCCAAAGGACGAAAAGCACCTCAAAAGGCGCATACAAGGAAGGCGGAGCCCACAGTAAAGGCAACACAGATAGGCTATATGTACTTATATGTCTGAATGGCAGCTTGTTACGGTGATATTTAGAGCCATGTATCTTAGTATACTGCCAATTGGATTATAAATTAAATTTTTAAAGACTCCCAAACGGGCATATAAATCCAACACAGATAGATATATTGTGTGTATATATATATATGGAAGATACCCTAGTACATATTATCCATAGGAGAATATGTTATTCTCGAAATGGGACAACTGAGAAATTATTCAGGTGTCACATAACTATAGTGCATTCCACTGTATTTTTTCATTCAATTCCATGATATGGCTCTTTATGCGAAACACCCATCTTTGCGCCCTATAAAAAATAACTTTATCTAAGGGCCCCATATTGATGTCATATCTTGGTTTATCAATGACTACCCATGCAAAGTCATCCTCTGTGTGAGATTTTTCTACAAAATGACGTGTCATGCGGGTGTTAGTTTCCTTGCATCGAAACGCACTTTGATGTTCGACCATTCTCTGTCTCATCTTTTGTGTTGTTATTCCAATATAGACCAATAGGCATGGGCACTTAATCATATAAATAATATCACTTGTGTTATAATTAGTTTGTGAGTTAAGTACCCATGGTGTTCTCAAACCTAGGTCTACCTGTGTGAAATTCATGGTAAACGCGAACACGAAGAACAAGATCCACACTGGTAGTGCCCCACCACTGGTACAGTCCCCCATAATGTGGTTTGCCTGCTCTCCTGTTCTGTACATCTAGGTCTTGTGTGCACTAATAAATCACGAAGATTACTACTTTGTTTTAATGCAAAAAGAGGTCTTTCCAATGTAAAAGCTCCTGTGTCTAAGATGTGCCATGATTTATTAACAGCCCTCTTAACATTCTCTGTCAAATTACTGAAGGTTGTAACACAAACCATCCTGTTGTTCTCAGGTTTTTCATATGTTTCTAAGAGGGCCTCTCTATGATTATGACGAGCTCTTTTCTCAGCTCCACGTACTAGTCTTTTTGGATAATTTCTAACTAGTAATTTTTCACTCAGATTTTTTGCATGTACCTTATACCTTGTCACTTCACTACAGTTTCTACGTAACCTTAGAAACTGTCCTATTGGAAGGTTGTTTAATAAGGCTCGAGGATGGAAACTGTAGTAACTAAGCAATGAATTCCTGGCCATGGGTTTCTGGTATAATTCAGTGTGAATCTTCCCTTCCTTAGGGTAAAATCATAGGTCTAAATACGATACCATACTATTACTAGATTCACCAGTAAATCTCAAATTGGGATCCTGCCAGTTAAGCCATTGGGAAAATTGATGTAGAGACGCCTGGTCACCTTCCCAGATGACCAGGATGTTGTCAATATATCGTCTCCACAATTTGAGGCGTTGTACAAAGGGATTGCCAGAGTCAAAAATTACTTTCGTTTCAAACCCATACATATATAAATTAGCCATACTGGGAACACACATGCTCCCCATTGATGTACCAGTTGTTTGCCAATACAGGTCTCCCTCATAGGTGAAAAAAGTCTCTTTAAGTGCCTTCCTGGCACACTGCATAACTAAAGCGTTGGGCGTCTGATCATCGTGAGGGTGGCTCTCAAGTAGTTGCTCTATTATAGCCAAGGTGTCATCCTGCAGAATGTTCGTATAGAGTGATTCGACTTCTTATGTCACCATCATATCTGTCATAGGATCAAAAGGTACTGTGTCAAGGAGTGAAAGAACATGTTTTGTGTCCTGTAAGTACAATGGCATTTCAGCTACTATAGGTCGGAGGAAATGGTCCACAAATTTAGATCATGGCTCAACAATTTAACCAATACCAGACACTATAGGCCTCCCTGGTGGTGGTCTATGTATTTTGGGGAGGGTATAAAATGCTGGTATTCTAGGATGTTTCTGAATTAGAAATTCTGCTTCACTTTTATTGATCCAATTAGACTCTCTCCCTTGCTCTACCAGGGTCCCATTCTGCATTTGTAGTATTTTTATTTTTTTAATTTTTTTTTTTTTTTAATTTTTTTTATTAATCCTCATCTGCCCGACACACGTCCCTTAGATGCAAAGAAGACAGCCCGACCAGCTCACTGCCATTGGGAGCAAGGCCCTGGAAATTGAGCCGCTACGCACCTAGGCAGAACTTTTTATGAGTTGGTGGGAACAACCATGCATCTTGTTGACGATCTCAAGTCAACATCGTGCCTGTAAAGCCAGTATGTAAATATCCAAATCGGGGCAGACCACAATACTGAACCATTGAGTAGGTGGGCTTAATCATCGGATCTTTTGGGAAAAAAAAAAAAAAACAACCCAAAAAGGCAAAGAAAGCTTCACTTCCACTCTGTCAAAAATGTCCAAAATGTGAGGTTCTGGACTCTACATGATCTTTTCAAGTCTATCTTGGAGGTTTCATAAAGTGAGGTTAGCCATGCGGAGTGAGTGGGGGGGTGGTATCCACCCAATGCATGCATATCTGCCGTCTTGCCAACAGGATGGCATAAAATATAAAGGACCGCGCTACCCCAGTGATATTCTGGTCAAAACCGAAAATGACAAGTGGTAAAGTTAAGGAAATGTTGGTCTTAATAATTGAATCCAAAATTGCTTTGATCTCCGTCCAATAAGTAGATATGTGGGGGCAGTCCCAAAACATATGTATATCGGAGGCTGCTAACAGTTGACATTTATTACAGCATTTCCCCTCTTGATATTTGGATAAACGTAAAGGGGAGAGATATGCCCGGTGTAAAGTAAACAGGTGGTTTCGTCTAAGCCAGGCGGGTTTAACCAATTTATACAAAAGGGAAAAGGATTCTATCCACCAGTCCTCATCTAGTGCCACAATATCTCTACCCCATAGCTCCGTTGGGAGAATAAAATCCCCGTCTATCTCCTCCAATATGGATCAATACCAAAGAGCCACCTCCTTACCTCCTATCTGTTTTTCGACTAGTTGTTGTTCTAGAGGACTAAGTCTCCCGGTATTAGGGTCTTTCCTGATTAATTCTCTGGCCCAGCTACTGATTTGTGTGTATTTAAATCTTGATAGTGTCGGCCCTACTTTCTCCCTAAGGTCCTGCCACCCTATCAAGATGCCTCCGTATAACAATTCACCCCATCTAGAAAGCCCAGTTGTAATTAAGGGGGTTGTCAGAGAATCTTGCAGGCACAATGGAAGCCCAGGAGAGTCCCAAATCCGAGCGTAGTTAGAGTAATATGCCAACCCCACTCTACGTTTAATTTGTACCCATGACTTCAATTGTGTTAATAGAGTCTTCAGCCTCACCTTCTTGAAAAACTTTCAATCAATCAATCAATCAATGACACTTATAAAGTGCGCTACATACCCGTAGGGTCTCAAGGCGCTGGGGGGGGGGGGGGTGCCGCTACTGCTCGAACAGCCAGGTCTTCAGCTTCTTCCTGAAGGAGAGGTGGTCTTGGGTCAGGCGCAGGTCGGGAGGGAGGGAGTTCCAGGTCTTGGCGGCCAGGTAGGAGAAGGACCTTCCTCCTGTAGTCGCTCTTCGGATGCGGGGGACGGCGGCGAGGGCGTGGTTGGCTGATCGGAGGTGGCGTTTGGGAGCGTAGAAGTTGACTCGGCTGTTGAGGTAGCTCGGGCCTTGGCCATGTAGGGCTTTGTGTGCGTGGGTGAGGAGGCGGAAGGTGATTCTTTTGTTGACGGGGAGCCAGTGAAGGTCTCTCAGATGTCCGGAGATGTGGCTGGTTCGTGGGATGTCGAGGATGAGTCTGGCTGAGGC
The DNA here is from genome assembly GCF_964263255.1 of Lissotriton vulgaris. Lineage (NCBI taxonomy): Eukaryota > Metazoa > Chordata > Amphibia > Caudata > Salamandridae > Lissotriton > Lissotriton vulgaris. The sequence continues at coordinate 930,400,280 of NC_141693.1, read as the reverse complement.
GTTCTGGATCCGCTGGAGTCTCTTCTGGAGCTTGGCGGTGGTACCGGCGTAGAGGGCGTTGCCGTTGTCCAGTCGGCTGGTGACGAGGGCCTGGGTGACGGTCTTCCTGGTCTCGGTGGGGATCCACCTGAAGATCTTCCGTAGCATGCGTAGGATGTTGAAGCATGCCGAGGAGACGTTGTTGACTTGCCTGGTCATGGAGAGGGAGGAGTCCAGGATGAAGCCCATGTTGCGTGCATGGTCTGTCGGTTTGGGTGCGGTGCCCAGGGCGGGAGGCCACCAGGAGTCGTCCCAGGCGGAGGGTGAGGGGCCCAGGATGAGGACCTCCGTCTTGTCCGAGTTCAGTTTCAGGCGGCTGGTCGTCATCCACTCGGCTACCTCTTTCATCCCTTCGTGCAGGTTGGCTCTGGCGGCGGTGGGGTCGTTGGTCAGGGAGAGGATCAGCTGGGTGTCGTCGGCGTAGGAGATTATGCTGAGGTTGTGTTTGCGTACGATGGCCGCGAGGGGGCTCATGTAGACGTTGAAGAGGGTGGGGCTCAGAGATGATCCTTGAGGGACGCCGCAGATGACTTCGGAGGCCTCTGATTTGAACGGTGGTAGGCGGACTCTCTGTGTTCTTCCGTCGAGGAAGGAGATGATCCATTCCAGCGCCTTGTCCTGGATTCCGATGTTGCTGAGGCGCCGTACTAGGGTGCGGTGGCAGACCGTGTCGAATGCCGCGGAGAGGTCTAGGAGGATGAGGGCCGCTGTTTCTCCATTGTCCATCAGGGCTCGGATGTCATCGGTGGCGGCGATGAGGGCAGTCTCGGTGCTGTGTTTGGCTCGGAAGCCGGACTGTGAGGGGTCGAGGGATCCGTTCGTCTCGAGGAAGGCGGCCATCTGCTTGTTGACGGTCTTCTCGATGACTTTGGCTGGAAACGGGAGGAGCGAGATGGGGCGGTAGTTCTTGAGGTCGGTGGGGTCCGCTGTTGGTTTCTTGAGTAGAGCGCTGAGTTCGGCGTGTTTCCAGCTCTCAGGGAAGATGGTGGTGTCGAAGGATGTGTTGATGATGTCTCGCAGGTGGGGTGCGATGACAGCGTCGGCCTTGTTGAAGACGTGGTGAGGGCAGGGGTCGGTCGGTGATCCGGAGTGGATGGAGTTCATCGTGCGGATGGTGTCTTCGGTGCTGATCGGGGTCCAGGCGTGGAGGGTGGTGGTGGGGGGTGGTTGGTCGGTCATGGTGTGCGTTGGTTGGTTGTAGAAGCTGTTGTGTATGTCCGCGATCTTGTTGTGGAAGTATGAAGCGAGGGAGTTGCAGAGGTCTTGCGATGGGTTGATGCCGTTGTTCCCTGCGCTGGGGTTGGAGAGCTCTTTCACGATGTTGAAGAGTTCCTTGCAGTTGTGTGCGTTGTTGTCCAACCGGTCCTTGAATGCTGTTTTCTTGGCGGCGCGGATCAGCTGGTGGTGTTTCCGGGTGGCAAGTTTGAAGGAGGTCCTGTTGTCCGGTGTCGGTTCCTTTCTCCAGACTTTCTCGAGGGCTCGGCAGTTCTTCTTGGAGCTCTTGAGTTCGTCGGTGAACCATGGCGCCTTCTTGCTGCCGGGTCTGCTAGGCGGGGTCCTCAGTGGGGCGAGTTCGTCCGCGCAGTTGCTGATCCACTTCGTGAGGTTGTCGGCGGCCTGGCTGGGGTTCGCTGAGCTGGCAGGAGGGTGCTGGCTCAGGGAGGTGGCGAGCTGGTCTGCTGTGATCTTGTTCCAGCTTCTGTGGGCGGCCTGTTGCTGGTGTTGGTGGGTCGTCGTTCTCTTGAAGGTGAAGTGGACGCAGCTGTGGTCCGTCCATTGAAGCTCTGTGGCGTGGCTGAAGTCGATGTCTGTGCTGGAAGAGAAGACTGCGTCGAGTGTGTGTCCGGCGAGGTGGGTGGGGGTGGACACCAGTTGCTTGAGTCCCAAGTTGGCGAGGTTGTCGAGCAGGGTGCTGGTGTTGCGGTCGTTGTTGTTCTCTAGATGGAAGTTGAGGTCTCCCAGGAGGATGTAGTCAGCGGAGGGGAGGGCATGCGGGCTGACGAAGTCGGCGATGTCCTCGCTGAATTGTGTGCGTGGTCCAGGGGGTCGGTAGATCAGGGTGCCTCTGAGGGTGGTGGTCGGGTTGGTGTGGATCTGGAAGTGCAGGTGTTCGGCGCTGGTCAGGGTGTTGTCGGTGCTGGTCGTGAGACGGATGGTGTTCCTGTGGATGATGGCGATGCCTCCTCCCATCTGGTTGGCGTTTCGGTCCCTCCGGACGATCTTGTAGCCCTCTGGGATAGCGATGGAGATGTCGGGGGCTGAAGCGGCGTTCATCCAGGTCTCCGTGAGGAAGGCAACGTCAGGGGCTGTGGCGTCTAGAAGGTTCCAGAGTTCGATGGCGTGTCTGTGGACGGAGCGGGTGTTGAGCAGGATGCACTTGAGGTGGGTGCTGCTGGTGTTCGACTTGGCGGGTGCTGGTGCGAGGCTGGTCCGGATGCAGGAGAACTTGCAGGCGTGGCAGCTGAAAGGTCCGTGGGTACGTCGTGGAGTGGCTTGATGGCATTCTGGGAGTCGGCCGGTGTTGAGTGCGGTGAGGGTGGCGGCGGAGTACGTCAGGCGGGTCGGTCGGGGTCCTCGTGGGCCAGGGGTCCTGGCGCTGGGCGCGGTCCGGTCGCGGACGGGCGCAGACGGGCTTACCTTTGGCGCGCCTTCGGCGCACAATCGGCGCGCCCGCTGCGTGTGACCGCTGCGCGTTCGCACGGTCGCCATTTAAAGGCGAAGTGCGCGGGTGGGCGGAGCAGCTGGGAGGCGGGAGCGGGGAGGGAACAGAAGAGAAAAGGGGCGGGGCTAATGGCGGTGGCGGGAAGCGGGAGCGGGGAGGGAGAGCGGAGGGCGGCGAGGTAGGCGGGCACACAGGAAGGAGACAGGCACAAATGCAAAACACGAAGAAGAAACGGAACAATAAATACAGGCAACAATGCAGGTCAAAACGGAGGCAAAAACAGTTGACAAACGATCTTACGGCAAACAAATAAAACAAGCACAAATTTCGGTCAGAAACCGGCTAAAACCAAAGGGGAGCGCTCAAGGCGGCAGCGAGGCCGGCGCTGAGGCAGAAGGCAGGCACTGGGGCACACGCAGCAGCTGGTGGCCGTGCGGCGCGGGGGTGTCCCAAACTTAAATAAAAACCCATCTAATGGGAGGTTTGCCCCTACCAGCATTGCTTTAAATAAATTCCCATTTGAGGTGAGACCTGGTGACTTCAAGAGCATTCTTGAGTGGGAAAGCTGGAATGCCCAAGAGTAGTACTGCAAGTCCGGGAGGGCCAATCCACCTTTTTCCCTCCTCCTCCTTAATTTTTTCCAAGCCAACCTCGTGGCTTTATATCCCCAAATGAAGGAATTTATTTCTTATTGGCACTTAATAAGTTGCTTAGAGTCAAATGCAAGGGGAATTGTGTTGAAAATAAAAGTCAGTTTCGGAAGGATAGACATCTTTACAATGTTAACCTTTCCGAAAAATGATAATCGGAGACCCACCCAAGATCTCAAGAGGGCCCTACACTCTCTGGCGACCAGATCTAGGTTAACTTTTGCTAAGACTTCAATATCTTGCGTTATTTTGACTCCGAGGTAACGGATTGAGGGCGTCGCCCCAACGCCCGGATTGGCAATATTCCACGTCATAAGCTCAGTCTTATCGGCATTGATGTCGTAGCCCGAAATATTTCCGAATTCCTTGGCCTTTTCGACCAGGATGGGAAAAGCGTTTGCTGGGTCACAGGTGTAAATTACAATATCATCAGCGTATAGCCCTACTTTCCTTTCCCATCCGCCGAATTTAAATGAAGAAATTCTTGAATCGTCCCTGAAGGATTGTGCAAGTGGCTCAATATATATGTTAAAAAGTAAAGGCGACAGGGGACACCCCTGTCTTGTTCCCCTAGTAATCAGAAAGGGCTGGGTACATACACCATTGACCATAATGCTTGCACTGGGGTTTGCATATAGAAGTCCAATTGATCTCCGAAAGTTTGGACCAAATGCGAATTTCTTCATGGTCTCAGCTAAATATACCCAATTTACTCGATCGAACGCTTTAGTAGCGTCGAGGGTCATAATGGCCATAGGAAGAGAGAACATAGAGGCTATGTCCACTGCCCCGATTTGGTCATACGTAAGGTCCGAGAGCTGTTTACCCTTTATGAAGCCCTTCTGGTCAGTATGAATTATTGAGCCAACCTCACGTTCTAATAGATTCGCCAACACAGCTGCAAAGAGCTTATAGTCGCTGTGTAGAAGCGAGATTGGCCTATAGGAGCCACACTTAGCTGGATCTTTCCCGGGTTTCGGGATCAGGACAATAATCGCCTCGCCCCATGATTTAGGAGGGGTCACACCGTTTACAAGGATGTCGTTAAAAAGTCTTGTCAGCACAGAAACTATTTCGGGAGCTAGTACGCGCAATAGTTCGCCAGGGAGACCATCAGGGCCTGCTGCCTTACCCCGCTTCACCTTTTTAATACATTCCCTCACTTCTTCCTCTGAAATAGGCCTGTCAAGACGATCTATTTGTTCAGAGCTAAGAGTGGGAAGAGTAATCTTCTCCAACCATCTAGATTTTGATATCGGGTCCTCCGAGGTCTCCTCCTTATATATTTGCTGGAAAAACTCAAAAAATGCTTCTCCAATATCTCTGATGGAAGATCTTTCAAGTGTCTCCCCCTCTACAATGATATGCTTTATATGTTTTTTGGCCTGATCAGATATAATTTTCCATGCGAGGACCTTACCCGCGGACTCACCGTATTCAAAGTTGGAGAGCTTACTTGCTTCCCATCTCAGTGTAACCCTCTCTTGAAGAATATTATCTAGCTTCTCTTTTAGGTCTTTACGCTGCTCCTGCTCCATATTAGTCCCATTTCCGGAACCTATACGTTGGTCCAAGGATGCAATATCCTTTTCGATATTGGCGATCTTTGCCCTATATATTATCCCTCGATAAGAGGCCCTGTTAGTTATGTAACCTCTCAAATTGGCATTATAGGCATCCCATACTATATTTAACTGGGTAGAGTTTATGTTGGTACCCATGAAAAATGTTGTTTCTTGGATGAAGAGGTCAGTTTCTTCATCCTCTAAGAGAATTGTGCGGTCAAATGACCATAGAGTCTGAGCGGGTTGCTGAGCCGATTGTAAAGAAAAAAATATAGTGGAGTGATCTGATAAGTGCGAGGGCAAGTATGTTAAGTCCTTTAGGGGGTCTCTTAATGAGTAACTAAAAAGAGCGTAGTCAATTCTCGACTTGTGGTTATATTTATGATTGTGGTATGATACGCCAAGTGCTTCGCCTGCTCTCTCTCTCCATGGGTCCGCCAATCCGAGAGTTGACATAACAACCCCCAATGCCTGCCTGGATTTCTTATAAGTTAATGCCCTTGAGTTGGGGGATTTATCTAATTTTGGATTGAGTACCAAATTAAAGTCTCCCCTCCAGATTATTGGACCTTGAGTTGTTAGGAGGTGGCTCTGAATTTTATTCAGATATGAGGGATCATCATGATTGGGTCCGTAATAGCCAACCAAATTATATGGTCTGTCCTCTAGACTAACTTTAGCATATAGCCAACTACCACTAAAGTCTTCCTCCTGGGCAAGAATCTGTGCTCTTATTTGCTTTTTGAAAATAATTAATATACCACGAATATTTGCATTGTGATTGGTACAAATAAAACAGTCTACCCATCTAATTTTACTCAACATTTCCCTCACTTCGTGTTGAAGAAGATGTGTTTCCTGAATGACGATGACCTGCGCTGGAGAGTCCCTCAAATATTGCAATATTTCTATACCTCCTACTCTTAACACGCAGGCCATTGACATTCCAGGACAAGAATTTTATTCCCATCAGCTAATGTCCATACCCCTACCCCAACTCATTAGGTAAGTGTAAAAATTACATCTCCCAAGGCGAATTGAACAAAACAAAGATGTATTTGGTAGGATTTGTGAGTGTGGAACGGTGACTGATCGATGAGGATATTTTACAGTTTTACCCCTCCCCCCCCCCTCCCTGGAAAACCCCCCCTTAGTTAATCTGGCCGTTGGTGCCAGATTTGTCTCTCTAAGGAGTCCCCCTTTGCCCAGCTCTGTTACATATTTTTATATGAAAAATAGTCCGGCATACCTAGAGAAGTAATTTTAGGGGGAAACCGTCATAGGTGTAGAGAGTAGTAATACTAGAGGTGGGTAATTGTCACAAAGGTTTCCAGTCCGAGTTAATACTCAAAAACTTTTCCCCTTTTTGTTTGTTTGTATATATATATATTTTTTTTTTCTACCCCTATTTTTTCTCTTTTTTCCCTTTTCTTTTTTTTTTTATATATTTAAACACCCTCTGTGAAAATCCCACTTCCCCAATCTCCCTTCTTTTGTATATTTGTTTTATTTTATTTTTTCCCCCTTTTTTCTCTTTTTTTTTTCCTAGTTTTCCCTTTTTAACTCCATGTCCTTAGGTGTATTACTACCATACCAGACACACAAGTGGATAGATAGAAGAAAGAAAGTACCTCCAATAGAGGAGGTGGATCCTAAAATGTCTTTTATCTCTGAATCACTGTGTCTCCTTAATATTTTATCTAAAGGCTTCCACTAGATGTTTCCCTGTTGATGGCTGCTAATAGATGTCAGGAGTTCATCTGCCTCCAGCGGGGAGTGAATGTTGTGCATTTTATTGTTATACATAACCCTCGGGAAGGCAGGAAACCTCATCTGGACAGTTGCTCCCAGAGCCCTAAACTTCTCCATTTTCTGGCCTAACTCCCATTGTCTATCAAGGGTAGTTTTCGACAGGTCAGACCTAATAACATAAGAGAAATCTGGAGCTTTTAGAGCTGTAGATTTAAGTGCTAAATTCAATATCTTCTCCTTAACAGAATAGGTTATAAAGTTGACTAGGATCTTCCTTGGTTTTTATCTCCCCTGTTTTAAATGGAACGGATCTCCGTGAGCTCGTTGAATGTCTTTTTCCAGGTCTTCAACAGATTCCTCCAGGTTCAGGGACTCTTTAAGCAAGGAAGCAACATTTTTTTTTATTTCACCCCCCTCTTTTCCTTCTGGAACTTTCAAGATTCTGATATTATTCCTCCGCGAGTAATTCTCCAAAGATTCCACTCTCTCTTTTGTTGCATTTCCATCGCGCCTTAAGTAGTATATCTTCTCATTTGCAGAGTCTAATTTGGCTTTTAATTTGCCTACTGTGCTTTCGAGGGTATCTGTCCTCTCCGAGAGGAGATCTACTCTCTTGTCTAGGGCATCAAATGTCGCTTTTATCTCTTGCTGGTTGCGCTTAGATTCAGCGAACCCACTTTTGATCTCATGTAGTAAATCTTCCAATGAAATCCTCTCCTGCATCTCTGGAGTTTCACCTACTAAGGGAGTAAGTTCGTTATTGATTCCCTTAGCCTGAGGAGCTGAAAGCCCAATCTCCTCCGAGATATTATGGACAGGAACCCCTGAGTCCGTGTCCGAAACTTCAAAAGGGGCAGCCCCTTGGGTATTGTCTATACCGCTCATCTTTCTAATTTCTTCTTGAGGTCTGCAGGAGACTTCTAGGACCTGAGACAACACCTTAAAGTATGATCTAAGTGAGGGGGTGAGCCTCACCGCACTACTTTTAGTGTTTTTGGGTTTTGGTTTAGCGCCTAGTTTTAAGTCTTTTAAACCTTTTAAAACAGACAACCGAGGAGTTGTAGCCGCAGTGACTGTATTGACAGAGTTGGCAGAGTTGGCGGTATAATCACCGGTAAAGACAAAAATAGAAGAGCCCTGGGTGGTCTCGCTAGGACCACACTCTAAATCGTTTGCTCCCTCCTTTGCGTTACAAGGATCAAGACCCACTTCAATGGTGGTATCAATAAGGGTATTCTCATCAACAACATCTCTAGCTAAAGTCCATATCTCATCACCCCCAATCACTGATATCTTGGTACCTTTAACACCCCCACACCCCTGCCCGGACACCCCTGCCCGGAGGTAGTGCTTTAACAAGTATTTTTCCTGCTCCTTCCTCCTCTGGTTCTGCCTTAGTCCTGGTTTTAGATTTAAGGCGACGAATCCTCTGATTTTTCTTTTTATCCACGTTGGGAGTACCACCTGATTGTGCTCCTTTGGTTGTGGCAGGGCACTTTTGAGAGGAATGAAGGCTGCTAAGATCCCCAAAAACCCCGCGAGCTGCCGCTCTGCGGCTCCTTCGCAGCTCCACGGCTGCCTCTGCCCACCGGGAAAGAGAGGCGGAAGGCGGGACCCTGAAGCCGCACATCCACCAGGTAGGCGTTCTCACTCGAAGCTGGGCACACCCGTAGGTACAGGGGCTAGAGCCGCTAATCCGCGGTGTTCCCCACCAGCGGGAGACCAAAAAAAAGTCTGTGCAGACCTCCGTGGCAGTCCTACAGCTCTCCTGAGACAGCCGACGAGCAGATCAGCGGCACGGCTAATGCGAGCGGACGGAGCCGCCCGTGCCTCTCCTACAGCGCCCGCTCGTTCAGAACGGCTCCTGTCATGGAAAGAACGCCGAAAAATGAAAAAATGAAAAAAGTAAAGGCAGAATAGGTCTCCAGTAGTAACCACGGTCAGGACGAGGATCAGTAGAACCGGCAATCACTGCATCTTCCAATTTGGTAAAAAACTGCCGACTTTGTTACGCCGTTTGCTGGGCTTGCAGGAGCTCCGTGAGAGAGACGCGACCCGCCCTAGCCGGCGGCCTCCATGTTTTCCCCAGCCGTGACCTGCATTTGTAGTCTTGATGTAGGATCCCGTTGAATACCTATATCAAATTTTGGGTGATTCAGTTGTCTTAAACATTCACTACGATAAACGGCAGTATCCATAATAATGGTAGCCCCGCCTTTATCTGCTGGTTTAATTGTAATGTCGATATCATTGTCCAATTCTTCAATTAATTTCATTTCCACATTGGAGACATCACAAAATGTATTCTTAGGAAGGTGTAAACTAGACTCATATTCTTTAAGAACAGCTTTTTTCGTAGGGAGTAAAGATTGGTGTTTCGCATGAAGAACCATATCCTGGGATTGAATGAAGAAATACAGTTGAATGCACTATAGTTATGTGACACCTGAATATTATCTCTGTTGTCCCATTTCGAGAATAACGTATTCTCCCATGGATAATATGTACTAGGGATTCCTGTATGGCATGTGTGCATTATAGGTCTGACTGACTTTTATTGAGTGGTATCTTCCATATATATATACACACACATTAAATGTATCTGTGTTGGATTGATATGCCTGTTTGGGATTCTTTTGAACTTGAACTTATAATCCCAATAGGCAGTACACTAAGATACATGGCTCTAAATATGACAATGTAACAAGCTGCCATTCATACACATAAGTTCATATAGCCTATCAGTGTTGCCTTTACTGCGGGCGCCGCCTTCCTTGTATGCGCCTTTTGAGGTGTTTTTCGTCCTTTGGATTACTTGTCCCATAAGTCAGTGCACCAGAAATATACAATTGAAAGGTAGTACTGCGTTAATAATTTCCTTTGCAGGTACGAATAACGTTGGTGCCACAGTGCTGATTATCTAGCGCGTTTACAAATACACAGGGGCAATGTGTCTTTTGATTTCTATCACTTAATTTAGATATTGGAAATCCAAAGCAGACTTGCGTACCGTGAACCGTAAGAGGTTCGTTGAACTTCCGGTGCACTTCCATGTCTGGAGAGCGAGTATCGCATTTAAAGCGGAATCGGCGGATTGAGGTTTTCCCTTCGGCCTTTGTCAAGCAAGCAGTGATGACAGGGGTTTTTGGTGAGTGCTCACGAATAAGATTCTGTGAGATTAACCCTTAAAGCATGTGAATAGCATTTGTTAAATTGTGAGAGATGCTCGACAATTCGATGATAATGATTTTTGACTAAACACATTTTTTATTTGGTGGTTAAGAGTCTTATAACAGACTCGGGAGTTAGCAATGACAGACAACTGGTCTTATTTGTCTGTTGAGATTATGTTAAGAGAACGCCAGTTGTAGACCAGGATGACTGATTAAGTAAGATCTTGTTTAAACACCTTATCAGTCTTAATGGAAGAATGAGATTACCTCTGATGTGTTTAACTTTCCGGACCTATGTAAGGTAGAGGCAGAATTTCTTCTGCTTATGGGTGAGAATACTGATTTTCTTATTGTTTTGTCACAATGGGAATTAACCATGTGGGCATATGTATGAATACATTATTAATATAGGAATGTTTTGTTGTTACAGAGACATGACCAGACGGAAGTTGGTCTAGATAGAATTCACATAAGTATGTTTTTTGTTTATCACTATTTCCAGCAGAGTGACATGACAATGGTCCTGAAGAATGCCGCAAACATTTTCATCTGGCAGAAACATGTTGACCTAGTCTGATAGGTAACATCTAGATTCTTATCGTTACACTGGTTTTTATTTTATCCATTGGGGATACTGATTAAAGAGAATTTTCCCTAGATGAGATGATTTTAATACACTTTTTTGTTATAATTTTTGCACTCTGCCCAACACTCACTTATGACATTGGAGTGAAAAACACCTCCCGCTCCTTTCCTGAGGGAAAGTTGTAGCCCACACAGTGCACCTTGCGGGCACTGTGTGCAAGAGGGAACCCAATGATGAAGCATGCGACCCAAGTGGTGAGTGAGGGTTCTCGTCTTTAAGAAGCAAATGCCCAATTCTTTATAATATAATCTAGTTACTTTGTACACACTGATTTACATTCCAGCCCTTTACCATTAGATTACCTTTTGTGAGAATTATTACTACGTTTAAAAAAAAAAACAGGTCTTAAGAAGCTTTCTGAATGCTAGCAGAGTGGGGATGGCTCTCATTTTAGGAGGCAGAAGCTTCCAGAGTTTGGACGCTCCTGAGGCGAAACTACTTCTGCCCCATTTTGCTTTTTTGAATTTGGCGTAAGGGACTTTCAACGCTCCTTTTGAATGACGGTTCCAGCTGGGTTCATACCAACTTAGCATTTGATTCAAGTGATTAATTCTTACGTATCAACAAAGCCTCAGGCTTACATAGTAACCCATTTTAGCACTGAGTTAAAAAAGAACTTTATTGATTACCGGTTGGGTATGAATGCAAAAACCACCAGCAGGCCGCACACTATCGCCTATGAGGTTTTAGTTATGAAACACTAACTCACCTGCTGTGCGCTTGCCCTGCAGTCAAGGATTTAAGGAACCTGCTTTTAAAACCTAATTTTAATGAATTAAATATTCCTACAATTAGGCAAGCTGTGATACGTTGGTTGGAAGGATCCTCTATAACCTAGGCTTGCTGGGGCGTAAAATAACTGGCAAAAGTAAGGAAACTTTTAAGGCAAGCCGATTTAGAGGAAGCTAAAAAAGCATGAAAAACGTTGACATGGGCTTAGTTCAAGCATGGCACCAATTCACAAGCCCAGATAATAAGCGGACTAAAAGACTAACCACGCATGGGGTAATTTGAATAACAGAAAAAATGTAGTTGATCAAATTTTATTGTAAATTGTAGCATGTCTTATAGGCACATTTTAGCTCAACAGGACCAGGTTAATGCATTTTTTTAACAATTCCAGTTACCTGAGCACCTTGAAAAATCGGAATAACATGAACTTTTGAAAGTTTGTTTAAATTGTTAGTAACATCATATGTGCATCATTAATGTGGTTCTGATTTAAAAAGAATTGCACAGCTTTTTATGTCGAAATATTGTATATTGTAAATTGCAACGATTTTAAGTAATCATATACAATAAACTATTGACTGACTGACTGACTGATTCAAGAATTCAGAGCTCAGATTGTGTAAGGCTTTGAAGGTGATACAGAGAGCCATGAACTTGATAATATTTCTAACCATCATCCAGTGGAGTAATTTTTATTGCCTGTAAGACTGAGTGATATGTTGGAAGATTCAGCAGTAACCTGGGTGCCGCATTCTGCAGGATCTGTAGTTGTTGAGATATTGGTCTTAGATTCCTAGGTACAAGTCATTACATTAGTACATTGTATAAAGGATCAGCGGGGTGGTGACTATTTTAAAAAAAAAAATTAGTAGGAATAAATGGGTTTTGCCCATTCTGTGTCTATGGGGAAAATGTGTTCATGCCTATGGCCCTAAGGGTGTTGTAAGAAGAGGAGATAATTTAATTGACTTGATTGCTAAGGTTAAGCTTATCATCAATTATGACCCCCCTAGAAATTGAGGATTGTTGCCAAAAAGGATTACCTCAGTTTAATCTGAGTTTAGTTTAAGGCAGTGTTTGCACATCTAAATGCTTACAGCTCACATATAGTTATGTCGTTGAGAGCTTATTTCAACAGAGCCATTAGATACGGACAGCACAATTTGTGTGTCATCTGCGTAGGATGTTGGGAGAGCCAAAAGCATCTGATGATGGAGGCCAATTCTAAGACATACAAATTGAACTGTAGAGGGCTAAGTGAGGACCCTTGCAGGACCCTACTGGGAAGGGTGAAAGCTTTATTTGTGAAATTATCCTGCATTACTATAGACTCTCTGTCCCTCAGAAAGGAGTCTAGAAGAGCTAGGGCTCTTTCTTTAATGCCTAAGGATTCAAGACAGTGAACCAAGGTGGTGTGGTCTACCATATCAAAGGTCGCTGATAGGTCAGGAAGGATGAGGGCTGCAGTGCCTCCCCCATCTAATGCACCTCTTACCTCAACTGTGGCTTTGATCAGAGCAGTCTCTGTACTGTGTCTGGGTCTTAACCCAAATTGTGTAAAGTCTAGCAGTTAGTTTGCCTTGACGGATTAGGTGTGTAGAGAGTTCATGATTTTCTCTATGATCTTTGCTGGGAAAGGTAGTCTGGATTTGGGGTAGTAGTTGACTGGAGCATCAATATTAAGGTTGGGCTTCTTCAGGATTGGAAGGATTGGAGCTTTCTTCCAATCAGAGGGGAAAGATACAGAAACAAACATCACATTGAAAATGTCAGCCAGTTTAGAAGCAATGAGTTCTGGAGTACAGTTGATCACCAAGGTGGGCAAGGATTATAAGGGGATCCTGACCACATGAGCTCTATTACTTGTTTTGAATTGGTAGAGGTAAACTCAGCAAGGGTGGATTGCATATGAGGGCCTGACATGGAGGGGTTGGTGATAGAACTAGGATTGTTGGCAGACTCATAGGTAGTAACTGCAGCAGTGGAAAGTGTGAACTGGCTATACATTTGTCGTACTTTATCATGGAAATGAAGAGTGATGTCATTCAAAAGGATTGGCTGTGGTTGGTGTCTTTGTTGTCAGGGAATTTAGAAAGTTTGTTGATTACTTGAAAGAGTTCCCTAGTGTAATTCTTAGATAATTCTATTTGTTGCTTGAAAAACACAGTTTTCTCTTCGATAAGAAGGGTTTTATGCTTTGAGAGGGTAAGTTTGTATATATCTTTCTCATATGTGCCATATTCAGACCTCCATTTTCTCTCTTGCCTTCTGTACTTTTGTTTTTGAATTCGGAGGCCTTCTGTAAACCATGGTTTTTCCTAAATTACTTTTCAAGGGGGCTACCTTGTTGTTCGTGGAATTTATTCACTCTGTAAGGTTTTTGTGGTGAGTGTGAGATCTTGGGAGAAAGTTGGTTGAGTAACAGTAAGCTGCTGGGCTAAGTCATTGTAGTTGATATTTTTCCATGTTTGATAGCTGCCAGACCTAAAATGTGTTGCGGCCATCTTGAGTTGAGAAGGGAATGATGAGTTCAAAAATGATAGCCACTTGATCGGTCCAGGATAGAGGGAGAATGTCTTTGATGTTATTGTGTTGGTTATTAAAGAAGATTGCATCTAAAGTGTGGCATGCTTCATGGATAGCCTGATGTAGGAAAGTCGCAGGCTTTGTATCTTCGGGTAGGGGACCTGGGGTGTCAGGAGAACTTTTTTGTTCATTCCAAACAAAAGGCAAAATGCTTTGCAACCTTTCCCCCCCCCCCCCGGACTGCACTGCATTAAAGTCTACTCCTATCACAAGGAGGCCAACAGGAAATGCCAGGAGGATACCACCCAGATCCTTGAATGTATCATTTTGAAGGCCAGGGGGAACATATACTGAAACAAATGTGGCCGTCCTACCCTCCCACAACCCCGCGACCCCGATATACATACCCCGAGTGTCAGACCATGTAGTTTGAATCGTGAAAGGGAACGTGTTTTTAGTTAACATTCCCAACCCTCGAGACCCCCTCGTAAAGCCAGCGTGTGCCACCGACCTACATCCTCCCTTGTTCAGTGCCTGGCATGCGTTCCCAATAAGGTGCGTTTCCTGTAGGAGGATGACATCGGCCTGATGTACTGGTTGACCATCCCACGTTTAATCTTGTCACCCAGGCCGTTTACATTCCAGCTGAGGTCTCATACCCCTATATCTTTGTGTGTACCCATTGAAATGCCAACACTGTAGCTGCTCTTGCTCGGTGATTGATGTTTGCGTTGTCGAAAAAAACATAATCCCTCCACATTTCAAACTCTAGAAACAGGAACTCTCCCTACCATGCTCCCTCCTCCCTGCGTCCCATGCTCAAAATTGTTGATTGGTCTGAACCTACGAAAAAAACATTATTTATCAAACAACAAAAACAACCCCTCCCAACCGCCCCCCACCCTGCTCCCCTGCACTCTGGGCTCGAACTGCCCATGAATAAACTTGCAGAGTGCCTGTCGCCCCACCAATAAGACTAAAAGTAGAACATTTGGGTACGAGGTGCCGCCCTCCAATCCCCTCCCCGCAATACTATCAACACTCTATCGTCTACAACTCACTTAAGAATACACCCTATGACCGGTTGTGAGAAGGGTCCAGGATAAAGAATTTCTCTGATGGGCAAAAACCCAACCTTTAGGTCAATATTCCAATCTGTCCCGTTTGACATAGAGTCTCTGATCAGTGCATCCCCAAACCCCTAGCGCAACCCTCCCACCCCAAGTCAACTTTATCACATCGTCAGAGGGAAGCTCCGTCAGCGATTCTCCAGCCACTCCACCGCCGACCCCGGATGCTCAAAGAACCAGGCTCGACTGTCCGCCTCCACTCAGAGTCTAGCGGGGAAGAGCATGGTGTACTTGTAGGCTTTATCCCTCAGCGTTTTTTTTTTATTTCAAGGATCGAGCGTCTCTGTTTCTGGGTCATCTGTGTGAAGTCTGGAAGAACGACATCTCAGCATTCTCGTGCTTCAGGGGCGGGCCTGTCCTGGCGTTTTGAAGGATGACATCACGGTCACGGAAGTTGAGGACTCTAGCCAGGATCGGACGAAGGGGGCCCCGGGCCGACCTCCAGGGACCCTATGTGCTCGCTCTATGACGAAGAATTTCCCTAACCCCTTGGGTTTTAGATGGTTGAGGATAAGGTCCTCTACGAATAGATCTGTAGCCTGCCCTTCTGATTTTTCTGGAACCCCCAGGATACAAACGTTGTGCGACGCAGGCGCCCTTCATTATCGTCTAACTTGGATTCAGCGAATTTCCGAAATGTTTGTATTTCTTTGACTTCCAGTTGCAATTGAGAAGTGTCTTCCACTAGGCTCGTAGTGGTTAATTCCACTTGCTTCACCCGCTCATTATTGTTATTCATGTCTGCCCGGAGCAGGTTGAACTTTACTGTTATGGCGTCCACCTTGTTCTCAAGGGAGGTCTTGATACTCGCAATCGCCTCCATGATGTCTTAAAGCGGTGGGTCCGGTGTGGTTACTCCCTGTGTTGCGCCACCCTTGCCCGCAGGGGAGGAATAAGGCAGTGATGTCTTGGGAAGCGCGTATCTGTCCAACCGGTTCTGCTGTACGGACTTGGAGCCCCGAGACGGCAACTGTGGCTCTTTGGGTGCGTGGCCCACAATCACCGCTTCCGTCTCCGCTTACCACAGCCCCCAGACAGGCCTCAGGTCTGTCGATTGGGTAGCTAGTCACCCACAAGGTCCAACCACCACACACGATACCAGTGGACGCCCAGCCACTAGTACTCACTTCGTGCCCTAAAGGTGTAGGGCAGACGGAAATGCGAGCAGGCCACCGCACCCAGTACAGCCGCGTATCCAAAGTTTCAATGAACCATTAATAGGCCTGCCAAGGTAAGGACAAGCCCAGCGATGTGCCAGCAGCGAGCGTGAAAGCTGCCCACCACCCAAGCTCTCCCCACAGGAGGTCGCAGCTTGGTCCACAGCAAAGACTATGCAGGGTGGGCGCCGGCAGTTACAGTGTCTTTATCGAGTGCGGCGCTCAGTCAGTAAGTATGGAAAGTGTTCATCAGGGGTGTCCCTGCAACCTCGCGACAGCCGATCCGTAAATATTGGTCTCCTGAGGGGAGTGGGTGAGGTCCGCACCCCTCCACTTCAGGTCCGCTGCTGACGTTCAGGCCGGCTGAATCTTCAGAGCGGCGCGCTTATGCGCCACCTCTCGGGCCCGGGAGCCGCCGCCACTGCTCCAGGGATGCCTCAGGTGGGTGGTGAGGAGTTAGCCAGAGATGGGTCTCGGCCCTGCGCTACCGGTCTCCGCGGGGCCCTCCGGAGTATAGGTCAACGCACTCGGGCACCCAGCAAACCATCTCTGCAATCAAGGCCCCGAAGCCCACGTTGTTACCAGGCTCCGGAGATTCCCGGCTGCTCCTGGGTTCCTCGGCTGATGTCCTGCTGCTCGTGCTGCCCGGGACTCCGCTGATCTCCTCCGGTTCAGATATCTGGGCGACAGGTCTGGCAAGATGGTGTCAGTGTGCAGGTCCCAACGGCACTCGAGGTCCTTGCTTCTAGGCCTCGACCAGGCCTCGCCTCAGAACTGGCCCGCCCTCAGACCTCCGGTCGCCGCTCAATGTTGGGAGGGTCCGGATGCAATGCCGGTCGCCTTTCCCTTAGGAAATCATGTGTTCGAGGTACGGATACTTGGGCCGTATAGACGGGGGATAAGAGGGTTTGGCGGAGCTCCGCTAAGCTGCACCCATTGCGCTACGCGGATTGGCCAGGCCCCCCATGCTTTGCAATCTTGATTAGCTGAGGGGTCGAATTTGAAACGGTCTTTGTGGTTAATTCCAATTCTTCCACCTCTTTTGGAGGATTGGTCTAGTCAAAAGATAGAAATGCCATGGGGGGGTAGCATTAATAAGATCAG